>NC_034592.1:15441752-15445150 GCF_900095145.1 Mus pahari | reverse complement strand
GAGAGAGAGAGAGAGAGAATAAATGTAATATTTTTTTTAAATTTCCCCTTGAAATAAGATGTTTTCCTCTTCCTATCCAGTATGAGAACATTTTAATTTCCACACACATCACAATTAAAAATAGCAGTCTTTGTGTAGTAATCTCAACATTTGCCTCATCTCAGGGCTGATTCATCCCAGAGCCTTTTCTTCACAGTGACTCACATGGTCTTGATGCTTTAAATGTCAGATAATTCTGCGGACTGTTATCGTTATGCTGGGAGGCGGTTAGATTGCCCCCTAAATGGTTGATGCCATTGTCTTTAATAACCAATTTACTTGGTTAGATAAAATTTGGAAAGAAAGGCGAGGGGAGCCCCTTCCCATACTTCCACAGGTTGGGAGTCACAGGGTTGACAAGCTGTTGAACCTGGGCATCAGTTGAAGTTCAAGGCCAAAGGCCAGAGAGCCAGGAACCACAGTGTGACTCCTAGTCCAGTAGGAGAGGGCTGGTGGCTCTTCTTCCTCTTCCGGTTCCTTCCAGCCTTCTGTAGACTGGTCTTCCCACCGCACCGTGGAGGGTCCTCAGCTTAACTTAGTCCACCCCCTAGTTAGACTGTTCAGCACCCCCATGCCCCTGCACGGTGACTGTTAATCTTCTCTGTCAACTTTAGATGAGATCTAAAATCATCAGGAGGTGGAGGCACACCAGCTGTGTGTTCAAGGATGTTTCTACAGATAACTGAGAGCTGAGAAAAGATCTCAGAAGGCTGGTGGCTGCCATGCTGCCGGCTGGGTGCCCAGACAGAACAGAACTGGGGAAAATGGAAGTAAGTTGTAGTGTTTTCTCTCTCTGCTCCCTGGCCATCCTGAGGGGACTTGCTTTGCATGGCCATACAACACAGTCGCTTACTGCCACGACAGCCCTCAGAAACTGAGCCAAAATGAGTTCTGTCACTATACTAAAGAAAGGAATCTGCAGGGTGAGGCAAGCTGACATCACAGTGGGAGCTCAGGTCCCAGCTCTGAGTTTTCCCTGCTCCATGTGTTATCTCCACAGCGCAGACAAGCTCCAGAAAGCGATTCTGAACAGGAAAGCGACGAGGTTTCCTCCCGTGCTTTCTTCTCTCCTGGAACCCTCAACTCATCTGCTTGTCCCCTCATGTGCCCCGGGTGGAGCCTGTGGCCACAGGAAGGTGCGGTGGTTGGAGCACCCCATCCACAGCCTCCCCATTGTCACACCAGAGTCTGCTCTTTGCATTTCTCCCAGAGCACGCTGGCCACTGCTCTCTCGTTCACCTGCCAGCATGGATTTTTGAGGGAAAGCTGATTTGTTGGGAATGGTTTCTATGCGCTGGAAGAGGACCAGGACAGGATCCGTGGAAGTCATTTCCATGTTTCAGATGCTTTACTGTACATGCGGGAGGGCAAGCAGTGTGGGCCGATCTCCTGGTGCAGCTGGACTCAGCCCTTCGTGTTCAATGGGCTGGCCTTTGGTGAGACTTTCTCCGGGAGTGTTTTACTGTGGGCACTAGATCTGCCTATTGACAGATCTACTCCCCAGCCTCGTTATGGTTCTGGGGTCATAGGCATGGACCACCACATCTTCACACTGCTGCTGAGGAACTTACGCGGCAAACACTGAAGGAGCCACCCCTGGCAGCATTCCCATCGCATAGGTGAACCCGAGGGAAGAATATGCATGACTGAGTATTTTGTTTAAAGCGTCTTACACAGTTTCTAAGTTCATGAAGGTAGGTTGTGTTCACAAAGGTCACAGTGGTGTCAATGTGACAACTGTTCAGGTCATCAAAACCTTGGATAGTATTTTTATTTCCTTCCCTCCTTCCCTCTCACCCTCTCCTTTCTCTTCTCTTCTCTTCTTCCTTCCCCTTCTTTTTCCCTCCTTCCCCTCCCTCCTCTTCCTCTCCCCCCCCCTCTATTTACCTCTTTCCTTCCTCCTTGTCCTTATTATCAGCATCTGGAGCCTTGAGGCATTTAGTACCACATTGAGGCTTCTGCTATTTATTTATTTATTTATTTATTTATTTATTTATTTATTTATTTATTTATTTATGTTTTTCAAGACAGGGTTTCTCTGTGTAGCCCCGGCTGTCCTGGAACTCACTCTGTAGACCAGGCCGGCCTCGAACTCAAAAATCCACCTGCCTCTGCCTCCCAAGAGCTGGGATTAAAGGCCTGCGCCACCACTGCCCGGCTTCTGCTTCTTGACCACAGTTCTCCTGCACCCTGTTCCCGTTTCCTCTGCTGGACTCTGTCAAAGCCAATGGCACGTTCCTCAGGCCTGAGTTCCAGCAGCCCATTCATTCCTCTCCTGCACCCATCCTAGGGCACAGGTCACTCCAATTGACCCTAATGCTGCAGTCAGTGCTGCCCTTGCTCATAGGTCTGCCATGATGACCGGGGTCTGAGGGGACAGTGTTTTCCTTCTCTGAGGAGGCCAGACAGCTATGCCTGGACTCACCCAGGGTCACAGCCTCTATGTACTGGCCTCTCAAGTCCTTGTCAGCAGGGGCCACAGCCAGAGATGCTGGATGCCACCTCAGTGAGTGAGTGGTGCTTCAAGGGGCGGGGTGGGGCGGGGCTACCTTCCAGCACAGCTGCTGGGCTCCAAGGGAGGTGGTCCCTGCAACAACGAAGAAGGAAACACATGTCCTTTTGTGATCTGGTCTTAGAAGTTGCACCCATTGTTTCTTGGTGCTGCGTGGGCTTCGATGCCAGAGAGAGTCCAGGACCTAGGGAAGGAGACAGAGGACCCTCCCACGGCAGGGGCAGAATGAATGATGGAGCACGTGGCGATCACTGAAGAAGATATCTGTCGCAGCAGCCATTCAGCACTGAGTTAACATTAACTAAAGGATCAGCTCTGTTCTTGCTCATCCTCCAAGGGCTCACGACACACAATCTTAGTTATCCTTAAGCACTTGGCCCCTTTGCAGGGCTGAGTCAGGTCCTGTTCAAGCTTCCTGTTCTTTGCCTCATAATACCCGGCATGACAGAAAGTCACCCAGACTCAGTGCCAGTGGCATGTTGTGGCAATACCAGCTCACTTGGTCTTGTGATCCACCTGTCATACCTGAGAAAAACTGTGTGTGTGTGTGTGTGTGTGTGTGTGTGTGTGTGTGTGTGTGTGAAGTTTGAATGGAAGCTTTCCTCACCCACTTGGAGATCTGCTTTCTCACGCTGTGGTATGGCTCAGTGTACTCAGTCTCCTGGGCACCTGGTTCCCTGGACTGATGACTGCAAGCACCAGGGACTTCCTGGGTCAGGCCAAGGGGCTCTAGCTGGATAGGCAGAAGAGAGGTCATGAAGCCAAATCTATTCTCTCTCTCTCTCTCTCTCTCTCTCTCTCTCTCTCTCTCTCTCTCTGTCTCTCTCTGTCTCTGTCTCTGTCTCTC
>NC_034592.1:15432789-15441722 GCF_900095145.1 Mus pahari | reverse complement strand
GTGTGTGTGTGTGTGTGTGTGTGTGTGTGTGGTTGATATTAAGTGTCTTCCTTATTTTTGACACAGGGTCTTTCACAGAGCCCGGGCCTTACCTAGTCAGCTGGATCGACTGGACGGTGAACTCTGGGGATCTGCCTATCTCCAAGTGCATGCCTACCCCATTATGGTGCTGGGATCACAGGCGTGTGCCACCACGTCTTTACATGTATCACTTCCGACTGGCTCAGTGTGTGCCCAGCGCCTTACCTGCTCCTACATCTGGAACAGGTGCCAGCAGCTGCTGCTGGAACAAATACAAATCAGTAGACAGAGCCTCAATGATGAGCAAGCTCTCTTGGAAGCTGCAGGTGGTGACGGGTGAGAACCGGGGGGTTGAGTATATGTTGTCCTTGTCATTCAGTGTAGCCCTGTGACTGAGACTGAGAAAGAGTCCCAGATGTTCTCCCCTGGGTCACTGAAGTCAGCCTGGCCCTCCTGGCCCTTCCTTTAGCCTGCCACTCCCTCCTCCCCCATGAAGTCTGCCTATCGTGCTGATGTGTGCCTCAAGACTCACCTCATCTACCTGTGTCTGTCAGGCTGTCTCGGGCTCAGAAGAACCAGCTCTCTTTCAGGGATGGAGGCCTCTCAACTTTGGCTTGAAAACTAATCTTGCTGGAGAAAGGTTGCCTTGTGGGGTCTGAGCACGGCTACTGTACCCTATGATGCTCTTGGTTTCTGGCAATCCTTGCTGGGGAGTCAGAAATAGGAATGGGCAGTGATGGTGGGCAGCACAGGGTGATCGATGACTGAGGAAAATCAGAGTGTCCATGATTACTTTGGTCCAGCCCATCTGCTCTGGAGAGGCCGAGGGAATGAGGGTTTGGGTAGAACTGATTTTATTCCTGGAAATGAGAATGTGAACGGTGTTAGCACCCGCCCCAGGAATCTGCTCAGTTCCCAGCTGAGCCAGGCTCAGTTGCAGATGGTTAGCCCTGCCCTGCCTCGTGCTGCCCTGGCCAGGCTTGGGTGCAGACGAGAATCCCCAGGGTTACTTCTCTAAGTCATTGGTGTACCTATCCAGGGGACGATGCTTGGCTTCCATTGTATCCTACATGGTGTGTGTGTGTGTGTGTGTGTGTGTGTGTGTGTGTGTGTGTGCATGTGAGAGAGAGAGAGAGAGAGAGAGAGAGAGAGAGAGCGCTTGATGCTCTCAGCAGGGGTAGTTGCTGTTTCCCATTGTTNGAGAGAGAGAGAGAGAGAGAGAGAGAGAGAGAGAGCGCTTGATGCTCTCAGCAGGGGTAGTTGCTGTTTCCCATTGTTGAAGCAAGATGAAGTATTCTTCAGTGGACCCCCCCCCCCTTCCTCTGGCCTGTGCCCAGTCTGGGTGCCCTGGGAAGACACAGGAACCTTGTATACTCGGGGTCGATAGTTTCATACCCTTTCCTTTCTCTAAGCACCCCCCAATGCCGACAGCCTGGATTCTCCAAACGTCAGATGAAAATAATCCTTTAATTACCCATGCAGGCAAATTTAGGAGTGCGAAGAGAGGGGGCGAAATGGAAAAAACGGTGGACTCAGTTGCTGCTGACATTGATTTCTCAGAGCTTTGCTGGGCGGGAGTCGTGCTGAGAGAGTGTAGGCTGAGTGTTATGCAGAGAGAATGAAGGCAGCCCTGCATCACAAGCTGGCGTGTGGGCAGCTGCGTTCACAAACAGCCCCCCCCCTTACAAATGTGGCTACACGGCAGGTGTCTGTGCTGCCCTGCTGCATGTGAGCCCTTCTGTTATATGCACCACCCAAGTAGCCCTACGTGGATGTAGGATGCCAGGACAGAATCATTTTCTCTGGACTGTCTGTGACTTTCATCTGTTTTCAAGGTTTGCTCACCCTGTTTCCTCTGCCCCTTTGACTTTGGTTGCAGGCCCAGTCAGCGCAGCCACTCACCACAGAAATCCAGGTATCCACTTCTAGCCGGATGACTACATCAGCCTGGGGGCAGAGGATGTAAGAGAATTGAGAGAGAAGCGCTGGTGGTTGGGCAAGAGGCTGCATTCTGCATAACAACCATGGCCCATCTCTCTGAGATGTCCACTGGGCAGCAAGCATGCCTGGCAGGGAGCACTTGGGAGATCATCTCACTCCCAGCTAAGCTTCTGCAGCTAAACTAGCATTCTAGGCCTTGTGCAGGGTTGTGTGGGACCCACTACACCAGGGGGGTGGGCTGGTTGATTGGTAGGTGGATTTATAAATAGGTGGACAGGTAGGTAAATGGATGGATGCATAGATGTGTAGGTGAACAGGTGGCTGGGTAGATGGGTGGATGAATAATGAATGGATAGATGGATTGGCTGATGAGTGGATGCACATATGGATAGATGAGCAAATAAATGAATGGATAGATGAATGGACCCATTGAAGAACCGATGGATGGATGATGGATGGATGGAGAATGGATGGGTGGGCAGACAGATGATGGATGGATGGATGGAGAGAAGAGGAGAGGATAGGCAGCAGAGGGATGGATAGGTGAACACACAGAAATGAATAGATGATGTGCTGGTTAATTTCATGTCAATGTGACACATGCTAGGTTTCCTTTGGAAAAGAGAACTTCAACCAAGAAAATGCCTCCACCAGATTGGCTTGTTGGTAAGCCTGTGGTACATTTTCCTTCACTGATGGTTGATGTGTGAGGGCCCAGCTTACTGTAGGTGGTTCTACCCCTGGGTTGGTGGTCCTGGGAGGTTATAGAAAAGCAGGCTGAGCAAGCTGGGAGAAGCAGGCCAGCAAGGAGCACTCTCCAAGACTTCTGCTTCAGTTCCTGACTCTAGTTTACTGCCTTGAGCTCCTGCCCTGACTTCCCTCATTAATGGACTGTAACCTGAGGACTATAAGCTGAAATAAACACTTTCTTCCTCAAGCTATTTTGATTATAGTGTTTTATTACAATAATAGAACCCTAACAAAGATGGTTGATCTGATAGGTGTGCATCTTTATACACATACATATACAACACATGATAATAGGTACATGTTCACATATATATGCACTTATATATGAGAAAATACACACATTGCATGGATACATGTGCACACCTTCACACATGCTAATGTGTATATGCACATGTGCTTATGCATGTACATACACCATGCACGTTTGTTTTGCACACTCTGTTTCCTCCATGTCTGTCTGCTTCTCTGTCATTTCGGATGGACTTTTCTCACTCTTAAATCACCACCTCCCTCCCACTGCACAAGCTGATTTGCCACTGAGGATCCTAGACGCTGTTTCTAGTATCTTACTGTGGGAAGCACTGCTTCGCACAGCCTGGGTTTGGCGCACAGATGCATGTGCAGGATGGAAAAGGCCTCGCCTCGAGTTACCAGCATCTTTATCCTGGTAGGCATTCCTGAATCAGCTTCCAAAGAGTCAAGTCTGCATTTCCTCAGCCATCTCACCAGCTGTTCTAACCACTAGAAAGCATTGCAAATTGATACTTCTAATGTAATTAGTGGGCTTTCCCTCGGTGTTCAACAGCCATTTCCTTCTTTCTTAGTTCTTTGTCCAGGTACTTGGGCTACTGTGTTTCTGTGTAGTTACCAACCCCCAAATTAGGCTAGGTAGCTGCGGGTGGGCATAGCATCCTGATCTCAATGAGGATATTGGATAGGGAAAGTGCAAAACTCCCACCCCAGGCAGATGATGTTTAATGATAGCTAACTTCCTAGCCTGGAACTCAGCTCCAACCCTAAACCGCCGCATTGGGTTGCTGTCACTCAGGACATTCCTGATCCTGGTAGATATTCAGCACACACGCAGTAAAGATGCAGGCTGCTGACTTTAAAGGGTGACCCATAGCTAGTGCACAGGTGGGTCAGCAGCCTTGGTAGGTTTCTATCCCTCAGAAGAGGGGTTAAATGGGGTCCAGACCCGCAGGCTGCCTGCCCTGCACTCCCTGTTCATAAGATGAGCTTCTGCCCAGACTCCCTGCTGCAAACATGCAAAGACTCTCTAGCAAAAGCTCTGTCGGCCTTTAGCCCCTGTTCTTAGTATGTGCTGCAGAACCCACCCGCCTCTTGCCCCTCTCTGTGCTGGGACCCATTGGCCCTCTTACCCCACATCTGAGTGAGAACAGTGGAGCTGACTCTTCCTTCCACCCGGGTCCAGATCAACCAAACCCGCGTGCTCCCACCAGGGATGATGGAGGTGCTGGGCAGCCTACCTATGGGCTGGGAAGAGTCCAAAGTTGAGGGAGTACAGGGACCGCAGCTTGTGGTGATGCCCCCAAGTGACAAATGACAGATGGTGAACCGAGTCTACACCCTGGCAGGTACCAGGCAGTAGTGACGACCCTTGGTTATCACCTAGCCTCTGCCTCCAGTCCTCTTGCTCTATGTATGTGCTCTGCTAGGCTGTGTCCTCGGCCTCTGGACCTGGTCAGAACAAAGCCCTCACTTCCACAGACATCACTGACTGTTAGGGAGAAGCAAGCTCAACAGTCGCTTCTCTGAATCAACAATGAAAAGCCCAAACTGCTGGCTCTCCATCCTTCCAGATTCCACTATTCTGTGTTCTTTTATCCAAAAACAAATCCAAAGAGCTATCTAATATGCTGTCAGCATACTATAACAATAACCCGTCATGGCAGGCTGGCCTGGCCCTGACTCCTGTGAACCCGTAGGCAGTAGAGCTGGAAGTTGTCCCCTGGCCTCACTGTGGCTTCTGCTAGGTAGCGTCGGCATACCACGTAGTCCTACTGAGGACCTTATGTAACTTACACTTGGCAGAGGCAAGGCCATTTTACAGAGTATTACGTTGCTATGTTGTGTGGCTGCTGGTGTTGTTAGTCACAAAATGTGTGAGGGCTGCAAACAGTGGGACAAAGATGATAACGTTTAAAGAGACTCAAGAACAGATTTAAATAAATTAAAATTCAGTATCCAGCTGGGCGTGGTGGCGCACGCCTTTAATCCCAGCATTTGGGAGGCAGAGGCAGGCGGATTTCTGAGTTCAAGGCCAGTCTGGTCTACAGAGTGAGTTCCAGGAGAGTCAGGGCTATACAGAGAAACAAACAAACAAACAAACAAAAAAAACCCAAAAAACTCAGTATCTTTCCATTTGCTCTAGGGCTAACACTAGGGTATAATGTATTTTCTTATGGTTTCTATCCCTTTGTCTGTCTGTCTCTCTTTCTCTCTCGCCGTGTGTGTGTGTGTGTGTGTGTGTGTGTGTGTGTGTCCTTCTACACTATAAGGCCTAGTTGTGGATGAAATCATGATCAGTGGATGTCCTTAGCAAGCAACATCACGGTCTTTACTATTTCCTTTCTCAGCAGAGGACCCCGGGTTCTTCAGGGACATGGCCAGCCTAATTCAGGGCTACCCTGCAGCATCCCACTGGGCCTCTGTCCTGCCCTGTCTCCTTACACAGTGCTTGGCTCACCCAAATCACACAAAAGGAAAGCGCAAAGGAACCCAGGTCTGTGCGTGAGTCTGGCTGCCCCCACCCCACATTTCCAGTAGTCTGCGGGCCCTCCTTCTGGCTCTGCTCTGAGAAGCCTTTGACTTCATGGGGTCCCCTGGAGACAGCCGCTGACATCAGGAGCTGTGGCAGCCTCTGCGGTCCAGGTGGTCAAGAGACTGTGGACTAAAGGCAAGAGTCACAGGATTCAGCCATAACCCCTCCCCTTCTGGTCTCAGAGAATGAGCTCTTACAAATGAGTTAGGAAGAAGACACCCACACGCTATCTTTGTGGCTATAGGATGCAGCTGCGCTTTTTGGGAAGGGATTTATATAAATAATTAATGTTTATCTCTTCTGTTTTATATTGGATTTTTTTTTTTTTTTGGTTTTTCCTCTTTTCCTGACTTTGTTGGTACATGCCACAGGATTCTGAATGCTCACTGGCTTCCACTTCCCCTTGGGTGGGGTTTTATTGGGTTTATTGCACAGCTCGTCCCTGTAAGTGAATGAGAGTAATCTCTACTTTCCCCGGCTTCTTTTTCGTTCTGTTATTTTATTTTGCTTGTGGCACTGGGGATGGATCCCAGAGCCTGGCCCATCGCTATGGTGCTGAGATACGTCCCCTAGCGCCAAGGTTTCTGAGGCAGATTGCCCCTGAACCTGTGACCCTCCTGCCTCTACCACTCAGGTGTCTACCACCTGGGATTGCAGCTGTGGCCGGATTTTCCTCTTTGAAAGAATTCTAAGGCACTGGGCCCTCCTTGCTTTGTACCCCACACCAGACAGGAGCCAGGTTAAGTGTAGAGCAATGTCAGGATAGGCATGGAAACCAAGAAAATGCCCAGCAGAGCCCGGAGCTCTGAGGGCGATGCTCGCTCTCCACCTTGTTTTGATTGGACTCTCAGTGGAAGAGAAAAGCGACCCGGTAGGTAGATGGCTGCAGACATCCTTTCCCCGCAAGGAGGGGCAGGCAGTCTATGGCTCAGGACTCAGACGCTTCGGAAGGGTGGCAGACCTCTGGGTCGAAATGTTCTAAAAAGACAGAGATCACTGGTTTAAGGAGTGCCGGATCCCGACACACAGGCCTGCTCTGTCCCAGGACGAGGTCCCTGGCTAGTTCCTTTCTGCTCCTCCTGTGGTCCCACAACACAGGGGCTGCTTCTGATGTAGTGCTGGCTGCTTTCTCCTCAGGCTCTACCCTCAGAAATGTGCTAAAGGCAGTGTCTTCTCCAAGGCCAGGTGACAAAGGGTCAAGGTCGGGAACATTTGAGGATGGTATCCAAGGGATCCAAAAGAGATGTGGGTTAGAAGAAGGGAAACACGGGCTCACGACCCACAAGATTGACTTTGGATAAACTGAAAGCTGAATGTGAAGGGACTAACGAGGATTTTAAATGTTTTACATGTATTTATTTATGTATTTGTGTATTTATTAGTGTGTGTGTGTGTATGTCCATGCCACAGTGCATATAAGGAAGTCAGAAAATAACTTGTGGGATTCGGTTGTCTCCTGTACTCTCTGGGCTCTGGAGATTGGACTCAGGTTGTCACGCTTGGTGGCAGTGCCTCTGCCCACTGGTACTGGTGCCTGTGGCTGGCTCATTGTTGTTATTTTTGTTGTTATGATGATGATGATGTTTTTAGAGACAGGATTTCTCTGCATAACCCTAGCTGTCCTGGAACTCAGTTTGTAGACCAGGTTAGCTTCAAAGTCACAGAAATCCTCCTGCCTCTGCCTCTCAAGTGCTGGGATTAAAGGTGTGCACCACCAATGCCTGGCTCAATATTTTTTCTTTTTTAAAGATTTATTTTTGTGGCCCCTAAAAGCTAGTTTGCACACACATTTAATCATGGCACTGGAGACACAGTGGCAAGTGGATCTCTCAGTTTCCTGATCTACAAAATGAGTTCCAGAACAGCTAGAGCTGCACACAAAACCCCTGTCCCAAAAAGCTACGAGAAAGAAAGAAAGAAAGAAAGAAAGACTTATTTTTATTTTTTTTCTTGATATTTTTCTTGATTATTTTGGAATTTTACATCATGAACAGTGATTGCTCTTACTTCCCAGTCCTCACAGGTCTCCTCCCCAATCCCTGTGATCTCCCCCCAAAAAAGAAGGAAGAGGAGAAAGAGGAGGAGGAGGAGGAGGAAGAAGAAGAGGAGGAAGGGGAAGAGGAAGAAGAGGAGGAAGAGGAGGGGAGGAGGAGGAAGAGGAGGAGAGGAGGGAAGGGGAGGGGGAGGGAAGGAGGAGGAGGAGGAGGAAGAAGAAGAGGAGGAAGGGGAAGAGGAAGAAGAGGAGGAAGAGGAGGGGAGGAGGAGGAAGAGGAGGAGAGGAGGGAAGGGGAGGGGGAGGGAAGGAGGAGGAGGAGGAGGAACCAAGTACAATTTATATCACCCATTGTCTTTATTAGTGTTTCTGTTGCTGTAAACAGACACCATGACCAAGGCAACTCCTAAAACGGACATTTAATTGGGGCTGGCTTACAGGTCAGAGGTTCAGTCCATTATCAAGATCTCGGAAACGTGACAGCATCCAGGCAGGCACGGCACTGGAGGAGCACTTGCTCGGAAGGGAGCCAGGAGAAGACTGGCTCTTCAGGCAGCTAGGAGGAGGGTCTCAAATCCACCTCATAGTGACACACTTCCTCCAGTGAGCCCACACCTGCTCCAGCAAGGCCACACCTCCTGACAGCGCCACTCCCCAGGCCAAGCATATTCAAACACCACCTCCATATACTCACTGGAGCATGGTCAGACACTCGGTGGGCAGCCCTTAATCTCTGCAGACAGAGTTTCCTTGTGTAGCTCTGAGTGCAGAGATTAAAGCCAAGTGGCAGCATTGCCTGGCAATATTATGTTTTAAATGAAACACTTAATATAAAATGTAGCTTAAAGGTTCCCCTGATAGTAAACAAAGAGACCATATGGGTGCAAACGTTACCAGGGCAATAGTTGCATCTGCATAGTGCACTCAGACACACAAGCTCATAGCCAGCTGAAGAAAATCAAGTCAGTCACTGGGGTCAGGTGTGGGGGCATACAAGCTTCCTTCAGAGGTGGGCAAAGGCAAGGGCGGAGGCAAGCATTGCTCTATCTGCCCCAGAGACTGTATGTCACTATGAGTAGGTGTGGTCCCAGCATTCTACCCAAGCAAGCCAGGCTTCCCATGGTTGCTCATCCCTTGGGAGGAAGGTAACCGAGTTGATAATGAACAACTCAGTCTGACAGTATCTCAACCCCATTCAGGCTGACTAAAGGCTCTGGGCTGTGCATGAAATGCTCTTGATAAAAAACCTTTGTTTTTATCACCACCCTTCTAGTCTACAGATATTCTAGGACCCATAAGAGACAGTCATGCTAGCCGGGCGTGGTGGTGCATGCCTTTAATTCCAGCACTTGGGAGGCAGAGGCAGGAGGATTTCTGAGTTCGAGGCTAGCCTGGTCTACAAAGTGAGTTCCAGGACAGCCAGAGCTATACAGAGAAACCCTG
>NC_034592.1:15424590-15432754 GCF_900095145.1 Mus pahari | reverse complement strand
TTCCCAAAATATATAAAGAGAGTAAAAAAAAGAAAATATCTTTCCCAAAAAACAAAAAAAAAAAAAAAAAAAAGAGACAGTCATGCTATGTGACAACACAGATGCTGTCTGCCAGCATGTCTCTGCCACATGATCCCGTATGTCCGTAGACAATTCCTCCAATCACAGAACAGTCAGGAATGAAGCTGGCCTTGAGGCAGGTTGACCTAGCTGCTCAGGGTCACTGTAGCCAGTGACAGGGTGAGAGGGTGAGAGCAGATCCAAAAGGAAAATACACTAACAATCTTTACCACTACACACTGACAGAACCCTCAAAACCTGCCACAGAGATGCAGCAGCTCAATCCAGACACACATGCATCCCTGTTGTAGAGACGCCCATAAACACAGGGAGGGTAAACACCCCATTGATGACATTGGGAGAGTGATGTCTGTCTATTCTGTTGATGCTGAATTTATTATGAGATGGATTCTCAGCTCTGTCACAGTTAACATCTCAGCAGCCAAGGACGGCTCGCTCGCCCATGGTCCTGAGTGTGGGAGGAAGGAGCAGGATGCTGTAAGTCAAGCTCAGTGGTGAGGGTGGGCAGTGGCATCCTCTGGGACCCAGATGCAGGGTGACCCCCTCAAACCTGTGACCTGTCCTATGTTTAGAGACTTCACGAAGGAGGCTTTCCTTGCTGAGATTATAGGTGATAAACACTGACCTTGGACAAAGGTATGAGTCAGATTTTGCACCTTCAGCCTGCCTAGCACGGTCTTGGTCTCTTCCGTCTATGTGCCTGGATGGGACCCCTCCCTTGGCCTTGCTCAAGGCCTCTGAGAACTGCCCCTTCCTAGAGGCCCTTCCTAGAGATAGGTGGCCTATCTCACATCAGTTCCACCTAAAACCCTCTTTGTCCCAATGGCTGACCTCTGTGACCTTGATGACATCATCCTCAGCACTGCTCCTTCTCAGCTCCAGCATGGCTGCTGGGAAGCTCCAGTGGCTGCGCTGGGTTAAAGCTGGTGAAGTGGAACAGACACATGAAGAATCGGCCACATGTCTAATAGAGACCACGTGGGAGGCCTATGTGTTTATGCACACATGTGGCTCTTCACCTCATCTCAGTTTCCTCCTGGGCTGGCTGACCACGGGAAGGTGCCATCAACATGCAATAGCACAGGGCAGGGTGGAATCTACAGGGCTTATGGTCAGCTTTGAGATGAGAATATTATCATTCTGAGAACTGGTCCTGCTCTGAAATCCCCGGGCTTTCCCTCCACTGACATCTGGACTTTGTGCTCCAGCATCTGGATCTACCTAAAAAGCCAGAGGTTGCCTCTGGCAGGGAGCACAGCCCTGCTTAGCCCCAGAGTTATTGATGGGATCCATACAAAGACATGATGTAGAGTATGGTGTGAGGCTGCAGCCAGTAGTCAGGGCTGCTGGTGTCCAACTGGCTTGCTGGGCGAGAGCATGGTAGCCTGATCATGAGGTGTGCAGGCAGACTGTGTGTCATAGGAAAGCAACAAGGACTCCAGGAATGCCTTGTGCACACAGATAGGCATGCACCTATGAGCACATACATACATCACATGTGTGTGTGTATGCATGAGCAAACATCATTGTGCATGTGTGTGCAAGTGTGTGTGTGTGTGTGTGTGTGTGCAGATGCCAGCATTCAGCACTGTGTGTGTGCATCTGTCCTTGCATGAGCCCAAGCCCGCACATCTGGATGCAGGAAGTTCTTCCCACCCTGTAGTCTGACCTCCGGATAGAGCTGGCAGTGCAGTATTTGCCTCCATGTTGGGAATCAGCTTTGAACTCTTCTGGTCCTTCCTGGGCCATCCTTTCCTGAGGTCAGGTTGGTCAGCAGTAACGTGGAATACAAGCAATGAGTGCAGAGAAAGCTCTCTGGAATCCCTTCCTCAGAGAGGCATGCGGAGTGTGCAAAGGCCGAGCTTGTGCTTTCTGGCAGTCACTCAACACCCCTCTCCCCCATACAGGGATGGAAAGAGGTGTGTGTGTGTGTGTGTGTGTGTGCGTGTGCGTGTGCGTGTGCGTGTGCGTGTGCGTGTGTGTGTGTGTGTGTGTGTGTGTGTGTGTAGCTTTAGATACAGCCTACTCTAGGGACGGGCAGCCTACCTTCCACCTGCCCCGGGCCTTGAAAATAAAGTTGTCTGAGCAGAGCCCAGAGGGAGGGCGATGCTGATTAATTCCAGGCAGCAGGTGTGGCTGGTTAATGCCAGACCATGGAAGGCACATGCAAATCAAGATGGGCTGATGCGTGATCGGCCACATCTGCCTTCAGCTCCTGTCAGTCTCTTCTCCGTCCTTTATGCTGAGAAGCCAGCCAGACCTCAGGGACCAGGGAGGCCCACCTGCCCCTGCCTGTGCCCCTGGCCTTGGCGTCCCTGTTACAACCTTGCTTGGTTGCTCAAGGTCAGAGGGAGCATGCTAGCCTCTTCTGCCAGATGGAACCTCTTTCCCTTGCACCTGTTTCACAGAACTTTGCCTCCGCTCCAGGGTCTGCACCTCCAGATCCCAGCCACAGGCTAACTCATGGGTAGTTGCTAGATCACTTCAGGATAGCCTCTAGACTGCTGTGCGCACACAGTATTCATTCGTTCGTTCGTTCGTTCGTTGGTTCGTTGGTTCGTTCGTTGGTTCGTTCGTTCGTTCTCAGGTGCACTTATCTGGTGAGACGTGAAATGTTCCTTTTGGTCAGAAGCTGAATCTTGGCAAGCTTTCGAGAACCGGTCCAGGGCACACCAGACACTAGCTGTGTGATGCCCACCCATCCTTCCATCCTTGCATGGGACCAGCCATAAAATGAGAAGTTTTTATTATTTTCCTATTTTAGGAAGAAAAGGCAAAGGAGAGAGAGTCTGTGAAGTGCTGCCATCAGCATTAGGCTCCCTATTACCAATCAAAAGCCGAAAGCTGGCGTCCCATGCACGGCTGGTGGGATATAAAATAGCACAGCCACTCTGGAAAGCAGTGTAGATGGGCCTCACAATCTGAATGGAGGGTGGAGCTATGATCTGGCAGTCTCTTGTTTGGGTATGTGCCCAAAGAACTGAAAGCAAGGCCGTGAAGAGATCTGTGCACCACGGCTAGGGTGTTATTCACAATAGCTAAACCATTGAAGCAACACTCGCCTCTGTTGTCCAGTGATGGGAAAAGTAAAAATCAGTCATCCACGTGGTGGGATAGCCTTAAGAGGGAAGGGTACTGGCTGGACCCTTGGATGGAAACTGGCAGGCATTATGCAAATGAAGTAGCTGTCACTGAATAGGCATTATGTAGCTGCACTTACAGGAGGCCCCTGGGGTCACCAGATGCAGAGCACTGGGTGTCAGGTGGTCGGGGTGTCAGTGTTTCAGGGGACAGAGCTTCGGGAAGCCGAGAAGCCCAGAGGTAGAGCAAGGACAGATGTACAGCTGTGGATATACTTAACACTGTGGAATTGTGCAGTGGGACATAATCGGGTGGGAAAGTGGATGTTAAAAATTGCTAACATAGGGGCTGGAGAGATGGCTGCTCTCCCAGAGGTCCTGAGTTCAATTCCCAGCAACCACATGGTGGCTCGAGAACCATCTATAACAGGACCTGAAGTCCTCTTCTGACACAGGTGTACATGCAGATAGAATACTCATATACATAAAATAAGTAAATCTTTTTAAAAAAATATTGCCAACATAGAGTCCTAAAAGGCAGCTGCCTGGGAAGAAGTTGTCCCTTGAGATCTTTAGTGGCTATTTCCAGAAGAGAGGAAGGAGAGAATCTTTGAGGTGCCTGTGAGTGTGGTGAGCCCAAGTGCTCATGGGAGCAGCTTCAGAGTACAGGGCCAGGAGGAAGTGTCTGCTTGGAGGATGTCGGGTTATCTGCTTCTAGGTCTCTGTCCGCTCTGTAACTGAGGATGCCTCCCAACAGTTAACTCTCACCACTGAGAGCTAACCTGTGTTAACATGGGAGGAGGTTATACAGTCCAGAGAGCTGGGGGACCTGTGTTACTTGCCATGGGACAAGCCACTTTCCATTGTTCTTCAAAGCCCTGTGAAGGAGAAAATTCCTGCATGACATCACCGAGGAAAGATGCTGACATGATAAGTCGCTCAGTTCTCAGTTCTGTTCTAATGCCCAGCTGCCTTCCCAGCTGGCGGCACGTGCCGCACCCACCCGCACTGTGGCTCAGAGGGTTGAGGTGCAGCAGTGGAACAGTGGGCTGGACGGCTTGGACACTATCTACAAAGCCAAGCCTGGCACAGGGCTGCTCCAGGCTGGTAGGAAGGGGCATCTCGTTCCCATCGGTCCCCACCGGGATAGGCCTGGTGATCCTGGTCCTCTGTCCTTGCACAAGGGCTGTTATTTAACTCGCAGATCCCTGCTCAACACAGTGAGAGTCATCTGTAGGAGAGACGGCCTCCTCCTCACCCAATCGCTTGCAGACCTGACTGTTGTGTTGTACATGCAAGGTGGTTTATTCCCCATCTCCAGTCTCCATCGCCGAGTTGCTCAAATTGTTCCTGCTCTGGCCTCAGCAAGTGCCTTCAGCTAGTGCCCGAGGCCTGTGGCCTGCTCCCAGCACTGACAGGTTTAGCATGGTTTGGTTTAACTTTTGAGCATCCCATGGCGTCTTAGGCTGTTAAGCTCCAAGATCCAGTCCCAAGTGAATGTGTAGCTTGCAGCTATGGTTGTCTCTCAGCCTCTTGTCCACGGTGAAGAGACACGTGAATTCTAACCTATATCTATGAATACCCAGGAACACTTCCTCATGTGGCCTCCGGGTCTGTGGTAAGGTGTTGCCTGCACACATGCCTGTTTCCAAGGTTGTGTTGCAACTCTGTGATTGTGTGCAGGTTCCAAGCTCAGGGAACCCATATGAACCCCGCTGGCATCCCTGCAGCTGGGGTGCTGGGGAACCTGGTTTCTTCCTTCTACGCTTCCCAGAGAAACAAAGACAGGAGGATGTGTGTGTATGCAGGTGCGTGTGTGTGCACATGTGTATGTGCATATGTTCAGTGTATGTACATATGTTCAGTGTATACAGGAAGTCCCCAACTTACAATGGCTCAACTTACTTTGTTCAATTTTAGTGATAATGCAGAAACCATCACATTAGCCCAGGCTGCACTTTGAATTCTGACTCTGAGTCTTTTCCAAGTCCAGTGATATATGAATGATCCTCCCAGGACACTGACGATGGAATACCACAACTTGTCTCCAGCCCCACAGGCATGAGGGACGCATCCCCACCTCCTTAGTGCATGCACGGCTGAGCAAGGATCCTGGGTAAGGACAATGAATGTATTTTTGACTGGCATCATCATTCAGCACACCCTGGATATCAAGGAAAGCTCCAGAAATGTTGCCAGCAAGCTGCAGAGCCAGCGCTATCCAGGCTGCAGGTACAGGCTCCAGTGACACAGGCTCTCACCCAAACCTGCAAGGCAGGGTTGCCTGTGTCTGAAAACCAGAGATGGTTCTCAAGAGAGACCAGGTCTTCTTAGTCCTTTTTGTTCCCCCGAGCCTGTGGTGGGTCAAAAGGGACTTAGCTTTAGACTGAACCACATGATGCTTCATCCTTGAAACATCTCCAGGACATTGTCGTCCCTCTCCTCTGTCGATTGACACGGTAAGTTGTCCAGCACAAGTCGCTTCTGTCCGCGTCTCCTCTGGGCTGCCCAGAAAGAATTGTTTGAAGGAAATCTGCAGGTGCCCACATACCCTCTTCCTTATCTGAAACTTTCCTGGGCTCTTTAGGACCTAAGAGAGATAGTCCAGGGGGGTCTCATCAGGAATCCTGGAGAAGAATGTTCCTTGCCATCATTTAAACTAAAAGGCAAAGCTGCTGACTGTAAGACTTTCATGGGGAGCCCTCCCCACTTTAGTCTCGAGAAGGCGATGCCCAAAATCCACGAATAAACCATCTTGATGTAAAAACATGAGGTAGTTTAATGGCGGAGCTCCGGGAGGACGCATACCTCACGCAGGAGGCAGAGGCACCGACCTCGTGGCCTGAAAGCTAGGGGTTTTTGTAGGGGGAGGGGGAGGGGCTAGCAAGAATTGGCGAGGTTGCCTGTGATTGGCTCACTCAAACGTACACATTTGCAGGATGGTACATGCAAAGGCAGGAATGCTAGGAGACCTGAGGGGCAGGTTAGCGGAACATTTGGTTCAGTCCCAGGAATGTTCCAACAATGGCCTGCCTGGGCGTGCCCAGGCTTGTCTCACTGTGCTCTCTGCCTCAGGCTTCCAAGCTTACAAACAACTATTTCTCTGGACATAAGTTGCATGAATCCCAGGCCTTAAATTTCATTTTAAATTTCATTTCCCTTCAGTGACCAGGAGGGAAGGCTGGCCAGTAGGTCCATCATTTGCCAAGAAGCATGCATTTCCATTTCAAGAAGGTAGCCACCTGTCTGTTCACTCTTAAGAGATGGATGTGGAGAGCGAGGGTCTAGTCAGGAGGGCCCTGAGTGGATAGCTCATCTTGAAACATGGTAGTGAGTCTCAGGCCATGACTGGCAGAGTGGGTGGGTGTGGGGCAGTGAGCTAGCTGTACACAGACAGCCTGGTCCTCAGTAGAGCACTGCCCTGGAACCCTGATGACCCTAAGGGATGGCAGGAGTTCAGCCATGCCTCCTGGGTCCCTGGCTCCTGTCACAGCTACAACCTTCCACAACTCCCCACAGAGAGGTAGTGTGGCCATCAGTGTATATAGGCAATGCCCCAAGCTTCTGGTATTCTGTCTGGACTCCACCCCCACAGTTACCTGGCAACAGCCAGGATGACCCAGCCCACTATAAAGGAGCTGCTTGCCTCCTCCTCGCTCTCTTACCTCTTATTCTCTTGCTTCCCCTCTCTCCACGTGGCCATGGCCGGCCTATACTTCTCCCTCTCTCTACCTTTCTACAATAAACGCCTTAAAACCATGGTCTGCCTCTTCTCATCAGACCCGCCATGCTGGAGCAATGGAGCAGGTCTTCCCCTAACAAGTGATGCATCTAACCTCCTGCCAGAGTCCTCCCTGCACTCCGGCCATGGCTTCTGCCAATCCAAGCCACCAACTGAGCAAGCCTAGGACTCTCCAGCCAAGGTCTCCACCAAACCAACCCGCCCGCAGTCTGTGCGGCCCAAGGACCCCAGAACTGGCTTTTCCTCAGTACCCAGCGGTGTTTGTGGTACAAGAGAGTCACTGCCTGAGACTCGGAGTCCGACTCTGGCAGTTCTGCAGGGGACCTCAGACTGTGCCTTCCCCACCCTGGGATCCCTCACAGTTAAACTCAGTAGCCTGGGGTTCTCGCAAACTCCCTGCATCCGCCTCATCTAGCGGCCTTAGCCCGAGCAGACGTGGGGCCCCATTTTTTACCCCACAGGTGGGAAGTTAGCTGAACTGGAAAGAGGAAGATGACAGGAATCTCTGTGCTTACAAGGCCATCCCACAGACCCCAGTGGGAACAGGTCCTGGGTGGGATAGGCTTCAGGTGGGATAGGCCCCAGGGGGCAAGTCCTGGTCCTCAGAGGATGGTAAGCAACGTCAGAGCTCACTTGATTAGGAAAGTAATATATACTCAAGATGCAAATGTTAGGAGACAGACATCACAAAGTAAGAGGCGTGGAGGAGATTGCTCAGTGGTTAGTGGCATTTACTGCTCATGCCTGAGAACTCACGCAAATACCCCACCTGCTGTGCTTGGAGGAGGATCGCTGGGCCTTGCTGCTAGCCTAGCTCCAGCTTCAGTGAGACTGACTGCCTCATGAGAATAAGGCAGAGAGTGATAAAACGGGACCTGCTCCCCAAACACATAGACACGCACAAGAGCCAGTGATCTTACCAGAATGATCCATTGCCACGGACCGGCCCCAGTCGGCCTCTCTCAATCCGTGGGGATTCAGGGGTTCTGGCAGGTGTGCATGGAGTCGGCGAGAATTGACAGACACAGGCACTAGAGAGTGTGCTGGATCTGAATGTATTTTTTTCCAAACAAGCACCATACTTTTAATACAGAAGAAAAACAAGAAAAGCCAGGTGAACACATCCACCAAGTTACAGTGACACAAAACAAAAAGAATGCATATATAAAAAGATGGCGTGTAGAGCCCTAAATTTTAAAAAATTCCCCCAAACCTGTTCCCTAGATCATTAGGAATGTGGCTAGTAAAGAGCCTTTGTTCT
>NC_034592.1:15418342-15424005 GCF_900095145.1 Mus pahari | reverse complement strand
AAAGTACCTCATGTAAATTACAGCAAGGTGTTATTCGAATTTTCTGGGGACCCAAGAGAGTTCCGGACCAGAGGGAGTTCCCTCATTGGGGTCTTACAGGCGGGTGCCAGGCCCCTTTAACCACTTAATTAAAAAGATCAGCTAAACACCAGAGCTAGGTGAATGCTCTGATGCAATGCTAATCTGTTGTTAAACCCACCACCAGAGGTTCTTTAGTAAATACCTGATTATGCTATTCCTCTGGGCCTAGTGAAGAAACCTGCACCAAACCCACCTATTTGTGAATTCCTGGGTTTGGGTGTGACTCGGCTATTGTCCTAAGTAATTACTATGCAGACTAGCCCAGAGCTTTTCTAGCTCTGTTCCAGTAAATAGTAATGCCTAATTAGTTTCACTGTCTCTACTAGAAGTGAATTTGAATGTTACTGAATAGGTAACATTCTTACTGAATTCCAAGCTCAGGGTCAGCTCTAAGGATTTTCTAGGAACCATTGGAACACTGGTGGAGGCTTAGCTATATGTCAAAAATCAATCCTTAAAGGCACTTAAAACAATACTGAAAGAGAGCACGTGGATCCATATACCAGACTAGCACGGGGACAGGGTTTGAGTATACAGGCTATTGGAATCCGAAGGTTCCAGGAGGCCGTTTCCCTGAAACTCTTTGCCTCGTGACTGCTTTCTGGCTTCAGGCCTACCAAGCAGACTGCACTGGAGTGGACGTAGCAATCCATGGCATCTACCAGGCACAAAAGGTAGACTGTGTACAGAGCAGGCATCCCATTGCACAAACACACCTGGTTTCTTTACCTTGTGAACCACGTTTTGCAGCAAAGATTCAGACACAGAGCGAAGTGAGCTGGCCTGTCCTGACTGCACTGGATGGCTGGGCAGCTGGTGGAAGAAGGTTCACAGCCTGGACCTGAGGCCACATGCCTTTCAATGCTGCCTCTGGGTCTCTGCCTGCAAGGCCCAGAGATGGTACTCTTCCCTGCAGGACTGGTGGTTCTACCAGCTGAGGGATCATTGCATCGCCTGGGGCAGCTGTTTGATTCTGATGTAACACCCTATCATCCTGTATGTAGTTTGGACACTCGCTTGACAGTACATGTATATGGCCCATAGCACAGGCGGGTGCACTGAGCTGAGCCTCAGCAAGGCAGTGGGAACTGGCGGGAGGCTGAGCATGTGCTGTTCTGATGCTGGGTCCCTCTGCTTCCTGTTTCCTGGAATCCGAAAGTGAAGAGAGCTATTTTCTGAAAGGCTTTCAGCTCTGACCAGGAGGCTTGAATTGTAGTTTCCCAGATGCTGGACCACTATGGCCAACCCTCTCACCTCATCCTGTGAACTGCACACTCTCCCTGCAATACTCTAAAGTCTGGGTGCAGTGGAAGAAGAAGAGGAGCAAGCAGGGGAAGGGAGAAGGCCCACAGAGGCCAAAGAAGGCTGGATGTGGGTCCCATGAACGGCAGAAATTGGATCTGCATCCCTGATAGGATGGAGAGCAGGACGGCTCAAAGACCAGGGCCAGGGAGTGGGTTAGCGGGCTTCGATGGTAAAGTTCTTGCCTCGCAAGCACAGGACCTTAGCTTAATCTCAGGAAGCCACTAAAACAGAAGTGGGGAGGGATGCTCACTTGTAATCCCAGGACAGGGAAGGCAGAGACAGGAGGATGCCTGGGACTTCCTGGATAGCCTGACTAGCTTAATTGGTGAGTTCCAGGACAATGAGAGACCCTGCCTCAAAGCGATGCACTGTAGAGGCCGTCCTCTGGCCTCCATGTGCACAAACAGGGTCACAACCCCTCTGAGTTTATACACGTCTCCCTTGCAGTCCGAGTTCAAACGCTGCCTGTCTGGGATGAGACAGAAGACGCCAAGACATAAGAGGGCGGCTGGAAGTCATAAAGCACTGCACAAAAGCGCGTTAATGTTATCCTTGCTATAATTATTGTTATTCTGGGTGCACAAAGATGACGGATGGCTAGGCGCGAGAGTCCAGCCTGCCGAGAAAATCTCTATATTTCAGAAAGAAAAGGCTTTGAAATCCGAGGAGGGAAGGAGATCATGGCTCAAGGCGCTGCGTTATCATCATCATGAGCTAGTGAACTGGGACGACGCCTGACCTGCAGAAGGTGTCGTCTGCGTCCCTCTCTCTCCTTCTCCCAGAACTCGGGGCTTAAGAGATGGACACGCAGAAGCTGACAGAAAGAGGCTTTCTGCTGGTTCTGGCCCAGTAGGCAGCTGTAAGTCACCACTCCCTGCTAAGACCCAGCTTAGGAGGGGAGTGTGAGTTAGAACACCCTTCTAAGGCCAGCACCCGGAACTGCTCACCGATGTTTTAGCCTAGGTCAGCTTGAAGGTCAGACTGTCCTGTTCCTATGGCTGATGGTGCCTCGAGCAAGGTTCAAAGGGCTTGCAGGGCTGGAACAAGAGCCTGGCCAGCGTGCATGGCTGAGTGAGGCTTCATCTGGGATGTTAGGCAGCCAAAGGGAAGCTGTGCCTCTGCCCTCCTGGCTGTGCACACTGCCCAAGCACACTGTCTGGTATGTAATAGTCACTCGGTTACCACACTCTGAGAGAAGGACACAAAGTGTCACGTGAGGACCAGGCGGTGTAGTCCTCACTACATCTGGAACCATGTGAAATTCCTTTGTCCCACAGTAACTATTAATAAATGCCACCCTTCTTCAAGGATCCAAGGGAGGAGAGCCTGTGACTCCTGCGTGTTCAGTCACTCACAGCCCTCATCCTGAAAGGCTTGGGCCTGCTCTGCCTGTCCCTCTGGGTGTGTTCACAGGCTGTTGCCTATCTGCACCAGCCTCCAAGGGATGTGGGAAGCATCAATGGAACTTATCGTAAAAGGAAAGGTCCAATCATACTGACCCTGAAGATGCAAAAACAGACAGACAGACAGACAGACAGACAGACAGACAGACAGACAGATAGACAGACACCTGCCCAGCCTCTGTGATCCATCAGGAACCCAAACATTCCCTCTGTTCCTTAGTCCCCACCAAAGTCATCCAGCCCCAGGGTCTGTTGGAAAATGGAACATTCAGATACACAGCATGGGGTGGGCACACTCTTGATATGGGGCCCAGCCAGAGCCAGTCAGAGGACAGCTTTCTCAGACCATGGCTACCAGGCTATTTTGACCTTATTTCCAGAGCCATCCTCCTACCTCAGGGCTGGTGACAGCATCTTCTTTATGTCCCAGATATCACAGGAAGGTAGGATTAGTTGAGGTCTCTGTTTCCAAGAAGGGGTGGAGCCTGCATGGAAGGGGGCAGGACTAACAGGACTTGATAGCCACACACAGCACATAAGGGGCCACTGGGTTCCTGTATCATTAGCCACTTAGTCCTCCTGGCCTGAGGCTTACCGAGGAACCATCAAACTGCCCAGATTGGGATGTCATACAGCCCAGGTGCCATCTTGGACATCACTGGAAGCCTAGAGGAAGAAGGGTAGATCTGCACTCCCCCCCAAGGCTCATGGGAGTCCCGTGCCCTCTCTCAGCTCTGTGGCCTCTCATGCTTCACGATGTACACTCTGGCCACGGGCGCCAAGCCTCTAATCAGGTGAACCCCTCTTTTCATTATGTCAGGCTTTCCTCAGTCTCCCTCTTCCAGGTCTTGCGATGACATTGGCTCTGCCAGGTGATGCAGGGTCAAGTCCATAAACATAAGGAGCTCACACGTGTTGAGACCCTTCCTTCATATATGGCTTCCCGTATGTCTCCAACATCACCGTTCTCATGCCCATGGTCTGAGGAGCAAACACCGTGAAGAGTCTAGTGGTAGCAGACCTGGGAAGATCCAGCGTGGCGACATCACAGGTGTCAGGGGATCCTTCTCCACAACCATTTTTCTGTTTAATTGATTTGGAATGGACTTGGCGGGAAGGAGCATCCCAGGTAATAAATGGATTTAATAACACCTCCCATGGGTGGGAGGTTTCCAGGCCTGCGTGCATCTTTTATCTTATTAGTTTTTCACGGAGGGGTGGCTGCAGCCATTGTCCCCGTGATGGATGAGGACCCTGCCATGGGGGTGGCCACACCGAGAATGTGTTTTCTAACCTGCCAATGGCACTCTCTGCCAGAGCCCAGTAAGCTATCTAGCAGGCGACTTTCCTCCCTGAGCACTGCTTCCCTCAACCCATGCTACACCCTCTTGGTAAACCAACTGTGTCTCATAGCTTTAGTGAGGCCAAGCATGCATTACCCCCAACCACCTGTAGAGGGCGTATCACTGGATCTCTAGTTAACGAGGCTAGCTCTTTTATCTTTAGTCTGTCTTCCTGCCATCCCCTTCCCCAGTGTGTGGGGGCCCTCAAGGCCTGTACAGCAACACTCCTGGGGGCAACTTTCCAGCATCCTTGGTGAATCAGAGGCAAGGACAGTGGTTAGTGGCGTCATCCTTCTTGACTGAAAGTGGCTGCCTTCCTCCCACCTCCCCCATCTCCTCAAGCCCACCTTCTCTCTCCTGTCTTCTCAAGCAGGCACCATGTCCTTGGGCCAGGACAATGCCACAGAGGTCCACGTCTGTTGCTCTCCGGTCAGTTTACTCCTGGGTAGGCAGGCCACCTGAGCGCATCCCCTCCCTGGGCTATTTATGGGGAGATGTGTCCTGTGCTTGTCTAGTGTAGCAGAGAGACACTAATGGACTTTTGACAGGCCAGGGCTGATGGGGTCATCCACTGAGAGGCTGTAAGTGACCCCCAGCCAAGGGCTAGAAAGCACAACTCAGCAAGGGGGTCATTTAAAAGTGTCATTTGCAATGTCCCCTTCCTCCCCCACAGTTTAGAAAGATGGAGGAAATTAAGGTAACATAAGGAGGGAGGGATGAAGCATCTCACCCTGGAGTCTGGCTGAAGTCTTTTGCCAGCAGAGAGCCAAGCCCTCCAGCACAGTTGACATCTGTGTGACATTGCCTATGAAGATAGTTCTTGTTTTTTTAAGAAAGAGAATATAGATGAGATTCAAGTCCCACGTGCACATGACTTTCCAGCCAGGCCACACGCCTTTCTCTGGTGTAGATCTGAAAGTCTGGGAATCTTATGAGCAAGACCGTGAACCCCCGTTCACAATAAGCGCTGCGTTCTAACCACCCTTTCCCCACGGTTGCACCTTGTCAGACTGTAATCTTAGCCAAGGCACTCAGGGGACCAATCTTCCCACCTCATTTACCAAAACAGAGCAAGAGAGGCAGTATCTTAGCAACCCTTTGAACAAAGGATCACAAAATCATACCTGTGACTCCTGGCTGAGACACTTCACCGTAATATTCTCTCAAGCAGCCCACGCCCACACTTGTGTGTAGAGCACCCCTTGTCCACGAGCCTCTTTTTCTGCTAACCCCTGTGCTTGAACCTGTGTCGAAATCTCTTCCTGAGAAGCTTTAGTGCTACTCCACACATCAGTCCTGAATTTATTTTCTGGAGTGCAGCCAACTACGCCGGCTTTATCTGAAGAGAGGTCTCTGAGAATTCCTCAGGAGCCAGGCGTGGTGGCGCAGACCTTTAATCCCAGCACTTGGGAGGCAGAGGCAGGCAGATGTCTGAGTTCGAGGCCAACCTGGTCCACAAAGTGAGTTCCAGGACAGCCAGGGTTACACAGAGAAACCCTGTCTCGGAAAACCAAAAGAGAGAGAGAGAGAG
>NC_034592.1:15408548-15417957 GCF_900095145.1 Mus pahari | reverse complement strand
TCACTTTGTAGACCAGGCTGGCCTTAAACTCAGAAATCCACCTGCCTCTGCCTCCCGAGTGCTGGGATTAAAGGCGTGCGCCACCACGCCCGGCTAGCAATTGTTTTTCATCTTCCTTTTCCTCTCTGGAGGTGTGTGTTGCTCCCTAAAGTCCCAACCTCCCTTAGACAATAAGAACACTGTATGCAGGCATGGGAGGGGGAGGCACGAATCCCCTTGGTCCTCTAGGCCCTAGACCAGAGGAGACTCAGCAGATGCTGCAGGCAGCGCAGCCTCCCAGTGTCCTGTCTGAAGTTGGCCTTGCCTGCTCCCTGGGTTGCTGAGATTCAGGAGCAGCAGGATAGGCACTCTGCCAGCCTCTAGATTCCACAGTAGTGCCTTGGCTGGGACGCTGAGGCTGGGAACACCATCTAGTGCAGGTGAGGTGGCAGGTGCATCCTCTCCGGGACCTGAAGGCCAACTTAGTGTCTTAGCTTCTTTTGCTCCTTGATCTCTTCTAGGAAAAAATATTCCCAGGGTCCTATTCTCAGGCTCCACCCCTAGCAGGTGTGCAGTGCGTAAGAGCTGAGCTGAGCCAAGGTAAGCATCACCGTGTTCACCATGACCTCCATCCTGACCTGAACTGTAGAGCATCATTGTACACACGTTGTATGTGAGCCTTCTCCTAACTGCCTGAACGGCTCCAGATAGAGGGACCCATTCCCGAGGAGATGCAGACGTGGATGCGGTTTGCATTCTCTCTGAGTCCCAATTTTTCACTGCTCCACAGGGTAAGATCACTTCAGTAGAGTATGGTACCTGCCACTCACTGGGGCAGGACGACACATGTGGCTATGGTGGCCACTGCTTGCTGTGTGATTGCATGTGCACTGGGCTGTCCTGCCTGCTGGCTGCCATGTCATTGCCAATGACTCATATGAGAAGAGGTGCCAGCTTCGGGTGTAGGGAGAGCTGGAAGAACATACACAGCAAGAGTAGAGCCCATATGTGGCATTCTGTAGAATAGTCTTTTAGAAACTTCTAGAGGTTTGGGGAGATGGTTCAGTGGATAGCAGCATTTGCTACACAAGCATGAGGACCTGAGTTTGAATCCCCAGAACTCATGTAAAAGCTATGCATGGAAGCCGGGCGTGGTGGCACATGCCTTTAATCCCAGCACTCGGGAGGCAGAGGCAGGCGGATTTCTGAGTTCAAGGCCAGCCTGGTCTACAAAGTGAGTTCCAGGACAGCCAGGGCTACACAGAGAAACCCTGTCTTGAATCCACCCCCAATCCCCCCCAAAAAGCTATGTGTGGCTGTGAGCATCATTACCCCAGCAATAGGGCAGGGATGGGGTGGGGTGGGGCGTTGTTGCTGGGACTTGCTGGTCAGCTAGTCCATCCAAAACCTGGAGGTCTCTAGGGCCAGTGAAAGACCCTGACTCAAGAGGATAGGACAGAAAGTGATGGAACAGGATACCTAACACCTTCCTCTGCTCTCTGCACACACACTCACGTGGGCACACACACTCACAGGCACACTCACACTCATACAGACACACACAGTCACACTCACACTCATACAGACACACACATACTCATACAGACACACACAGGCACTCACACTCATACAGGCACACACATACTCATACAGATACACTCACACTCATACAGGCACACTCACACTCATACAGACACACACAGGCACACTCACACTCATACAGACACACACTCACACACACTCATACACTCACACTCATACAGACACAAACTCACACACTCACGCACACACTCATACACTCACATGCTCACACTCATACGCACACACACTCACACACACACTCATACAGATACTCACACACACGCTCACACACACTCACACTCATACAGACACACACAAGCACACATACACATACACAAATTCACACTCTCACAAACAGATATTCAGATACATACAGACACACAGACAGACACACATAGACACATACACACACTCTCACACACACACACAATATGCTGATCTGAATCACAAATGCACACATACACTGATCTGAAATTTAGCGTTTTTTTTATATTGAGGTGCTGATTGTCTGAGTCTCTTATCTCTGTGTATATTCACACACAGGTGGCCTTGTTGTACGCCTGGCTATCTCTTTCACCTGCCTGTAAAGGCAGATTTATCAGGATACACTCACATGCTGTCCAATTGCCCATTAAAGCATGCACTTCAACAGCTTTTAGTTCATTAATAGATAAGTGCAGCTGTCACTATAGTCAATCTCAGAACATCTTCATCGCCTCACAGGAAGTAAGTCCCTGGCTACTGCTCCCACCCGCCTCTTCAGGCTGGGGATCTCTGCAGACCTTCCCACTGCACTGCAGACACCTGACACAGAATGACTCACAATATCAACCTCTGTGTCTGCTGCTGGCGCATGTCAGCGCTTTCTTCCCCAGAGCAGAAATATCTCTTACCCTGTCTGTTACATGCTTGTCTAGTTACCTTTCCGTGAGGGTGGGCAATTGTGTGTGTGTGTGTGTGTGTGTGTGTGTGTGAGAGAGAGAGAGAGAGAGAGAGAGAGAGAGAGAGAGAGAGAGAGAGCGCTTTGGGTGTCGTCCTCATCTCATTGACCCTGGAGCTCGCTAGGCTGGCCGGCCAGCAAGTGCTAAGAAACCACCTGTACTCTGTCTTTCCAGTGTTGGGACAGCAAACACTTGCAACCATGTTCTGCTTGTTAGAGAGGATCTGGGGATCAAACCAGCGCAGTGAGCGCCTTGCAATGGCATTTTCCCCCAGCCCCTCCCTCCCTCTCTTCCTCCCTCCCTCCCTCTCTTCCTCCCTCCCTCCCTCCCTTTATTTGTTTATTTATTTATTTACTTAGCTACTTATCTATCTATAGAAACGTTCTGGTGTGTTTCCCAGAGTTTGTCTTGACCTCATGATCCTCCTGTCTCAGCCTCTCAAGTGCTGGGGCTACAAGTGTGCACCACCATGTGTAGCCTTGGAGTCTTTTCAAATCCTACTTTATTTAGGGTTCTTAAATGCTTCATCCTCCCCCCCCTTTTTTTTTCGAGACAGGGTTTCTCTGTGTAGCCCTGGCTGTCCTGGAACTCACTTTGTAGACCAGGTTGGCCTCGAACTCAGAAATCCGCCTGCCTCTGCCTCCCGAGTGCTGGGATTAAAGGCGTGCGCCACCACTGCCCGGCATCCTCCCTTCTCTTATGACCAGAGGAAGGTTAGTAGGCAAAGGGTGTCGTGGGCCTGTCTAGAAATAGTTCCTCGGGGATGCTCACTCTCTGTTGTCAGAATACCAGCAGTCCAGTTAAATAGCAAACACCAAAGACGAATCAGTCGCAGCTGCATGACCCAGCAGAAACAGCAAGGCTCCGCTGAACTGGCACAAGCCTGCGGAAGCGGCCAGAATCAGCTGGAATACCACGAGAAGATCTTTGGCAAATTGCTCTCTACTCTACGAAGTGAAGACCAGCGAAGACCAGCCTCTCAGTGTTTGTGGGGTTCCATTTATATCCTTTCTAACCACCACCGCTCAAGTATCTGCTCTCAGCAAAGCATCACATGCCTGGTGGAGGGGAGGTGTCAGTTCCCTAACTGGTTCTTGATTGTGTCAATAAAGACAACTGAAGCCAATCCCTGGGCAAAGGGGGAAAAGTGGGACTTCCTGGTCTCAGGAGGAGGAGAAGGGGATGGGGGGGGGGGCAGAGCAGGAGGTGGAGCTGAGGAAGCGGCAGTCCTGTAGGTCTCAGGAGCACCTATAGTTTGTAGCCTCCACAGTGCATGAAGGCCAAGGGGGATGGAGCCGGATATTCTTTGCCCAGCCATTGAGTTATCTGGCTAGTTTTAAAATATAAGACTGTCTGGTGTTTTCCATCTGCAGTGACTAAGGTGGGCAGGAGAAAGGGCACAGCTGAGGCAGTGGTTGGCAGCTGAGTGGAGCTAGCTTTGAGAGGTTGAGGGAGCTCAGAATGAGCTCCTGAGAAAGAGCAAGCATGCTATTAAATCACACACAACAGAGTTGTGTTTTCCTCGAATGGGGTTTTGGGGTTGGAGATTCACCACAACAGCCCTCTCACAAGACAGCTTCCAGAAAAGCATCACGTGACACAACTGAGTTGTTAAAGAAGTCAGAAATTTCCACTTCAAAAGGGTTTGGCCCAAGAACCTTGGACTCCATCCTCTGAACACCCTTCCCCATTATGCCTTGACCTTGCCTCGTTCTCTGCTCCTTCTAGCCTGTTTCCTGAAGAAGCCCTCACTTCCTAACCCCACCCCCATCTTGGAGCGAAGTAGCATCCTGGCTATCAAACCATGTTCTTCTTAGCAGTCTCTCACCCCTGTGCCCCTCAGCTGGTGAAACCCCAGCCCTCTCTGTTATATTGAGGTCGAGGTCAGCTCTGTACTCCAGTCTCCTGTCTGCCACAGCGGTTCCAGGAGAATCTGTCTTGCTAAGCTAGGGAGATGCTCAGTCAGTGAAGCACCCACCCAGCAAGCTTGAGAACCTGAGTTTGATCCCTAGGCTACTCATAAAAAGCCAGCACAGTAGTGCATCTATATACTCTGATTTGATGGCAGTAGCCTGAGATGCAGAGAGAGGCAGAAGCTCATTGGCCACTCAGCCTTGCCTATGTGGAGAAGTTACAGGGCTTTGAGAGACACTGTCTCAAACACACAACAGAGTCCCTGAGGGATGACACCCGAGGCTGTCTTGTTCTTTGCACACACTTATCCTGAGCACCCATTCATCCCACACATACACAATCTGTCCTGCTTAGGTCACTTGCAGTGGCACCCTGGGGCTTTGTCCCTCTGGCTCATGGGAACCCTGCTACTGTGAGCACACAGGAGGTTCTACTCAGTTTTGTTCTCTAGGACCAAGTGCTAGGGATGGAGCCCCTAAGGTTTGCTTCGTTGGTGTCCTGTGTGAGGTTGACAGCCTTGGCTTCAGCCCATGCAGCAGTTCATGTACGCTGACAGCCTCAGGGCTGGAGAGAATCCTGTGGAGTAACCACAGGCCTTGGCTTCCAGCACACAAATCCTTTGCCATCTGTGCAGCCACCAAGTCCCACAGGTGGGGGAGAAAGTGGCACTCAGAATGTCCCCAGGCTTCACACATAAGGCTGGCAAGCTGGTGTGATGCATACTGTGCTGACAAAGTGTCACTTATCTGAGTTCACAAGGAAGCCGGCTCTAGAAGTGGGGCTGCCCCACCCCCAACTCTGGGACAGAGAGGGGAAACAAAAAATAACCCAAGAGTAAAAGCCCTGGTGACTGAGAACATCTGGAGAGTGACCAGCTTCCAATAGAGGTCACTACACTTATCTTATGATAGCAAAGTGTCTCTTCTGGGGAGGAGAAGCTACAAGGGTGAACATGGGAGCCCAGCCATGAGAGAAAGGCCAGTCGGAAACTCCTACCAATGCTTCAACTTCCCAAGTCAGTTCTGCCTGATTTGGTAACATCTCTTCTCTGTGGTTGTTATTTTATGTTGGATGCTTCACCAGAAGGGACACTTGGCCTTGCCCAGGACTCTCTATTGGAAAGTCCAGCTGACTTTCCAATGAAAATCCACTGACTGCATCAGTGGGATTTCCTCACTTTGTTTTTGCTGGATATTTTGAGCTTGCAATAGAGTTTTCCTATCTGTCTGTCTGTCTGTCTGTCTGTCTGTCTGTCTGTCTGTCTGATAGGAACACTTCAGCACCCAGCTGAACAAAACCTGAGAGTCAAGGTGGAGTTTTCATTGAAAAATGGACAATTCTTTGCCAGAAGGAAGAAGATTCTAGAAGCCACCTGAACACAGAAGGCAGAAGAGACTGGGGAGGGAGGAAAAGACAGATGGGGCTCAGTGTCCTGAAGCTGGCAATGGTTCAGTGTTGGGCTCCCTGGAGGGGAAGTAAGGGGCCCTGCTCCCCAACATGAACCTGACCCAGGACCTAGAGTGGGGACACTGTGTCATCTGGGTAATGGCAGCAGCTGTTCTGTCTGGCCTTTTCTTATTAAGGCTACAAGAAGCAGCCCTTCCCCATAATTCAGTCACCACACACCCTTCAGTGTCAGTTTAATTAAGGTCAGGGCCAGCCACGGTTGAGACGGCCCCCATCACTGGCACTAAATCAATTCCTCATTTTGAGTCCGAGACCCCTTGAAAGTGAAGAATGGTAAGGTTGGGAAATGAATGCTTGCAAGAGGCAGCCGTGGTCTTGAGATTGGCCTCTGTCCCAGGGGGATACATTTCTTTCTGCCCTACCGCAGCCTGCGCACACCTCAGAACTGGTTCTAGGGCAGAACCAGGCTATAGGGAGGAGCTCAGGCTGAGGCTCTGTGATGGAAGGACCAAGGGCACAGGGACTAATAAAACCTAGGCTTGCTACTCATTTGTCTCCGCTATGCACACTGAGCGGGAGAGGAAGGCCAAGAAACATCCAGGAACTCACAACTGTCTCTAGGAGCCCGAGGAAGCAGGATGCTGGTGTCTTGGATGGGGCCTGGGCAGACAGCACTCACTGGTAGGACCATGATGGTGTGGAGACAATGGAGAGCAGTCCTGTCCCAGGTCCCAGTCCCACCCTGTCGATGTCGACTAAGCACAGGCCCTTCAAAGATGAAAGAGTTAGCTGGCTTTTCAAATTATTCTTCAGAGTAGCCAAATTTACAAAGTGTATTTACTGGAAAGCATTCCTGAAAATCCACAGCCTCCTCTTGGATAAGAGAGGCCAGAGGACAATGGTTTCCCTTACCTCCCTCAGGATGAGGAAGCTATAGGCGGGCTAGAGAGGTGGGCAGGTCACCTGCTTCCAAAATCTTGGGCACCAGCTCTGCCACTAGGACTCATGGCTACTGTCAAAGGTTCTTCAGGCTCTGTGGCCATTTGTGCTTCTCACAGCACGCGTGTCAAGCCGCCTCACTCTGAGATTGGCAGCTCACATTCTGTTTGTACCAAGAGTGGGCTCTGCGCTGCCTCAGTGGTCACTTCTGGCCTTGGTGTATCCTCAACAGTGACAGGAGACAGTGGTTGCTGTCACTAACCTTCCACATGCTAAGAGGAAAGCTACGGTCAGGATTCACCCACAGAGTGGGTACCGGCTGAAACTCCTCCACTCTCATGGGTGGGGTCAGGGGTCCAGCCTGAGTGTCTATTGTCATAACTTCCTGGGCTTCTTGGTCCCGTCTTGACTGAGCATGCTCCTTGGGCAGCTGCCCAGTATGCCCTCCAGGGACTCATTATAGTGCTCCTTCTAGACTTCACCCATCATCATTGCCTCTAAGAGTAGAGGGAACCAGGTCTCAGTTCTTCCACTGGAGTTAGATGCTACCCCTGGTCCAATCAGCAAAGCCTGAGGAGCCTGAGATTCGAGAGACTGTCCCTCCCAGGTCCAGGCCTGGGGTGGACAGATTCTGCCCCGGGGTGAAGGGCAGGGTTATTCATGGCATCCTTGCTCACTCCCATCCAAGGTTTTCATGTATGTGTGTATGTATGTGCGCTCACTGGTCAGCGTCAGATGCCCTACTCAATACCACTCACTCCACCTTATTTTGATTGATTTTGTTTATTATTCATTCATTTATTTGTTTTGGAGGCAGGGTCTCTCACTGAGCCTGGAGCTCACTGATTTGGTTAGGCTGGCCAAGGCCCCGGGGAACAATGATACAGTACTGGAAATACATACAGGGGCACAGGGTGCACACGGACACACCCAGCTTTTACTGATGCTGGGAATCTAAACTCAGATCTCCCTGCTTGTTTTTGGAGCCATCTCCGCCCCTCCCCCATCCCAGTGGGGCTCTTAACTGCCCTTTTCTACTTTGGAGAGGAAGGGCCTCAGAAAGACTAAAACATTAAACGTTCCTCAGGAGATCCTGTGCTCTGTCAGCTGTGTGCTTAGGGTCATTATCAGGATGGATAATGGGGCCACTGGGCCAGCGTCATGAAAGTCTAATGCTTCCGAGGAGCTATCAGGGAATGGGCAATCAGGGAAGGGGTTAGAGGGAAACCTAACAGGCACACACAGCAGCTGGATGGTAAAGGGAGGTAACCCCCCGCCTCACAGTGGGGGTGCCTCCTTACCTGCCTTGTTATCATCTTCCGCAGCCAAGGAGATGAGATAATGGGGGAGGAGGAGGGGAGGGCCCAGGGAACCTGTAAAAGAGCAGCCCGGAGGCCACTGTCTACCAGCCCTGGAGATGCCGCCTTCCCCAACAGGGTGCTGCTCTTTAGTTTCGGCTTCAATAAAAGCCAGTTCTCTTCTGAGCCTTCATCCTCTTATCTCTGAGCTGTCTACCCTCTGTTTGCCTCTGGGAAGAACCTAGACTCCTTGGTGGCAGTCCTGAGACACTAACTGTAACCGTTTGTTTGGGCTGTACATACAGGCACCAGGGGTCGTGGTCACCTTGTGCGCCTCAGTGGGCCACTGCTGACCTTCTGGAGGCAGACGGGAGCTCCAGCCTTGGCTCTGGGATTTGCCCCAAGTAGGAGATCTTCTGGGGGCCTGACATAAAGTCTGAGATGCTTCAGGAGTCACGCTAGGTAATTATCAAATGCATATTGAATACTGACCAGAAGGGTAGGTACCGAATCTTCCCTCTCAGCTGTCACAATTAGAAGCAATAGTGGCAAAACTTGAACCCAAGTCCAGCTGGCTCCCAGACATCCCACCATCAAACCTCCTAAACCCACTCCCTTCCCCTGCCATAGTGACAGGCTGGGGACGGGGCTGGATGCGAGACAGGAGAACATGGTTTGTCTGGGCCTTGGCCCTGCGGCTGGCTGGGCCGCCTTTGTTGTGAGTCTTTGGCCAGTCAGGTAGGAGTTCACAGACCACTGACTGCTTAGCTGTGCCGCTCTGGTCAGGCCCAGGAAGGCATTTGATGAGCTTTTAAAATGTCGTTCATCCCTGCCTGCCAACTGTCCAGACTTTTGGGGTCTGCTCTTCCAACCTCTGCTCCAGTGCTCAGCGCTGCATGCATGTAGCTCTAAGACAGTCTTGGCAAACTGAAGAGCTGTCACCTTATATCCCTGCTGGCCTTCAAGCCCACTTTAGCAAGCACATACACCACAGAACACATACTAGACCTCCAAAAATTAAAATACAAAAGAGTACATTGAAGGGCACCTGATTACCTCCAGGAGAGCAGCCAGAGCCCAGGAATGGTCTCTCTGCTTACACTGCCACAAGACCCTTTCCCCGCTGCTGTGCCTTTCTCTCCTCCCGTCGGCATACCAGTCAACTGGGCTGGGGGCCACCGTGCCCCACTGCAGTGCCATCCTAACTGCTGACTCCTGTAAAGAACTCATTTCTAAATAAGGTCTCATTCACAGGGGCTGAGGTTAGGACTCGCACTCTCGGGTGGAGGTGGGGGGTCAGTACCTAACCCTCCAAGCAGGAGTCCCTCTTTTTTTTTTTTTTTTTTTTTT
>NC_034592.1:15406157-15408508 GCF_900095145.1 Mus pahari | reverse complement strand
ACTCTGTAGACCAGGCTGGCCTCGAACTCAGAAATCCGCCTGCCTCTGCCTCCCGAGTGCTGGGATTAAAGGCGTGCGCCACCACGCCCGGCTCAGGAGTCCCTCTTGAACTCTGAGCTTGCTGAACTTCCCAGCCCATTGTCCAATGCAATGCACAGCTTTTCGTTGCCTCTTGTGTTAGCTGCTCCAGAGTTGGCCTCTCTCTACCACCTTTTGCTTTTTTAATTTTTTTATTTTTTGGTTCGTGTTTGGGCTGCAGACAGGAGAGAGGCCAGAGTGTGCCCTGCCCCTGGGTTATGCATCTTGTGGCTTCAGCCTCCAGTGTACATCCACTCCTCCACTCATCCTGGTCTCACACATCATCTAGGAGTGGCCAGCCACCCCTTCGGGCTGTCTCTTCTGTAACTCCAGGAGTCTTTGTGTTTGAAGGAGAATATTTTCAGCAAAGCAAAAAATATCTGGGTGGGAAGGAAATTTTAGCAACCCAAAGATAACTAATAATTGCCCCTGGCATCTGCAACTGAGACTATTTCAGGAAAGGATTCCTAGTTGTTAGCCCTACCTTGACTATGGGTGATGGGAAGTGATGTGGGTCTGTGCTTGCAGAGCTGAGGCCCTGGCGAGGCTCCAAATCTGTTTCCTTTATTCAGGGCAAGCTGATCTCCAATGTCAAGTTCACTTTCCGTTTCCTGCAACTCAGCAGAGAAAGACCATTAAGTCCCGGAAACGATGCGGAGAGCAGAGCTGGACACTTGCTGGGAGCGACAGCTGCCTTCTACTTAAGTGCTTGGGACAGCTGAGCAGACAACACTGGCAGCCAGAGGGGAGGGGACCCAAACTATTCCTGCTTGAAATGAGGGTCACCCCTGCTCCTGGCATGTGTGGTTCATAGCCAAGGGGAGGTGGGGCTTCCCTGGGAAGGAAGGTGGAGCATGTGCCATCTGTACTTCGTTCAGAGAAGAAGTTCAGGCTGGGAAAAGTGCCCCATGAGGGTCTGTCGGTTCCTCCTGGGTCTCTGAGGTCCATAGTCTGGCTTTGCCGTGGAATCCCTGGTATAAACTGACCCAGGCACGAGGCACACCCCAGCTCAAAGTGTGGCTGGAGCCCAGCTTTCTGAAGCCCCCAGGAGATCCTCAGATAGGTGGGGCAAGGGCAAGATTCAATATTTGTGTGTGGAGGTCTGTGCCTCTAGGACTGCGTGGCTCCTGGAAGTATATCCCCACCTCTCACGTCCCACCCGGGCCACTGACACACTGCTCACACCGCGGTCTAGCATCCGCTGGTGCTCCGTGCAGTGCTCCCGACTTCTCCATTTTCAGGGTCTATCTTGTTGCCTCTTATCGGGAGGGTCCCCAACTCCTTCGAGCTGTGTGAAGCTTTCTTAAATCGCCCCAGGCTCTAGAACGGAGCGAGTTTTCTTAGCACAGCTGGTGCAGCATAGTTAGGAACATTACCAAGTGGGGAATGTCAGGCAAGAGGCTTCTAAGTCCAGGGACTGTGGGCACCATTTCCTCTTCAGCACTAGCTCTGACTGGCGTACCCAGCTGGGAAAGCAGTGTGTGTGAGGGGGATTCTTTTTTTTTTTTTGGTTTTTCGAGACAGGGTTTCTCTGTGTAGCCCTGGCTGTCCTGGAACTCACTCTGTAGACCAGGCTGGCCTCTAACTCAGAAATCCACCTGCCTCTGCCTCCCAAGTACTGGCGTGAGGGGAATTCTTATCTTCATTCTTGCAGTGGATTTTGGAGGGCCCTCAAACCATTACTGTATTCCTGACCAGTCTCCCCCACTTCACCCACTCAGCCACTTGGAGCCTGCTACAAGCTGGCTGTCTCCCAAACCAAATGTTGGGATAGTGATTTACCTAAAACATTGGGTACTTCGCAGAATAGGCAAAAACCCCATAAACACATGCAGGTGCACAAATGTTCACACAGACCCTGTCTTACTAGACTTTATGGTTTCTTGGCCCTTTAAGAGCAGAGTCAGGACTGTCTCCAAGTATCCAGGAGGCTGTCATTAGAAGCTCTTGACAAATGCCCCCTTCTAAGGTGGAGGCCTGGGAATTTCAAAGGGTTTGTGGGGATTACTAAAACAAGAAAAGGTGCCTTGAAAATATGGCTGGTGCTTTTGGAATGGGGAAAGCAGAGGTAAGATGCAGCTGCTAGAGTTTCCTGGCAGCATGGCGGATCCACAAGGATTCACCACCAGAGGAATCAGATTTTAAAGGCGACAAGGCTAGGGTTAGCTGTTGTGCCCAAAGAAAGAAAGGAAGGAAGGAAGACAGGAAGGAAGGAAGGAAGGAAGGGAGAGAGAAGGCTGGCTGGCGGGCTGGCTGACTGGTGGGCTGGCTGG
>NC_034592.1:15373515-15405920 GCF_900095145.1 Mus pahari | reverse complement strand
CTGGCTGGTGGGCTGGCTGGCTGGCGGGCTGGCTGGCGGGCTGGTGGCCCTGGAGTCCTGCATTCTTGCACTGAGCTCTGCTGTCTAGGTCACAGCTTTCAAGACCCAGAGGCAGCACACAGAACACCCAGTGAAAGCCTTCCTGCACGGTCTTCAGATGACCTCAGAGCTTCTCAAAGTGTCTGAGGAAAGAGAGGAGGCCTTTTCCTCTTCTTCCTGATGTTCCAGGGGGAGGTCCCCAGAATCAGCAAGCAAAATTGCAGGAAACCTAATTAAACCTGAATTTCAGATAAACAACAATAATTTTTTTAGCATGAACAAATCTTACATATAATTTAATGTATATTTACTCTAAAAGTAACATTATTCTCTGAGCTAAAATTAGGAATGCTGGATTTTACTCAGTACCATTTTTTTCTCATGTACCCCACATACTTACATCCATTCACACACCCTTTCATCCCTCCATCCCTCCATACAGACATCCATCTATATATTACTCACTCATCCATTTACTTACTTACCTATCTATCCATTCATCCATCCATCCATCCATCCACCCATCACCCATGCATTCATCTATCCACCCATCCATCTAGTCACTCATCCATCTACTTACCTATCTATCCATCTATCCATTCTCCCATCCATCTAATCATCAGCCCACATATCCACTTCACCTATCCATCTCCCCATCCATCCACCTACCCACTCATTCATCTAGCCATCTGTCAATCTGCTTGCCACATTCTTCTTCATCCACCCAACCAGCCACTCATCCACCGACCAAATCACCCATTCTTGCACATTTCTAGCCAGACAGCAAACACTATCAACAACCAGGTAGGCTATGGGTCTTGAATAATGTGTGACAAGACAGGAATAAACTTGTGGCAAGACAGGAATAAGCAAGCTAAGGTGGTGGTGGAGGAAGCCTTCAGGGCAGCAAACTTCATTCCAACAGTGGACCAACAGCACGTATCCCTCGGTGAGCCTGTAGCCTTGTGCAGAGGGTTCAAGCTAGTAGAGTGGGACCATCTCCAAAAGTGATACCAAGTGTCTTAGTCGGGGTTTCTGTTGCTGTGATACATCAAGATGGGGAGGAAAAGGTTTATTTGGCTTACACTTCCACATCACTGTTCATCATTGAAGGAAGTCGGGACAAGAACTCAAGCAGGGCAGGAACCTGGAGGCAGGAGCTGATGGAGGCCATGGAGGAGTGCTGCTTACTGACTTGTTCTCCATGGCTTGCTGAGCCTGATTTCTTTTAGAACCCAGGTCCACCAGACCATGCATGGTACCACCCACAATGAGTTGGGCCCTCCCCCACCAATCTTTCAGCAGAAGCCATGATAACTGAAATCTCTAGATGCTGTCCCTGGTATCTAGTTTGGGGAGGTCTTCATCAGCTGAGAGCCCTCATGTTGGAGATTTTAAGATTACAATAAATACAGCTCTTTCTTCTGAGAGGTTCTGAGAGGCTTTTAGGAACTTGAAGATGCTGGATTGGGGACAATTTAAAAAACCTATGTTCCAACATACTCCCTATGTTAACAAGGTTGCAACACTGAAATCTCACCAAGCCACAAGCCAGTGTTTTCAAATACATATAACTATTCCACAAAGCGTTAACAATGCAAATAGATTACTACTCTTTAATATATATCAATAATATATATATACACGTATGTGTGTACAGTCAATAGCATATTGAATTTTTTCCACACTGTTTATCCAGCGTAATTTGCAGTTGGTCCATATTTGATTAAATACCATCATCTTTTATGTAGGAGTTACATAAGTAAATAGAAAAATCATTTACAGTCTGATGCTCCATGAAAAATTAATCTCAGGTCTGTCTCATGCTTCACACTGGGACTTGCTAGGGACGTGTGGTTAATTGGATACGGGGAGCATGGGGTGGCTGGGCAAGCCGAGAGCTTCATTTCTTTGTCATTTGGAAGATTTAGACATTTTCTACAAATGTGTGGATTAAGAACTAGAGCCAGTGATTATCCCATCATATATGTCTTCCAGAAGTTTCCAGGTAGCAAATTATTTGCCACACTGCTGGTTAGGACCCTTCCCATGGGAAATTAATTTCTTTGGTTTAACATGGCTGATGTTTGGTAGCAGGTGTTAGGCACTGATCATGGATCAACCCAGGTGCTCCCATCCACACCCAGTCTCAATCCTGGGCCAAAGGCAAGGGACAAGTTCTGACTCACAGTACCTTCCACTGTGGTGGCCCAGCTGTGCGCCCATAATCTGTGAGACCTTCTCCTCTGGGCTGGTGCGTCCAAATCTTATCCATGGGACTCACAGAGTCAGTGCCAGAGCTTGGTGATGGAGGGACCAATCCAGGGGTGGGAGGGTGTGGTGGAGACCTAAAGAATGGATCACCTCTCAGAGAGTACCACCTGTCTCCAGGCCTGTGTTCTGAGCTCTTGAGAGTTTGGAGCAGTTGCTGTACACCCTTCTTCTCCACAGGAGAACCCTTGAACTGTTGTGAAAATGCCACCCGCTGGGTGACCCCTCCTCCCCACCCTCAAGCATGGATGATTTGTTCTTTGCCAGTTTTAGAAGCCGCCCTCCTCAGGCCCTAAGGGGCACAGATGCTCCTGACATGTAGTTGTAGAGGCCAGCCTCAGACTTTTCTTCCCTACCCATGTCTCTCACCTCCGGGTCTCCTATCAGGACACCTGCCATTGGTTTTAGGAAATCCATTTGATCTCGAGACTTTTAACCAAAAAGAAGTTGTTTTCCTGAGTAATGCCATGCTCAGTTTCAAGGGACACTTCACATGGAACCTAGTTCTTCACTGAGCCTTCCATCTGCTGCAGAGGATTGCTGCCAGCCCTCCCCCAGCTCCCTATGTCCTTTCCCACACACATCCTTCAGGTTCAGCTGCCCATCCCCTTTGATCCTGAGAAGACTTAGCACGGCCTGTTTGTGTTCGGCACAGCGCTGGATGCCAGCCCCTCCTGCCTGGACACTGGCAACCGACATGCCCGGAGAAGTCATGTCCGAGAATGTGGAACAGGTTGTTGTTGATGATCTCCAAAGCTTTGCTCTGTGCCCGCTCCCTCCCGCGAGTATGTCTGCAGCCCCCTTCTGTGCCCCTCTGTGCCCCTTCTGTGCCTGCTCAGTGGTGGATGAATGACTTCAGGGCAGGTTGTCCATTTCCTGTGAGGGACACTGTGTTCCGTGCCCACCCTACACCATACCACGAAGGTGACCAAACATAGGACAGAAGAACAGGAGATACTTTCCACTCTGCTGAGAGCTCCTAACCAGGAAGACTCAGTTTCATCTTTGCAGAAGTGGAGGAGAACAGGTTCATCATTTGTGATAGGCACTTTCAACTCTCACCAGTGTGAAGAACACTGTAAACACCCAGTAATAAGTCGAAGACTTAAGAGAAATCCAGGCAATTTTATTTCCCTTTCTACAGAACTGGTGCCTGTCCAAACAAAAGGCAAAATGTTTGACACACCAACTGAGCACAAAAATAGATTCTACTGAGTGTTTGCTGGATTATAATCTTATAATCTTCCCGGAGGTGGAAGCCCACCTGTGGTGGTCTAAATTAAAATGGCCTCTGTGGGCTCATAGAGGGTGTCAGTATTTAGGAGGTGTGGCCTTGTTGGAGAAAGTGTGTCACTGGGGAGGGGAGGGATTTGGGGTTTCAGAAGTCCAAACCAGGCCCACTGTAGCTCTCTGTTCACAGCAATAGAAATCTTAACCAAGACAGAAGTTGATACCAGAGACTGGGGTATTGTGTGATACGATAGGCCTGAAGGTCTTTTGTTTAGAGGAACGTGGGTTTGGATTAGGAAAGCAGTTGAACACTTTAAGTGGGGCTTAATAGGCCGTACTCATAGGATCATGGAAGGCAGTGGTACGGAGGATGATTTGAACTATGGGGGCTGACTCAAGAGGTTTCAAAGGAGAATACTGGTAGGTGGCCTAGAGACCACTCTTGTGATGTTTTGGTAAAGAATGTCGCTGCTTTCTGTCCTTGTCCAAAAAGTCAACTGCATTAACCCAAATTCCCCATCCTCCCGGGGGAGAATTCCCTCTCCCTCCCTGAAACATGAGCTCAGATGAACAAGAAGCACTTAGGCAAGCAGGCATCCCTGTTAGGGAAGACCGGGGGGGGGTGGGGGTGGGGGGGGTCCTCCTGCTTATTTGTGATCTGGTAGATATAAGACACCGCCGGTGCTAGCAATAGGTCATTTTTATTTCAAACCTGTCCAGCCTGCCCCAGCTCCTTCTGTGAAGAGCTGCTCTAGTTTCTGGGCTCGGGCTTGAGATGAATAATCTACTTCATGAGTCCCCGCCCCAGATGTCATCCTCTACTTTTTAAATCTGACTATCAGACAGGGCGTGTGAATGCTTACGTGGCATGTGTGAAGCCCTGGGTTCAATCCCCAGCACTGCATAAACCGGGCGTCACGACGCAGCTGTAATCCTCGCGTTCCAGGAGGTAGAAGCAGGAAGTTGGGAAGTTCAAGGTCATTCTCCACAAGCCCAGGCTATTCGAGGCTGTCTTAAAACAAACAAAACAGTTTGCTCCCGAGGAGAGGCCATTTCAAATGATTTGTTAATAATGGGGGGGGGGGGGGGGAACACTCTGCAAAAGCCAGTGAGCTTAGGAACATTTCCAGTCTTAAGTGCTTGTAAGAGAATTCTGTGAGGACCAAGCCAGGGTGTGGCAAAAGGGTGTTTGCGGTACCTGTTGTCACCACAAATGCTGTAATGTTAAATGATGCAAGTGTGATCACCGGGCTGCTCCTGCAGGAGCCCCTCTCTGTCCCTGTCCCTGCCTCAGCGTCCAGATGCTTCTGTCTGCTCACCATCCAAACTGGGTGACCATCAGTGGACTGCCTAACAACTCTGACCTCGGCCTTCCTCATATAAAGACCTCTGTGGTGAGACTGAGTACACGGGGGGCATGGCCAATGCTAGACCCTTAATCACATATCTGTCTTGCCCCTTCCCATCTCAGGGTACTCACAGGGTTGGGGTCCACAGGTCTTGGGGGCCACAGTCATTTTCAAGTCAGCTCAACACACTGTATTTTTCCTCCAATTTCCACCATAATAAATCCATGCTATTTTCTATACCAGAAAGCTTGTGCTGCACCACGGGGTGCATAGGCTTTGTGTATAAGGCAGTAGAGCTTGGTCTTAAAGCTCCCTAGCCAGGAGTTCAAAGGCCTTTGTCATCTGACCCAGGGGTCTTCCATCTCTCCTCCTTTTAAGCTGAGGAGTGGTGGCCTACTTCTCAGCCTTCCTCACTGGGGCGGTCCCTCAGCCTCAGACACCCTCTCACTCTCTGTCCTAGAATACTCCAGACCCTTTACCACCCCCACCCCACCCCCAGATCTCTCTCGCTCTACTTCCAGTGGCTAGATCATCTCCTGTTGGCCAGTCAGTCCACTCCCTTACTCTCCTGACTCCCTGTCCTGTACAACATAGATGGCACTGGACTCTGGTTTCCACGCCCTGTGAGCTCATCCCAACCTGTGTAGGCAGTTGGGGCATTTTGAAGCAGATTTCATCCCAGTGCCTTCCAATGGCTATTACTGCACCCAGGAGGGCTATGTACCCGAGTAGCCCACTCATGCTTGCACCAGCTGTCCATCTGCTGACTCTATAAATTGTCCCAGACTGGCTTCCTGGCCTAGTCCTCACTTTCTGCCGAGATGTGGAAAGCTCTCTGCTCCAGCCCCTCCTGGTCCCCTCTGGTCATTTCATTCCAGCCCAACTCTTCCACTGCCTTGGGAACCATCTACTGGTCACTGTCTAACACACCCCCCCCCCACTTTCCCCATCCCCAGATGTGTCTCATTCATGGGGCCTCATCCTTAACAGGAATTCAGTAATCTTAATAGGTCACAACTCTTGGGGTCAACAAGAACAGAGACACAAGAACATTAACTATGGAATGCTGACGGGGGAGGGGGGCAGGGGGTGGTCCTAGGAAACGGGTCTGTCTTGAACAAAGCTACCAACAGATGGGACCCTCAGAACCAGATCTTCTTGTGAAGGTGACTAAGCCCAACTGAACTAGGGGCCTTGGTAGGGAGAAACCCTGGGCAGTTTATCCGCTACAGAGTGAGGAATAGCCAGAATGTGCTAAACCCAAAGGAACGCCTCCGAGCCAGCAGTGAATCATCTTAATTAGCACTCTGAGTAAGTTCAAGTGGATTCTGCAAGCGTTTGTAGCTCCAATTATTCTGTCCCCTAAGCTACTGCTATGAGGTTACACGGCAAAGCCCCGTGGGAACTTCTAAGGTGAGTGAGAGGGAGTCCATAGCACTGGGCCCACACTGGCAAAACAAGTGTGCAATCAGTGAGGTCCGAGGAAGGGGTGCCACACCGAGGCGTGAGTGGGCCTTGCTCCCGTAAAATCTGCTCCTCAATTCAGGACCAGGCTCTGAGATAATTACTGTGCTGAGTACAGCCTGGGACATGCAGCCTTGCCAACAGAGACCTACTCAGGGTCTGTGAAGAGGTTGCTTCCTAGCAACCATGGGCCAGAACATTTGGTTATTTATTGCACCTGTGAATTTGGGCAGGTCTTGGTTAGGTCAAGCATCCACCTTGTCTCCCAGGCTCTGAAGACAATACAGCCCATCGTGACATCCTGGCTGTGGACAATGTCTTGGTGTATGACTTGGCTAAGCAGACTCTATTTCTCCTGTTGCTGGATGGCTGGGCCACTTCAGAAACCCAGGATACATAAGGAAGATGGGATTTCTGTCTATTGCTGCAGTCAGAACTGATATGTACCAGGGCTGCCCTTGAGAGACCATCTCTGTTTGTGTGCTAGTCACCTGAGTTCAGGTTGACCCAGGGCTCATATTTTGTTCAACACTCACATTCTGCTCTCTCTAGTTGTGGCTCCAACATCCAATCCTGCTTTGCATGTGTAATCTTGGGGTTTGTTTTTATTTATCCTCCCCATCACCCTCTTTCTTAGGACCCTGTTCCCAAGGGGCTAGGGGAACATCAGTAAACAACTAGTCCACACAGCCTCGTGAGGGTTGAGACTGTGTTTTGACAACGAAGCGCATAATTCTCTTGAGGTCTGTGAGCACTTATAAATGGAGGGCAGGAGAGATGGAAAGTGAGTGGGTACTTCTTTCAGATCCCATGGCACTCATAGTAGGTGGCATTCTCATCTCAGGTCGAGGCACCTGTGCCTCAAAGCTTTAGGCCTCCTTTGGTTCCAAGGGCCTGCTAAGATTCTGGAAACACCTCTGTGCCCAAGCCATATTCCTAGCCTTTTGATGAGTCCCCGTTAAGACCTGAGTTCTGAAGTTGACTAGTCTAGCCTCTAATGGTGTTCCTGACATCTAATAGGCAAGTGGCTGTGGTAAAGTGGGTATGTCTTGGGACCACTTTTCTAGAATGTCAAGTATATGGTGCTACACAGAATGATCATGGGGTTGTTTGAGGTCGGCCACTCCTTTGGGATTTTGTCCTGGGACATCCGGGAAGCACATGGTAATGGAGATGGAACCTCTTCCTCCTCTCTCTGTTTCTCTTTACCAGCCATCAGACCCTGCTTAGAGTAAAGGGCCCAGTTCCATAGGGGATTTAAGCAAAGCACAGACTTCCCTGGCCAGAACCATGTACCGAGCTGGCTATGTGAAACCTCCTCCCAGGCATAGATCACCATCATAGACCTTCAGCCTCCCTGAGCTGCCTCAACTTGGGGTGTTCTGGGAACATGAAGCCAAGAAATTAGAAAGGGTCACAGGGGTAGGTTTGAGCCAAGAAGATGGCAAACTACCTTTGGGAGGGGAGCGATGAGGCATCAGAAGAGTATTCTGGTATAGGTACTTAAAATACTTTCCCACATCAGACTAGGACTGTTAACAGAGATGAGAGCTTAACTCACGGTGGGGCAGAAGTTGTCCCATGTTGGGGCTGACATAGGGAGCCTCTTCCACAGATAGACAATGAGAGGTCTTGAGGCCAACTGGGACACGTGTAGGCAAGGCCTGGGAGACAGGAACTTTGCGGACAGAACTTGGGCAGGTTGTTGGTGGGCAAATACAGTGTCCAGACTGCATTCCCATCCTGTCTTTTATTATTTATATAGCTAAATGTCTAGGTTGACAGTGCTCCCTCCAAGAGCCAAAGAAACCAGAGGCACAAGAAGTCTTCTTTTGCACTGTTGGTCATGGTTGTTCAAGATACTGCCCGAATATGCTGCCTATTACCATTGCCCTTGGCTGTCTCCCAGAGGTGGAAGGTAATTTTCTACTGCTGAGGACACCATATACTTCAAATACAAGGTCCAGAGGCCCCTGATCTGGAATTGGCCTGAACATCTCCTCCCTGAGGAGTAGCTGTCAAGGAACCAGAAGCTTCCAAACAAAGAATGAAACTAACATTCCTACCCAGCAATACTACCTATGAACCACAATAACCAACATTGCACAAGAACCTTAAGGGTACAGTGGCACACATACCTTGTTTGTAACCAACAATTATCTTCTTGGACTTAAAATCTGCTCAACAAGAGGGAAACCATGCCTGGGATTGGTAACCTAGCCACTTATCCAGGGTTAGTAAAGTCATGAATCTGAAACCACAACTTTACTAAACCAGCATAATCCGTGAGTACACTCTAAATATTTATCGCTATACCCACAGATAAGTGTAGGCCTCACTCCTCATCAGGCAAATGTCTCTTTACAACAGAGATCATTTCAAGAAAACCACAGCCCAGTTGTGAAGCCCAGTCCCAAGAGATATATCTACAACTCAACTCCCACACCCGAGACTCAGGGAACATTGTAGAAGACAGGGTGGAAAGATTACAAGAGCCAAGGAAACAGGGAGTTTGCTGAGAGGTGATGTGTCCTAGTAATGTCAGAAGCAACACCAGTGTGACTGCCTAAGCAGGAACTAAACAAGGACAATTATAATCGTCATGCCTAAGCAGATGGGGAAAGCTCACAGGGCCTCAACACTACACAAAGAACTAAGGAATGCTCAGGGCAGGAGAAATGGTCTTCCCCAGGGAAGAGCACACCCAACAGCCCTGAATACATACATCTAAGCAACATACAGAGTTCATATGTATTTAGGAACACACACACACACACAAACTAAGAAGAAAGAGGCCATGAATTTGAAAACTATCATGGAGTGGGTATAGGAGAAAGGAAGTAGAAAGAAGGGAGAAATGATGTTATTATATTATACTCTAAGAAAAAAAATATTTTTTTGAAAATTGAAAATGTTTTTTCTTAAAAGATTTATTTATTTATTATATGTAAGTACACTGTAACTGTCTTCAGACACTCCAGAAGAGGACGTCAGATCTTGTTACGGATGATTATGAGCCACCATGTGGTTGCTGGGATTTGAACTCCGGACCTTTGGAAGAGCAGTCGGGTGCTCTTACCCACTGAGCCATCTCACCAGCCCCGAAAATTGAAAATGTTTTAAGGACTAAATACAAAGCTATAGAAAAGCATTGCTGTTCATTAGGGAAAGTAACAACACTGCTGTCCCCTGAGTGTTTAACCAGTGACAACTCTGGGCAGTGGTGTTGGTATTGGGTTGGCAAGGAGCTATATATGAGATAACTGAGGGAAACTACACTTGTGTCTTAGAGTCAGGAGGTCTGGGTCTTGCAGCCAGAGGCTCCAGTGGCCCTGGGGTCCTGTGTCTTCCATGCTGATACTAGCACTGCAGGTTGGTGACTGACCTCCATGACTGAGTTTGTCTATTCATCCCATGAAAACATTCTATGAGCGCATCCTCTACATCTGCTTATGGGATTCTGGGAGACCTGGCTGCAGTCACAGTCTTGTACAGACACATGGTGAGTGCTCTGCCACATTGATTGCTCTGGTCTGCTCTGGTCTTGCAGGCTTGGGTAGGAGTTTGCATCAGTCTGGTAGAAATCTTTTTTTTTAGGACACTCACTAGTGTTTTAGGTCTACCATGTTCAGAACATGAAGCTCCCCTCAGAGACCCTTCCCAGCTCTTCACCTTAGATGGAGGGCCTTCATCCTTGGCTAAGCCCACTGAGCTAATTCTGATGTTTCTCTCTGTTCGTCTGCAGAACAGACTGTTGGGACTCCATCCCAGGGAGGGCTTTCTTTTGACTCTGTCTGGACACAGGCCTCTGACTCTGAGCACTTGAAGGTTCAGGGAGGACGTGAGTGGCATGCCTCTCACTATCCAAGAAACCCAGCCATTGCTTTCTTTAACTTTGTATGGAGAGGATTTGCAGTTTCCATGGCAAATTAATTTTAAGATTTAATGCTTAGTTAAATAGACTCAGGGAGCCCTTGTAGAGAGTTTTTATGTTCAGTGAAGAAACCAACACTGGATGTCAGCAAGGGTGCTCACTCCTGGAGTTCCGCAACTCCAGTCACACACCCACTACCCAGCCAGAGGCTTCCAGAGCCCACCAGGATGTCCCTGGTGGTTCTGATATTTCTGATTGCTAGCATGGCTAGAGTGGACAGAGCTGGAGTCACCAGCTGTAAAGAAACTTTCTCGGTGTAGGAATCAAAGATATTTCTTCTTCTTGGCCTTCAGTGGCAGGGGGTTCAAGAGAGCCAGGATTGTAATATTGGGCAGTGGAACTTCTGGCAGGTGGCAGGGGGTCCTTAGGGCACTGGGGTGTCACTCCCACAGCGATTGTGGGATAACACCCGTCTCTCCTCCTCTGGGCATGCATTTTTCTCTGACACCCACTCCTGGCCATTGTCTTATATACTCTTCGACCATGCACAAAGCTGCTAAATAAACCTTCTCTCCAGCTACACAGCAAATTGATTGCCCCAGGCTTTCTACTATAGTGACCAAAAGCCAACAAAAGCACAGGGTCATCAGGATGACCTCTAACTTTCTGGAAGCCATAACTTGATAACCTGCAGCCTCCTTTTGACATGTGACTGTAGTCTCAGATCGTAGGAACTGGGTGGGGCAAGGGCTCCTTTTCAACCCACCAGTGTAGGCTCAGATTTTCAAAATCTACTTTACTTAGGGTTCTTAAACACTTTCCCTTCCCTTCTGTCCCACTGACCAGAGGTAGAGGAAGGTTTATAGGACAAGAGGGATTTCAATTTTGTGGTCAGGATATCAGCAGTCCAGTCCAAAACATCAACCATGAATCAATAGTGGCAGTCCAACCCAGTCGGAAAACACCCAACATGATTTAGTAGCAGTGGCTTGATCCAGAAGAAACCATAAGGCTCTGCCATATCACCGCAAGTCCCGAGGAGTGGTGCAAAGCAGCCGATTACCACACAAAGCTCTCCGGAACTTCTTTCTTTAAGAGATCACAACAAGCAGAGATCAGCCAAGACCAGTAAAGCTTTGCAAAGTGAACCAATGCAAGAGCATCCCTCCACTGTCTGTGGGGTTATATTTACATTCGTTTTAAACACCATGTTCCCTCTCCAGTGTCTGTTTCAGCAAAATATCACATGCCCTCTCACAAGACAGCTTCCAGAAAAAGGCCACGTGTCTGTTCTCAGCAAAACATCCTCTCATGTGTCTACTTCAGTGAAGTAAATCCTGTCATCAGTTTCCAGAAAAATATCACATGACACAACTGAGTTGTTAGAGAAAGCAGAAATTTCTACTTCACACCAGGGTAATCATTATTTCCAGTACTAGCCAGCCATACTGGGGAGAAAGAAGGGGGTGACAGAAGACTCCAGGACCCCATTCACAGGGCTTAGACACTGACAGCAGATGATGCAGCTCGGCATATGGCCAGCAGGCTGGGTCCACAGAAGCTGAGTGTATTTCCAGCAGTGTTCCCAGTCCAGGGCAGTTCTGTCCCCTTGAGGGGTACTCTCATCCCGCTCTCGGCCATTCAGGCTTCTGAACTGGCACAAGGCTCTTAGAATGGAAGAATCGTGATGTTACCTGGAGCCTAGCCCCTGCCTGTTGATGGTTGACGAGAGACACTTACCATGCTAGAGAGTCCTCGCTCAGGGAGAAGGGGGATGGTTCAGGGACAGAAGCCAGCCATACATGTACAAGCATGGTGGAATTGAACTGAACCCACAAAGTATACACTGAAGTCCAAACCTGGTGGCTGTGAGAGACAAATGTGACCTCTCTGGTGCCACAGGTTATGGTAGGGCTGGTAAGGAATGAGATACAAGGACATATGTGGGAAGGTAGTCAGGTGAGACGGAGCTGAGGCTGGGGAATGTAGCTGAACCAAGGTCAGTGTGTGTGCATGGCAAGGTAGACAATTTGATCAGGCCTTGGTGACCCCAGAGCCACTCTGACTTGGGGCTTCTGGCTACTCACACTGTGATGTGAAATGCTGACTGTGTTGAGTCCCACCTCCAATGTGTAGTTATTTTCATGGCCGCCCGAGAAAATGAAAAGTCTCTTGGAAGGCAGCTCTCCTGACCCTTCCTAGTCCAGCCTCCTCAGCCTCCACCTCTAACCCTACCCACCCAGCCTCACCAACCTTCAATCTCCAGCCTCTAACCCTAGGCTTTCAGACTTCAACCTTCTATTCCCAACCTATATCTTGGAACCAACCATCAGCTTCCTTAACCTTTAACCTCAACCTTTAACCTCCAACCCTAACATTCAATCTTGAATTTTCAGTGAGTCTTAAAGCTATTTCTTTTACCTAAAATATTTTTCAAATGGGAAGAAGCCGAGGTTGGAGAGATGGCTCAGTAGTTTGGAATACTGGAGGATACAGGTCTATGTGGTGACACATAAATATATGTAACCCTACTTCCAGGGGATCCAAACCCATCTTCTGACCTTCTTGAGCATACATACATACATACAGGCAAAATACACATACATGTAAAATAAATCTTTAAATAATTAAAAATGAGCAGACAGTTTGGAATTGGTGTCACTAAAAGAGAACACATTTCTAAGCATGTTTCTAGACAGTGTTAGCTGAACTGGTAAAAGTGACCCTGAGTGTGGTGGTACCATCCCATGGACGGGAATCTGATTGTGGTGGTACCATCCCATGGGCGGGAGTCTGATTGTGGTGGTACCATCCCATGGGCGGGAGTCTGATTGTGGTGGTACCATCCCATGGACGGGAATCTGATTGTGGTGGTACCATCCCATGGGCGGGAATCTGATTGTGGTGGTACCATCCCATGGGCGGGAGTCTGATTGTGGTGGTACCATCCCATGGACGGGAGTCTGATTGTGGTGGTACCATCCCATGGGTGGAAGTCTCTGACTGACTCCTTGCTGCTTCTTGCTGACCCTCCCCCATGGTGTAGTATATAACCTCAATGGGGGGTTTCTACCCCACCTTTGATCATTCAGTTCCCAGTAAAAGATGCAAATATATTTATTATAAGCTGTAATCAGCACTAGAGCTGGGCAAATGCTTCCTTCTAAGGAAGCATCTACCTCCCTGTCAGTAACCCTGAGTTGCCATGTTCCATCTGGGCCACTCTTAACCCTAATTGCCCAGCCCTCATGGTCGTGTTTTCATGACTCACCTACCTGGCATCCTCTCCTCTCTCCACATTCTTCTCTTCCCCCTTGTGGGTGGTCCCACCTCAGACCACAAGCTCAAGAACCGAAACTCTTCCTATCTCCCTTATGCCCAACTATAGGTTGTAGGCATCTTTATTCAACCGATAGTTTTAAATTACAGAGCAAGGTTACGTAGCATCATTTGGTGTATGTGATTTTTCTCACCACTGGTGGTAAGTAGACCTTGGAGGCCAGTATTTAGCATTGCAATTCATAGCAACAGACCACACTTGGACACCTCCACTGTCTCGGATGAACCTCAAATGATGAGCCAAAATGAACCGTTCCTTTCTTAAGTTGTTCTTATTGGCTGACTCATCAAAGCAGTGAGAAAAGTAACTAAGACAGAAAGTAAGGTACCCAAGCTCACCCAGGACTCAGGTGCAGAGCCAGGGACCAGCACTGCATAGGGACAGGATCTTGGCAGAGGCTTCTTGCCCCTTCCATTAGCTCCCTCATCTGTAGTTGCAGAATACCTCATCCCTGGGCCAGGCCATGGTGGAGGTGACCCTAGAAAGGCTTAACCCAGTCAGGCTCCAACGAGCTACTTGAGCTATTTTCTGAGCTAGACTCGCACCTTGGCCATTCACGATCATGCCCTGCTGTGACTCCTCCACCCTTGGTTTCTGGTTCCAGCCAGTCTTTGACATCTATCCCAAGTCATCCCAAACAGTAGCTCACCTTTAGCAGGGGCAGGCTAGCAAGAGAATTGCCTTGGTCTCCTTCCTCGGTAGCTTCCCCTCCCCCACTCTGCTCTCACTCTGGGCACCTGCTACTTTCCTGCATTTGAGTGGATCTCAGGCCCACACCACACTCTCCTGCTGCCGGAGCCTGAACAAAATTACTCTTGCTATTTTTACCAAAAATCCAATGCAATTTTGTTCCCTTACACAGCCCAGGTTTTGTACCTTGGACAGTGCCTTGCGGGTCAGAGGACGAGTGTTCTTAAGCACTTTGCAGAATTGCTGTAGCCTGTGTTCTTGCTGTCCATTCTTCCTGTGGCCTTCTGCTAGCCTGTCTCTTGGGCACTTTGGAGTCAGGAGATTCTGAGGCCAGGCCTCCCCTCCTCTGCATCATCACCCCCACACACCAGCCTACTCCCCCTGGCCCTCCAGTAGGCTTCAGAAGGAACCGCCTCCTCCACTTCTATAATTATAGCCCGCACGGTGCCCGCAGGGTGCCCTGGATTGCTGTGGTCTGCTATTTTTACTTTTGCACTGAGGTTTTTGTCTTGTTCCTACCTCAGGTGCAAGGACACATGCTGGGCAGATGTCACTCCTCAGATCTGAGGTCATCCTAAGAGGCTGCCCCACTTCTCCAGGCAGTTATGCCCAGGACGAGGCTGTCAGGAGTTGGCAGCCTGATGCCCCCAAGGAAGACTTTTGCTGGGAAGCTGTGTATTTAGATGGAAAAGCCAGCACCTTTGTTTTTGTCTGTTTATAAGCATAATTTCGGATGGGTATCAATGACCCCAAACCCATGACAGTACAGGGATGTCACAAACATCATGGTCTCTCTGTTTACATGTGGCAGATGTTCTCCTGTATGTAGTTCCTGGAACCTGCTCTGTATTCTATACCAGGTACCACGCCTTCAAGACTACAGCCTCCCACTACTGCAGAGCAGGTGAAAGTGTCTCAGGGTCATCGATGTCACCATCGAAGATAGCATTTAATCACAGTGGCTTAGTACACGTGGCTTATGTTAGAACATCAGACCAGAGGCTGCTCAAGCTATCTACATGGGCAGCCCTCTCTGCCTCCATCCTCAGTCAATTCTGGGATTCCTATTGCTACAGGGAAGGGGAAAAGGGGAGAGGGGGAGAGGGGGAGAGGAGGAGGAGAGGAGAGCTGGGGGGGAGGGAGGGAGGGAGGGAGGGAGAGAGAGAGAGAGAGAGAGAGAGAGAGAGAGAGAGAGAGAGAGAGAGAGAAGCCCACAGACCAGGCAGCCAGACTCTGGTTATCAAAGGGCAGCACATCCCCCTGTCACCCGTCTACATCTCCACCAGATATCCCTTCCACCTTTTCACTCCTTCCCAGGGATTCCCTCCTCCCTGCTGCCCAGGAATCAGGGGCAGCTAGCTACAGGCTTGTGTCTTAGAACCTTCCCCTTTCCTCTGAGACCTAAAAAGGACTCCTCACCCCCACCCCCACCCCCTGCCTGCTTCTTGGGTCTGAACTTTCGTTAGGGTCTGCTCCGTGCCATTGTTTGTTTTTCTATATGACCATGGCACTAACAACTTCCTACCCCAAAAGAACTATCTGCCTCAGTGTTACCCTTGAATCCCAAACCCAAATATTTCATGTTAAATAAAAAATTAAACTGGCAGAACTGGAGCGGACTCCCCACAGACTTCGGATGCCAGGACGACTTCCTGAACACATGAGACTCAGGGGAATGTGCAGGGTGACCCAAGGCGCTGGGGGACTGTAGCAACCCCAAAGACCTGGAAAACAAAGGAAGGTACAACTCGTTGGCACAACTTCACCATGAATAGAGAGAAAGTCAGGACTGGCCCGAAGCTTGGGCATTCCTGGTCACCAAAAACAAGTCTCCACAATTTGCTATCCTACAATGACCTTGACACCAAGGGCCACTGCTCACAGCCTTGCAAGTCTTCCTCATGGATTGGGGCCTCTGCCACCCTGGTAAATGTCCCCTTCCCTCCCCTGAGACTTCTGTGCCCCACCATGCCTCCATCTCTCCTGCCCTACTGCCTGTCCTTCCAGGCTTCCTGGGCTGACTGCTGACCTGGGCTGACCTCTGACCTGGGCTGACCTCTGACTGCTGACCTCTAGGGATTGGCTTATATTTTCAGTAGTTGGAGTCTGTGGCTCCCTTGGGTTAGCAGGATGCTGCTGTGACTCAGTGCTGGGTAGCCCGTCAGGAGTTGGTCCAGTTTCATGCTGAGCGGGTGTCTGTGGGTTGGTGGGCCAGTTACAGATAGTCACTGGGGCTGGTCTCATGTTTTGACCAGCATGAGAAAGCTGCCATGAGCTGGACTGTAGGCTTCCCATGGACACAGACTCCACAGTTCTGGGTGAACGTGTCTGAGAAGAGAGCAAGCTCCTTGGTTATCTTATTGGGTTCTTACCTTCCACCCTTCCAACCCATATTCATCCCCATTCTTTTCAACCCCCAACAGGAAGTAGGAGAGAAAGAAGGCTAGAGGGGAAAGGGAGTAGAGACCTCTTTAGACCACTTCCTGCTCATTAGGGGTGTCAGGTTCCTTAGGGGCAAGTCCACTCTCTGTCATCAGGATATCTCCAACCAGAAATCCAGCAGCAGCAGCAGCAGCAGCAGCAGCAGCAGCAGCAGCAGCAGCAGCAGCAGCAGCAGCAGCAGCAGCAGCAGCAGCAGCAGCAGCAGCAGCAGCTGCCACAGGCTCTGCTGTTTACACCCTCCCCAGAGTCTCCAGAATTAAACTAAACACCCTGCCCCTGCTAGAGCACGAGACAACAATAGTTAGCAGCTGTGGACAATCTGAAACAGCCCCATATCCCACACCTGGGATTAAAACAATAACATAGTCACTAACATAACTGGGTTTTTAAAGAAACCAAAATTCTCACTACTGTTTTCAGTCTGCTGCTCTATGTGCCTCTTGAGAGCCGAATCGGACGCCTCCGGGTTTTCCACGTGTGCACGGATGCTTGGTCTGCTTGGGGCATCTAACAGACCCTTAGAAAAGCCTATTAATGGGGCCGTTTTTATTACTCATTATTATTATCATCATTATCTTCGGGTGTGGCTGGATGGGGCGCGTGCGTGCGTGCGTGCGTGCGTGCGTGGTGATGGAGATTCGGCAAGGCTATCAGAAGGTATCCTTGGGTGTCGGCCCTTGCCTGAGGCAAGGTTGTGTGGTTGTTTGCTGCCGTGCACACCAGGTCAGCTGGCCCACGAGCTTTCAGGGCTTCTCATGTCTCTACCTGCCATCTCACAGTAGGAACATGGGGATTATAGATGCTTATGACCGCATCCACTGCATATGTTTCTGGGATTCAAACTTACATCCGCGTGATTATCACACCAGCCAGAACACCTCTGTTTGATGAGTGTCCAATGATGTTGGCTGGGTTATTAATCTGTATTTCTGTGAGATTGAACATCTTCACTTGTACATTTTTGTGTGGCTAGTTTTCTTGGGAAGTTGTCTGTTTGAATCTTTTGCCCGTTCACTCAATTGGCTGTTTGCCAACTGGCATTGGGTCTTAGAGATTTCTGTATTCAAATGTGAGCTCCTATTAGACATATGAGTTTAAGTCTTGTCTTCCAGGAGGTTGTTGGTGGTTATTCCCTGCACCCCCACTCTCTCTCTCCTCCTTTCCCTTCTGTGTGTGAGTGCATGAGCGTGCGTGCGTGTGTGCGTGTACCCGTGGAGACCAGAAGAGGGTATCATCTCCTTTGGAGCACAGTCCATGCGCACTGCTGTCTTCCTGGTATACATACTATAGTCCTGGCATCACCAATATCTGGCGATTTCCATTGCGACTTAGATGTTCCCTTCACAGCTTTGCACACAGCTACTCAAGGTATCTGTGCAGGAACTCTGATCTTGCTACACATTGCTTGTCTTCAGCTAGTCTCCATGCCTCCCTCAGTCTTGAACCTTCCATGTCTTCAAAACCAATGCCACCTGGATGTCATTGCCAAGTTCTGCGGGCAGCTGACAACCCCTGGAAACAACTGGGTAAGGGGCAGAGAAACCCTTTGGGTTAGGCTTTCTCATGACTCTTCACAGACGAAGCCTCTGAGGGGTGTAGGTCTGCCTCCTCTACTGTTCCAGTGCAGTGTGCGAGGCGCTCTTCAGTGGTGGTGAGACAATTACAGCTGCTTTTCCATACCAGCCTGGACATGCCCCTGTCCCCTAATTTCCTATAAAATGAAATGGTCTATCCTGTCTTTATTTAGCTTTACATAAGTTCTTAAGACACCGGCAGAATGAAGCCAGGTTCTTGGCCAAAATTTCCTGTTAATGGTTCTAGTCAAGTTTCCGACAGTCATTCCTCCCTGAAAACCCTCATGAGCTGGGTCTCCACTGTTCATGTTTTCCTCGATTCTCAGATGAACCTAGGGCAATGTGCAGTATAGAGGCAATGGTTCTGACCCTGGAGACATCCTCCCATGATTGTCTCGGGTGCCCTGAAGCCTATGGACTCACTCTCTGGCTCAGGGGACCAGCCATGTTTCTTCCTTTTGCTTGAGCCCTAGTGACTGGTTTCTCCTTGGCCTCAGTAGCCTGAGCACACATTCTTGCTGATTCATAGGAAACTCTGAATCAAGCAAGAGAATGGTCTCTTCTGATTTCATGGGTGTACGTGGGGAGCCTAGAACTGGACTTCTAGTGTCTTCCTTTATTGCCCTTGAAACAGGATCAACCTAGATTCATCCTAAGAGCTTGGGACTTTTCCCCCTAAGCTGGAGGCCAACAAGCCCCAACAACCCTTCCATATGTGTCTCCTTCCGCCCTTCAGTGCTGAGCTTACAGACTTGCATGGCCACCCCTGACATTTCATGCAGGCACTGAGGGTTCTAACAACGCCTGTGCATGAGAGCTTACTTGTGGAGCCATCACCCCAGCCCCCACTGCCTCCTGGGTAATCTGTCTCTGGGACTCCAGCTTCTTAGTCCTCCCTGGACCCTCAGCTGCTTCCTGCGCTTTGGAGGGGGGATACAGGGCTCCCCTTCTCCAGGCAGAAAGCAAAGCTTTGGTCAGGCCTTCTGCTGTTTATCCAACCGGCAGGCCAGTGCTAGATCTGTTTTGTCCAGTTTCTCTCTCTTTTTTTTCCATGTTATTTAAAGTTGTCTCTGGAGAGAGAGGCTCTGACTATGGGTGCTCTATCTTGGCTGAAAGCTGCTTTAATTTTTTCTGCTTTAACCAATAAAGGTTTTACTAGAAATATTTATTCAACAAATATTTATTTCCACAATGTCAACATGCCTAGGACTGGCTTGGGCATGAGGAGGTGGGGCTGTGAAGACAGAACCCCAGCCCTCCGAGGTGAGCCAGGCCTAAGCGAGCCTCACAATTAGCTATTTAATTACCATGGTGATAAGAAAGGCTTATAAAAGCTGACAGCATCTGAGCAAATGTGGCAAAGTTGACCTGATTATTTATGAAAGGTTTGTTTTGGAAAATAGACTATAATGAGTTCATTTGCAGGATGAGGCAGAGAGATTCTCCTGGAATCCCCAGGAGAGAAGTGAGGGAGCCTTGGATGAAGGGAGTGGGGAGCGGATTCCCCGTAGGGTGCTGTCCTACCCAAGTGGTAACTGACTCTGCCTGGCAGCCTGCCAAATGTCCATCCAGCACGTGTGTGCTCACAGGTGGAACAAGGAAGATGGCGAAGGCATTCAGATGGAGGTCCCCAGGCATCTACCTGCAGCTGCCCACCCTCTGCTCACCTTTATTTCCTAGTAACCCACATGCTGAATTACGAACATAAAATAGCCCCTGGGGACCCAACCTGCTGGATTTCTTCCCTTCAGGTAGGGAAAGTGGGGGTCGGCGATGGGGGACAATATCAACCAAGACCAGGCTGGGGTTAGAGTCCCTGCCTGCTGAGTTCTAGGATAAGAGGCTCTCACTTGCCTCTTCCCTCCCTTAGCCACCATGCCTACCTGAAAGTGAATCCTGTCCCTGTCTGGTGATGCTGCGGAGCGTGGTGCTGGGGCCGACTCTGTGCTGTGCGTGTTAGCAGCCCCTCCTCTCCAGCACCACTGATCTCTTCTGAATGCTCTTGCAGGGATCATCCCACCAGCAGCCGCCGGCAGAGACCATTACATTTATTATTCATACCAAGGAGGGTTTCGGGGCAGCTGGCACACACTAACTGGGAAGCACATTATTGTTTCATTAAAGATTGATCACACATGCAGCTGGTCATTTAAATAATGGCTCTGCTGACACTGTTAATTGAATGATAAACGATTCCACCCCTGCCCCTCTAAGTCAATATCAGCGCTGCTCCAGAAGAGCACAGCCTGTTCTCTGGCAGTGGGGCTAGGGAAGGCCAGGGGCGGGGCAGGGCGTTCTGGTTGCACACAAGGTGCGTTTGGGGGGTCACAGAGGCCGGGCAGGAGCATTTCATACTGCCCAAGTGTTCAAGAACCCATGCCCAGCTGCCGAGAGCTCAGCCGAGTTCAACTTCTCCACAAGGAACTTGATTTAATTTAATAAGACAGATACTGTGTGCGGTTTAATGCCACTTCATTACAGAAGCAGACTGATGGAGGCTCAGGGTGTTAGATAGCAGCACACTTGGCATCATAGACCAGTTCTTCTGGAGTGAATGGGCACCACAGACTGCTGGGATAGAGGGAGGCATCAGGGAGAGAGATCATGTGTCACTCACTCACTAGCTCATTCATTCATTCATTCATTCATTCACCGCTCATGCATTCATTGACTCATCCCATTCACTGATTCCCTCACTCATGCATTCATTCTCATTTGCCTGTTTGTTCATTCATTCATCACTCATTCATTGATTCACCCACTCACTCATTCATCCCTCCTCATTTACTCATTCATTCTTTTTGTTTGTTTGTTTGTTTGTTTGTTTGTTTTTCGAGACAGGGTTTTTCTGTATAGCCCTGGCTGTCCTGGAACTCACTCTGTAGACCAGGCTGGCCTTGAACTCAGAAATCCACCTGCCTCTGCCTCCCAAGTACTGGGATTAAAGGCGTGCGCCACCACGCCTTATTTGTCTATTCACTCATTCCTTCATCAGCTCACCCATCTTCACTTGTTCAATTCACTGTTTAGGGTTTCTAGAGCTGTGAGTAAACACCATACTGAAAGGCAACTCAGAAAGGAAAGGGTTTAGTTTTGGCTTACACCTCCATGGCACAGTACACCATGGAAGGAAGTCAGAGCAGGAACCTGGAGGCAGGAGCTGATGCAGAGACCATGGACAGTGCTGCAGAGGCATTCTCTCCACAGCTTGCTCAGCCTGCTGTCTTGTAGCACCCAGGGCCACCAACCCAGAGGTGACATTGCCCGCAGTGAGCTTGGCCATCCTATATCAATCATCTCTCAAGAAAATGATCCACAGGCTTGCCCACAAACCAGTCTAGTGGGAATATCTTTTTTTTTTAAGTTGAGGTTTCTTAATCCTCAATGACTCTAGCTTGTATGGAGTTGACACAAAGTCAGCAATCCATCTACTTACCCATTCATTCATTGATTCATTGACTCATTGACTACTCATTCATTCATGCACTTGTTCATTCACTCACTAGTTCAGCAGTTCATACACTCATTTATTCATGGACTCATTCATTCATTCACTAAGTTATTCATGCCCTTGTTCACTCACTCATTGATTCCTTGATTCATTCACTCATTCAGAGCTCTCTGGGTCTCATTTTGTGAGTGTATGTGACATAGGACCTCCTCTTTCAAAACTGTTGTTTACGAGGTAAAGGAGGACAATTGGACAACTGGGCAAGGGCTGCCGAGGGGACACCTCAGGTACCTGCGTGTGAACATAGGGAGGGGAAAGCCCAACAGAGCATTGCAGGACAAGCATTTCTGTAAGGAGAGTAGTCAGCATTCTCCTCCAGGCGCAGAGCCCATCTCGGCTGCCAGGCCTTTCCTTCCTTGGAGGGCAAGAGCTGGAGTGTGGAGTGGCCTGAGAAAGTAGGGTGGAGAGTCGGGCTGGAGTTCTGGCAATTCCAAGTCTCCAGTGTGCTTTGTGTCCAGGCAAGGCTGCAGGTGGGTGGCATGAAGCTGGATCTAACAAGCAGCCTCCAGAACCCAGGGCTCAGGGGGTGACCACTGTGCTTTCTAGTGGAGCCATGACTGTGGGTCTGGCCCACCTGGGCCATTTGAAAGAAGCAAGCCATGACTGCCATTCCTGTTGTTTGCTCCTCTACAGGCTTCTTGGAGGAGGTGGCCTTTGTGTGGACTACACAGTGGCCCGTTCCAAGGACAGAAGCATACCTGAGCCTCTTCCCCCTCCCCATACTGAAGATGTGTTCTGCTGGAAATTTCCAGTGTAGTTAGGTCTCATATCAGACTCGCTGCCCCCCCCCCCCGCCCCTGCACATCCTGGGCCAGGGCTTCTTCCCATTCACACGTCTTCCTGGACCTGTCTGGCTTGTCCAGCTGAGCAGCCTGGCACTGGCAATCTTTCCAATCTTTCAGTTGGACCTGGACCTGTCTGGTCCAGGCTGATGCTACCAAGGAGGCGGTACATGGCCATCCCTCCCTATCCTCACAGAGACTAGCAATGGGTTGAGTTACACCCAGAGGGCTCTGGAAGTGACCTTTATACCATTTCCCCAGGGAAAACCCTGCCTGCTCAGAGTGATCAAGGCATAGAAGATGGTTAGAGGGTGAGAGTAATTCCCGTTACTGACACTGTGTGTGGCAATCTATTTGGCTTAAGGTAACTCTGAAAAACCACAGTGGTCGATGCCAGGTCTCAGGGTCAAGGTGGGTGGTGACAGTATGCTCTGCCCCTGGATTAAGGATGAGACTGACCATTGGGCATGGGAAGAGGTTGGGTGATTGAAATTCAAGCTATCATTTTGCCTTTAATCATAGTGTTCTGAACCATTAAATAGCCAACAATTGCGTTTTGGAAGCATACCTTAAGTTTGACTAAGAAGCCGTGTATATAATAGAGAATTGTCCCAATTATGTCTGCTTCTCTGTGTGTGTCGGGAGAAGGGGATCAGAATTTAGCACTGTGGAAAATTAAAATATCGAGAAGGCGGCTGTGGAAAAGATGAGTTCGCCTCCTCAGCCGCCCTTCCTCCCATGATTAATCAGATGATGGGCTAATCCAAGTGGCAGGTTTTGCTGAGGCTGCGTTTTGGGGTTTCACTGAGAGAGAACAGGGGTGAGGTGTGGCTGAGCTGCAGGCGCTGGGGCCTCCATGGGAGCTGATGGGGCAGCTCCAGCGGCTACCACTTTCCCTAATTCTTTCCCTCAGGATATGGAACCTTCAGGGGGAAAGTGGGGCGGGGCCCGGGAGGTGACGTCACCCGCAGTAGCACAGAGGGCTCAGTCCCCCTGAAAGGCAGCAGTGTTTACTCAGGGCAAGATCCACTCAGGGGTCAAGACCATTTCTTCAAGGTCAAACTGCAAAGTGAGCTCATGAACAGCATTTTAATTTGTCTCAGACGCTGATCAGGAATGTGCTTGGGGCAGGAGATGGTAGCTCAGTAGGTTGTTAGAGCCCCGTCTGTACTTGTGCTCCTGTGGGGGCAGGAGATGGGAGCTCAGTACGTTCTTACAGCCCCATACCTGTGCTCCTGTGGGCACTCTGCTGTTGTTTTCTGCCCCCCCCCCCCGTATCCTTGGGTACCCCTGGGGCTGGCACTTGCCTTCTGCCTATGTTACCATTGGAACCCTGAGCATCAGGGTCTGGGTCTCCTGAACGCTATGTTGCTGAAAACCGAAGATGCCGTGTCATAGCCAGTCTTGATATGCCTCCAGTCCTCCTGGAAGGGGGTCTTTATCCAATCAGTTCAGACACAGCAGGCATGGTGTGGCATATGAACTAGTGAGCTAGTGACCCAGGGAAAGCAGCATTAAGTAGGACTGTGGTCTCTGAATTCACATGCCAGAGACTGCCCCGGGTGAGTTGTAGAGACAGGGTGGGGTTTCGGCTAGCATGACATTCCAGTGTCCTTTTAGAAAGGGACAGTTAGAGCAGACAGGAGTAGGAAGGCCCTGTAAGGATATGGAGAAGAGGCAGCATCTGTACACCTAGGAGAAAAGCTGAGACACTAAATACCAGTGACTCGGGGTGCCTGCCAGCCTGATTGGGTAGTCATTCAAACAGTTCAGTAAGTTGGACCTTTGGGATATTCCTGTGGGGCCAGGAACCTCTGAGGATCCTATAAGGTTCCTGCTAAAGTCCAGTACCCTATGGAAGCAGCTGCCTCCTCCGGATGCCCCCAGCCTGTGCATTTTGCTGTCCCTCCAGCCCCCTCGGGAGATTCCTAGGTCCTTCTTGAGTCCCCACTGTGCTGCCCTCATTAGCTGCCCCATTTTTAGGTGTTTTACTCCCTCTTGCTGGCACAGCAGCGTGCCTCATGTTATTGTATCTGTCAAGCCCTGGAAATCCGTCATTCTCCATTGGGAATGCATCCCCCAATGGGAAGAGCAGTGCTCATTTAATCCTAGGCAACTTACGGGGAATTGTGCCCCATGATAAACCATAGGAAACCATGGTGCGGGCGAGGGCACATGGGAGTGGAGTAAGAACAAGGATTTCCCTTGCCAGTGCCATCTGGCTCTGGAGTGTCATGTTGGACACAACAGTACTGTCGCACTTGGGAGTTACAGAGACTGGACTGGGAATAACCACTTTCTGAATGACTTAACCCCACTGGGCCTCAGTTTCCCCAGCTGAGAATATATGCATCTCAGATGCTGAAAGGCCAACAAGTCTGCGACAGAGAGGAAGGTGAGGGTCGGAGACGTGAGGCTGTGTGAAGCTCCAGCCCCAAGGTATTCTTCCTGCCTCAGCCCACCCCGCAGTGCCAGCCTTAGCCTCATGGCTGGTTCCTGTAGCCCCATGCCCAGATGTGGGGTACACCAGGCACGGGTACACCTGTGTGCAAGAGATGCCTGTTCCCTGGCATGAACCATCAACTTACACTGACAGTCACCTGTGCGTTTTGAGTGTGCCCAAATGGTTTCTTTATGAGAAAGTATTTGTTTTCGTGACCTTTAAAAAGCCCAATTAAAGTTTATATGGTGCTAGAAGGGAGAGCTCGCTTCTGAGTTACTATGAAGTCTGCAGAATGCATTATTCTGGTGGGGGGGCTCCTCCCTCCTACTGTCTCCCCAGGACCTAGCCTGATGGGTCTCAGGGAAGGGCTCTTTGCTGGGGATGAGCAGCAAGGATGAGCTACAGGAATAGACCTGTGTCATCCTCTGCATTGTCTGTGACATTACAACCTGCAGCCAGCCAGGAATGTAACTGCCCAGGCTGTGCTGACCAATGACCCACCATGGGCAATGCTTCAGAGTCACCTGCCCCACTGGCCTTATGAGTGGGACACATACAAACACAGAGGTCCCAAACAACCTTAATGTGACCGTGATGTTGAATTCAAACAGCTCTGTCCTTTTTCTGAGAGGTGCATACAGACACTTGGAAGCACCATAAGTGTCCATGTCCTGTGACATGCTGGTCATAGCTACAGGACCCCACAAAGTGGACAAGAGCTATTGAGGCCCTTGGCTGAGTCCCCTGAGAGGCATAGGTTAGACCCGAGCGATGTCCCAGGGCTTGTGCTTTCCTGGGATGGTGTGAAGGCATCTGTGCCCATGTGGGCCAGTACACCCTAGGTGCAAGGGTGTCCGCTGTGACGCTGGCTGGGCAATGTGGGCAAACAGGGGCTAGGCAGCTACAGGAGGGTTCAGAGGCTTGTCTTGGGGCAGAGTCGTTGGCCAACAGACCCCATGTGGTCCATGGGCCTCCTAACATCTTGGGAACAGGTTGGCCTGCCAGAAAAAGCCTGGTGAGTTTTTCATACATGGTGATAAATAGCCAAGATGGAGCAGAAGGACCTTGCGATTCTAGGTGCCAGCTGAAGCGTTCATGTTCCTCTAGGCCCTGCTCACTTGCCTTCTAGACACAGACCCATCCTGATTCCCATCCTGATGGAAATGTGGTGACCTTGGGCTCCTGCTGGAGAAGCCACCAGACCTGTCATTTCCAGGGCCCAGATGGATTTGGGGATGCTGGCTGTGAGCCAGGTAGGGAGCAGGGATCTGCAGGAGCCCCTTACTGGTGGCCCCACCATGAAGAGTAAGGCTGCTTTTGTGCCTCATCCAGGCCTCTCTGAAAAAGCCCCTAGGTGTATCAGTGTGTCAGCCAGGCTGTCACCATGCCTTCAGGAGAAAGGTCACCAATCCTCTGCTTGTTTGCAGGCTCTGCAGAAAAGGCCTAATTACTAATTAAAACTCAGGCTTTCCAGGTTGGAATGCTAATCCCTCACAGCTGCGTGGCCTTAATTACACTTCCCCTCTGACATTCTAAAGAGCAGGGCTGAAACTGGGAGGGGTGTGTCAGCTTCCCACAGGCTCTGTGGCCCCAGCCAGAGTGACTTCGTCCCTCTTGTCCCCAGACTCTGGCAGACAGAGATGTCTTCCTCGCTTCTCTCCTGCTCTTCCCTTGAACTCACAGCAATGCAGCTCCCAGGAGGCCAGGGCCTCTTCTTTTCCTGTGTTTCAGTTGTGGCCTAAAGAAGCCTCTTGGGCCAGTGGCTCCTGGCTCAGGCAGGCCCTTGAAGCCATTTCCCAGCTGTCCCTCCCAGTCATTGTGACTCTGACTGCCTTGGATTTGTGCCTCTATGGTTGTTTGACTGGTGCCTTGACTCCATCTTTCCTAGAATTGGGAGCCAAGCATCCTGGAAGCCTAGAAAGAGAGGGTTCATATAATAAACAGGGAGGGGGGCATGAATGGTGAATTTTTGAGAGCCTCATTCAGGGTTCTGATTATCTGAAAGGAAAATTATCCCGACAGCCAGCCCTGGGTCCAGGTATCCCTCCCTCATCTGGATTGCTTCATCAGCCCCATGTCCAGGTGGAGCAAATCCTTCCACTGCTGGCCCAGTGTTCTCCTACCTGCTCTAGTGCCTGTTCTGGTGGGCTCACCCTCATACACCAGGAGCCATTCCTGGCTCCACTGCAACACCTGGCTGACCCTCCTGGGATCCCAATCTCTGGAGCCTTGTCACAGTTTCATCCAGAACCTTTGCCATCAGCTCACATGGACTCAGCCATGTGTTTGAGGGCAGTGGTTCTTGTCCCAGCAGGGCCTGAGCCATGGCCAACACTCTTACAGTCAGCACTGGGTCTACATTTGCCCAGCGAAAGGCTGAATGGACATGGTGATGGATGAACGCTGCTGCGACTGTAGAAGCCAAAGAGAGGATTAACAGTTTGCCGGGGCTCAGGATGGGGTAGGATGGGGTAGGGCCTTCCATCTGCGCCACTGCAGTGGGGAACCTCCAGAGGCAGGGAAGGAGGTGCTGCAGCTCAGACACCAGGCACCCGGGCAGCCAGTGGCTGGCACAGTGCTCCCCCTAGAAGTCCCATCCATCCGTAGAGTGGGCCCCACAGCACCTGCCATGTCCTCTACACTCTCGCTGAGGTGGAGAACTCTATTTCCTGAGTTGTGATGCTCAACAGCTCAAACACTTCTGGGGCAAGGAACTGGGTCACCAGGAAGGAGCCACAATATGTCACTGTATGACTTCCTCAAGTCTGTTTCTATTTACCTCAGGTGCAGAGAGAAGCCATACAGACTCTTCCCAAGTCTTGTACTCATAAGTTACATGAATACAAGTGAGGAGTTCTCACAGGATCATGCAGGTCACCAGCAGGTATAGTGGCAAAGGTCACACTGCAGCCTGAGGTTCATGCCCACCCCAGTCAGCCTTCGGCCTCCCATACACTCTAGCACCCGCTAAAACCACGTGAATTAGAGGCCTCTGAAGGGAGGATGGATGAGTGGCTAGAGTCTCCTCTGGTGACGATATACTGACACACGTCTCTTCCTGGGAGCTCACGTGGGTCATCATAGACACCCTGATCTCAAGATGATAGTCACATAGTTGTGCATGGGAGATAGATATCAACACACATGGTTAGCTTCTAGACTTGCCAGCTCCATAGAGAACACCCTCCATAGCCGGGGACATGTCACAGGAGTGGCCTTTACTCACTCAGATCGGACGGTGACTGTGAATGTTCCAGCCAGCATTCTCCTCCTCTCTTCTGTTTCCCTGCTGTTTAAGTGAAGTTAGCTGATAGCTGACAGAAGGTGGGTACCTTCTCTCACGCCCGCACTCCGTGGGACGCTCAGGTACATGCACACACTTGCAGATCCGCACACCTGTAGATATGTACACAATGTCTTAGTCTGCTTTCTATACTTTGATAAACACCATGACCGAAAAGCGTTTATTTGGCTCACAAGGATAGTCCATCATCAGGGAAAGTCGGGTCAGCAACCTAGGGGCAGGAACTGAAGCAGAGACCAGGAAGGGGTGCTGCTCACTGGCTTGCTCCTCATGGCTTGCTCGACTTGCTTTCTTATAGCACCCAGGACCACCTGCCCGAAGGGATGGCACCACCCTCAGTGGGCAGGGCTCTCCCACATTAACCAATCAATCATTACTCATTAATCAAAATGCCTCACAGGCTTGCCTATAGTTCAATCTGATAGAGGCATTTTCTCAATCGAGGCATCTCTTCCTGGATAACTGTAGTTTCTGTCAGGCTGACAAAAAGCAAGCCAGGGCAACACACAAATGCACACACACACACACACACACACACACACACACTGCACTCAATTATAAAGAGACTGACTACACACTTGGTCTAAATGTGTAGTTCTGTGACTCTATGTAGGGACCAAAACCATCTATAGAAGACCTTATAGACTCGTCCTGGCTAGCTTTATATCAGATTGACACAAGCTAAAGTCATCTGAGACTTTATTGGGATCTCAATTGAAAAAAAATGCTTCCATAAGATTGGGCTGCAGGCAAGCCTGTAGGGCGTTTTCTTAATTAGTGGTTGATGGGAGAGGGCCCAGTCCATTATGTGCGGTCCCACTCCTGGGCTGGTGGTCTTGGGTACTATAAGAAAAGCAGTTTGATCAGGCTATGAAAGTCAATAAACAGCACCCCTCTATGGCCTCTGCATCAGCTCCTGGTCCTTGCTGGGTCTGAGTTCTTGCCCTGTTTCATCACAGCAATAGTAATCCTAAGAGAAGATTTTTTAATCTTTTTTTTTTTTTCTGGTTCTTTGAAACTGTAAGAAGAGAAGAGCATTCTAGAAAATAGGTACAGGAGAGACCCAGTGTTGCTGCACCCTGGAATACGTGGCTTGTCTCTCTCCCTTAGATGTAGGTCTTTTCCTCGATGCTGCAGAGGGGTATATAGCATCTGTCTTGACCAACTGAGCCATTCTTTGGAGCCTCCGCACTTCCTGCCCAGCAGTGACAGAGAGGAACAGCTGCTGTAGCCCAGGAAGCACAGGCCCACAAGGCTGGCCACCTACAGGCTGGACCCTGGACGGCAGAGCTGAACTCCACTGTGTGTAGAGCTCACAGCTGAGTCTCCTGTAGCTCCTGAGTGAGGAGAGGAGAGCCACTCTGCAGGACTCATCAGTGGGGCCCTGGAGCCCCCAGTGGTCTTTGCTCATCATGGGTCAGCATCAGTCTCACTCATACTTGGTCAGTGTATGAATCTCCATTCTGATGTCCCGTGAAGCCCCGTGCTGTGAATCTAGGGGTCTGTTTAAAGTCCAAGCTGGCAGAGACAGTACGTATACTAGTCACCCTCTTCCACACAGCCCATCTCAGGTGATCGAGAGCATGGCTCTCCAGGCTCTGGCATCTGCCAGGCTTGGTACAATAAGGATCTTGTGTCAGCCTCAGATTAGGGCTGCTCTGAGGATGGAGGGGGAGCACAGATTCTCCATTCTTCTGCCTTGCCAGCTGCTTTCTCTCTTCCCCAAACAGGACTCCTAGGCTCCAACTCCAGGACCGCTGAGCCATGGTACAGAGTCCTCATAAAGAAGGTTCTATGCCCACCCTCTTAGCCAGAGACAATCCTGTTCCCAACAGCTGGGTTCAGGAAGCTGCTTCCTGGATGGAGCCATTGGTCACAGCTCTGTCCTCTGAGGAAAGAGGGGCAAGGCTTTTCTGTCTGGGTTTTCCTTCCCTCCTCTCCCCCCCAGTCCCAGGCACATAATGAGAGCTCAATAAAAATTCATCGAAGAAATGAAATTTGCAGAGGGGTATATAGCATCTTGCAAATGAAATTTGCAAGACATTTAATAGAAACACTGCTAGAGTCTGTTGCCCCCAGACGTTGTTTCTCCCCCTGACACTTGATGGTTGTTAAACCAGAGAGCACACTATCATTATTCCTCCATCACCTGTCTGGCACTGTGTTCCCAAGGCCTCTGACGGCTACAGACCCTGGAGGGCCTGCATCTGCATGCTCTTCCTGGCATTTGCACGCTGTGTGACTCTGGCAGCCTCTGGTCTCACACGCTTCTGGCTGGGGATCAGTTTGCCCTGGAGACTGGGGCACGGGAGAACTGGATTTGGTCTGTTGGCTGGTGGATTCGCAGTTGAGTGGGAGGCTTTGTTTGACATCTTGAAAAGATGAAGTCAGAGGACCAGGCCAGCCCTTGTGATGACTAGACAGGATCTAGAATCACCTAGGAGACAAGCTGCAGAACACACCTGTGAGGAAACATCCAAATTAGGTTAACAGAGGTGGGAAGACCCACCCTAGAAGTGGGTGACACCATTCCCTAGGCTTGGGTCTCTGACGGCATCAAAAAGGGAAGAAGTCAGCTGAGCGGGCATTTATCCAGCTGCGTCCTGACTGAGGATTCTGTGACAGCTGCCTCAAGCTCCTGCTGCTGTGACTTCCCCAACCAGGAAGACTGTCTCGGGGACCCTTTCTCTCTTCCATGACTTTTGTCAGAATATTTTATCACAGCATTAAGAAAAATAACATTGGGGGCTGGAGAGATGGCTCAGTGGTTAAGAGCACTGACTGCTCTTCCAGAGGTCCTGAGTTCAATTCCCAGCAACCACATGGTGGCTCTCAACCATCTGTAATGGGGTCTGGTGTGTCTGAAGACAGCTACAGTGTATTCATATACATAAAATAAATAAATCTTTAAAAAAAGAAAGAAAAAGAAAAGAAAAATAACATAGGCCCCAAAGAGGCAGAGACAGGTAGAGGGTTCCAGGGACTCTTGGCAATCCTGAGGTTTTCAGTGAGTGAAAATGGGCACAGTGCCCACTACTCCCACTCGCTGCAGAAAGGTAGACTGCTTTCCAGGTGAGAGCAGAAGCCACACAAGGAAAGTCCATCTGTCTCCCTCTGAGCTCAGACAGCAATAGAGAAGAAACCAGGAACCCAGACAGGGAACACCCAAACCAGCTCAGGTTACAGATGACACAGTCCCCCTCAGGTTACAGATGACACAGTCTCCCTCAGATGTTACTTAATAAATAACAAGCAGGAGTTGGAACAACAGGCTACGTGTCTATAACCACCCTTCATGTTGCTCCCCACTGCCATGGCGGCACACACTTTGATCCCAGCCTAAGGCAAGCTGGGGTAGGAGGAGCTCTGTGAGCTCAAGGCCAGTGCTCTCTCCAGTCTACACAGTCAGTTTCAGGCCGGCCAGGGCTATGCCATGAAAGCCTGTCTCAAAAAGACCCAAGCCAGAACCCAAACAATAAAGATCTAGATTTTTTCTCTATGCGCCTGTAATAATCCAAAAGCAAAATTGGAGAAAGAGATTTCATTATGTTATTATTACAAAGAACAAAATAATTAAGGTGCCAGACTTGTAGACCAAAATTTCTAAAATACCGTTCACAGAAACAAAGGAACGTTTAGTCACACAAAGACAAAAACTGGCATTGTCCTCTCAGTGTAGCCACAGATTCACTGTAATACCTTTCAGAACCATAGCTGGGGTCCCTTTTAATCTTTGCTGAACTAGGTAACTTGGGTTGGTGAGATGGCTCAGCATGTAAGGCTCTTGCCTTCAAGCCTGACAGCCTGAGTTCCGTCAGGGGCCCATGTGGTGGAAGGAAAGAACCAGTTCTTGACAGCCATCTTCTGATTCCACATCCAAGTCCTGGCATGCATGTGCGTGTGCGTGTGCGTGTGCGTGTATGTGTGTGTACGCACACATGTGTCTGTGCGTATGTGTATGTGTGTCTGTGTATGCGAGTGTGAGTATGTGTGTGTGTATTTGTATATGTATGTGCACATGTGTCTGTATGTGTGTGTGTATATATATGTGTATGTGCGTGTATGTGTGTGTGTATATATATATGTGTGTGT
>NC_034592.1:15326657-15373495 GCF_900095145.1 Mus pahari | reverse complement strand
ATGTGTGTGTGTATATATATATATATATATATATATATATATATATATATGTGTGTGTGTGTGTGTGTGTGTGTGTGTGTGTAACAGCGTCCCCATCAGTATGCTGGCCATTCTATCTCTAGCTGATAATGCTATTTTGGAAGGTTCTGGAAACTTTAGGAGGAAGAAAGCAGGTCAGTGTCTCTGCCCCTTCCTGCCTATCTGCTCTCTGGCCACCGTGAGGTGAGCTCTTTTGCTTCTCCACATTCTCTCTGCCATGATGCACTGAGCTCTGAAACACTGAGCACAAATCAATCATCCCCTTCCTTCGTTTCCCTTTGGTGCCATGGTCACAACAGCACAGCATTCCAAATACACAGATGCTCACCTTTATGACCAAATGGTCTTCAATTAGGAGGCCAGCACCAGAGAGAAAGTATTGCTCGCTGCCAAGCCCGACAACCTGAGGTCAATCCCCAAGACACATGTAGTGGATAGAGAGGACAACTCCTGAAAGCTGTGCAAGTCACAGCACAAGTACACACACACACACACACACACACACACACTCACTCAATAAAAAATGTAGTAAAATTTTTAAAAATTCAAAGTGAATCAAAACCTTAAGTGTGGGCCTGGAGTGAGATGTCAGTAGTACTTGCTATGTAAGTGTAAAGATTTGAACTTGAAGCCTCTACATTCACATAAAAATCCAGGCATGGCCGCACATGTCTGCGACTCAAGTCCTGGAGATCAGCATAGAGACAGGAGGATCATGAGAACTTGCTAGCTTCCGGAATAGCTTAAAAACGCAAAGGAATGAGGTGGGAAGTGACTGGCAGGACATCCAGTGTCCTCTGGTCGCTGTGCACACGCAGCCACAGCACCCTGACCCCAGAAGTGTGAGGGCTAGAACTACAAAGTCTTAGGGAAGAGGTAGGGTTCTGTCTCCACGGCCTTGGGTTAGGCAACAGAAAACAACAACAACAACAACAAAACCCAAGATAAATTAGACTCTATGAAAATGCAAACCTTTTGTGTCTCAAGCAATAAGAAAGTGAGAAGACACCAGACGGAAGGAAGACAGCAGCTGCAAACCCACTAGCTGACAAGGAGCTTGTATCCAGAAGACACCGGGAATGCTTCCTACTCAATAATTAACAGACAAATAACACCACATTTTAAAGAAAAGAGAATTGAAGAGACACTTCTCCCAAGAAGACCTGCAGACGGCCAATAAGCACACGAGGTGTACGATCGCATGAACCATCAGGGGGATGCGGATCTGAATTACTTTATGAAGCTGTCTCATGTCTACCAGGGTGGCTATAAGCACAAAGACAACCAAGACACAATGTTGGAGAGGAGGCAGGGAGGGTGGGACCCCTGAGGATGTGCAGTGACAATATGAAATGGTTCAGGCAATTTGGAGGCAGCTTGGCTGCTGTCAGGCGAAGAGACGGAACCGCTGTTCAACCCAGCAGGCGTATTCCTTCATATATGTCCCGGAGAGTTGATCAAAACCCAGCCTGAGTTTCCAGAGTAGTGTTCTTACTCATCAGAGCCAGAAAAGTTCATGAGCAGAGTCATCAAGAAAGCTTTCTACATAGCCAGTGGGCTGTTACTGACCACACACACACACACACACACACACACACACACACACACACACTGTTACATGTTGCACCATGGATATGTGTTGAAGAGTTTTGCTGCATGGAGTCACTGATCCATGCAAATGCTTGGAGGAGGCAGTGGGGAGTCTGGTGTGGGGCAGCGCTGGGAATGCAGTTTCTCAGTTGGGGGAGATGGGGAATAAGGATGCCCTCAAATTAGACTGAGCTGATGGCTGCCCAGATCCAGAATATACTAAAACGCGCCCACTTGTGTATTTTAAATTAGTACAATCTACAAGATATGAATTCTGTCTTAGTAAAGCTACCAAAACAGCATCAAATCCAAGAAAATCCAAGAAAAACTCTACGCCTACCCATGGCCAAAGGCTGGGGGGGGGGGCAGCGGGGAATGGGGGCCTGAGCCTAGCTGTGCTTCGCAAAGCAGTCCCAGTGCGGGACACTGGAGGCAAGCGGAGCCACGCAGAAGCCAGGCACGCTGCAGGCATGAGGTAAGGCTTGCTCTGCCCCTACCTTCCTTTTATGTTAATATAATGTCAGATCTACCTAAACACAGCCTCTGGAGGCACTCAGATGACCCACTGATTGTAGAGTATTCCTGTCACTCTTGCAAGAGCCTTGAAACTTTTTCCAAGGCCCCCTTCCCAAGCAGAACACGTATTCTCTGATGTCTATCCCATGACTGGGTGACTGAGCCTCTAGTCTTGGAATTCACGGAAATGGCTTCTCAGAGTTTTTGTGGTGTTTGGCATATACATAATGCATACATACATGCATGCATACATACATACATACATACATACATACATACATACACAGATCCTCCAGAATCTATTTCTCTCCGGGACAGCTGAGGGCAGAGGCAGGAGAAGATGAGTCACAGTAGTGCCCCCTTCAGGGAGTTCCCCCAAAGCCCACCATAGCAGCAGGGGGCAGACAGGAAGAAGGGATTGTGCCCATGACAAGACTGACTCAGGAGTTCTCCTGCCTCCTGGCTCTCATACTTGGGGAACATGTCAACTGCTTCTCAGCCTTGATATCTGCAAGAAGGCAGAATGGAGGGCACCTGAACATTTTGGTGTGTGCCAGCCTGGGTAGTTGGGTATGTCATCTGTGAACAGGGACCAGAGATGGCTTGGAGCCACCCAGACTCATGGGTGTGATGGAATTCTCAGTTGTCAACTTAACTACATCTGGAATAATCCAAGTGGCTGGGCATACTGTGAAAGACTTTATCATCATCATCATCATCATCATCATCATCATCATCATCATCAAATTGTTTGAAGTGAGAAAACCCTCTTTTAATCTGAAATTTTTGAAGTAGGAAGACCTATCTTTAATTCAGGTATCTTGAGGCAGAAGTCCACCTTTAATCTGGGCCACATCTTCCGTAGGCAGCAGTATATAAAGGGCATGAAAGAAGGGAGCTTCTGCCCTTTGCATGCTTGCTCTCCCTGGCAAGTCCGTTCCTTCACTGCTATTGTTTGGGATTCCAGTGTATACTGAAGAAAAGCTCAGACATGCAGCCTCATGGACTGAGCAACTACTGGGTTCTTGGTCCTTCCATTGGTAGGCAGCCATTGTTGGACTAGCTGTATCACAGCCTGTAAGCAATTCTAACACACACACACACACACACACACACACACACACACACACACACAGTTCTTTTCCTCTAGAGAATCCTGACTAATACAGTAGGCAGCCTCGCTTCTCCATAGTTGGAACCCCCTAGTGAGCTGATGATCCTGGCAATTGACATCCCAGGCTGAAGCCATTTGGGGAGAAGTCCAGCCACAGCACCCTGAACAGGCAAGTTTCTGGAGAAGCCTCTCATTGTAACCCCTGTGGCAGGGAAGGAACAGACAGGCAGGGTCTCTGACCATTTACCCCTGCTGCTCAATGGTATAGAATATTCCAGATGTACTGTTCTCAATCAGAAGCAAGGCCTGCAATAGCTTGGTGTGACTCAGTCACAGGAGCTGAACAGGATGCCCCTGGGGAGCCACAGGGCCTCAAGAATCCTTACTCCAGCTGGAGATGACTCTTCCGTTTCTGAGCTGTGGGTTTGAGATGACCCAAGATTTCCTTTTGTTACTCAAAGGTCTATGTATGTTGTCTGTCCCTTGGATCTAGATGCCTGGAAGCCCTAGTGCTGGAGCCCAGCCTTCAGCAACAGGTGGGTTTGGCCTTGTTCTTTCTGGGACATGACCCAACAAAGTTCCTCATGGAAACTCAGTCCTCACCAATGTAATTGGCAGGATGACTGGGCCTGGATCAGAAAGACCTGTGTTCTTCCGAGGAAGAGGAAGAGTGGGTTCAACAGACACAACTACACAGGGGCTTATAAAAAGCCTACTAGCTGTGATGGGAAAGTGGGTGTGACCTGCCTAGCATCCATGAAGAAAGAGATACAAGTCACAGAAAAGCACCTACTGTTGGTGCGAGGTCCCATCTAGAGACTGACTCAGTGGCTTCCAGATGTTCACAGACAGACGGGGAGGAGGACTCTGAAGTGTCTGTGGTTGCTGTGTATTGGTAGCTCTTGATTTCTCTTTTCTCTGTGTTGTGTTTCTCTAGTCTTAGCACACAAGCTACATGGTATTTGTAATCACAGCCTTAAGCTCATCATAATGCTCAAAACCGGCTAAGCTCATCAGAGCCCACTCTCCCTGAAGTTCCTGTCCCTGGCTCTTTGCACGTGTTCCAGATTTATCATCACCCTCACTTATAGGTGAGGGGTGGGTAAGAAATTAGCTCCACAATCAGGTATCTCGTAACTAAAACTGTTCTTCTTGGAGGCACATTGTCTCTGTGTGATGGTGGCTAATGGTGCCCAGTGGTTCTGTCAAAGGGCTGAGGCCACACAGTGTGTGTGTGTGTGTGTGTGTGTGTGTTACAAGCCCAAGGGTTGAGCTGCCTGGGAATACACTGCCCCATGGTATTGTCTGCCAAGATGAAGTCTGGGGACACCTGGAACAGGTGGGCATGAGGATTCATCTGAGTGTCATCACAAGATGAGATGGACTGCCTGCTGTTTTTTCTAGGAAGTCCCACAGGGGGCGCTACATAGGTGATCGTCAATGAGCTGACACCTGTCCAGTCTCTTGTGGAAGTAAAGACCAGGTGATCCTGGCTGCCAGCCTCCTAGAAGAAGGGTTTTGCTTCAAGGGAAGCAAACAAAACCAGAGGGATGGGAGCTGGATAACAGGGCTTTCGCTGCTGAGGCTGGGAACAGGGTGAGCTGCGTCTTCAAGGCCAACAGCCACTTGACTCTAGTGTCATAACACCCAGTCAAGGCTATGGTACCACTTGAAGAACCAGGATCTCTTACAGATGCTGGTGTAGGCAGCGTTGACAGGCCAGCTTGGAATAGTTGGAAGGGCTTTTCATGATACTGAGAACTTTCTAGAATTTTCCAAAGAAGCCTCCACCCTGTTGGTACTGACTGAAAGGTTAGTGAGTCTTCAGTGGGTGTGTCATTTGAAGATAAGAACACTGCTGTGTCTGGTGCAGCAGCCAGGGCTATGCATGGAGGCCCAGCCCCCTTTGCCCTCAGTTATACACAACCCGCTGGCCTTCGGGCTGATTGACACGTCAAAGTGTACTGAAACACAGCAGGTTGTCATTGAGGTCCATACCAGGGAAGCAACCTAGAGCAGCTTGGCCTGCTCCTGTCTGTCCATACAGTCTTCTGAGACTAAGATGGCAAGCATGTCCCCCAGCGCTGGGGAGGGGCCCGTATGTCCTGGTATCTAGAGGTGAGCTGGGGCTGAACACCCCCTAGCACTGACTGCCTTCTGTGGCTGCTACTGAGCATGTGTGGCATTGCTTCAGGGAGTGCATCCAGCTTGCTCTGGCCTGAGGGGAAGCTTCTGGTGGGACGGAGTGCGGGCAGTGGATGAAGTATGCTGGAGAGTGTACACGAGATCATGAATGTGCACACCTGTGAGCCTGAGAGAGTGCACACGATAAACTCATGCGCATTTATGAGCTGTGAGCGAGCATGTGTGCTGTGAGTTAGTGAGCATATGGGTTGTGAGTCTGTGGCAGTGTGTGCTGAGTCACGTGTGAAAGCGCCAGTGGTCTCCATCAGAAGAGAGCAGAGGCTTGACCACACACACCCCTTCTCCTCTAGCCTGAGGTTTGAATGCAGCCCAGTTACGCCAGGATGAGCCCTCGCATCTACATCACAGGTCCTATCTAGACCTGTCTGCTTCCTGATGGTCCTAGCCAAGGGGCTCAGAGAGTAAGAAATGTCACCTGTGGGCTTCATGTCTGGCTGGACCTCCTAGCACCCTGCATGTGTCTTCCATATCTTAGGGAGTGGTACTATTCCTGGGCACAGTGTCCTTGGTCACAGCTGCTCTCCCATAAGCATGCCAGAGACCTTACTTGCCCCTCCTCAGGGCATAAGGAATTCTATTTTTTACTTCATTTCAAGGCAAGGGAACCGAGACTGGAGATCGCACACCAAGTTTTGCAGTAAGGGCCTACCTGCCGCTGCCAGGGATCGGCCTGTCCAGAGTGCAGGGCAGCCTGCTTCAGCTGGGTTCAGAGACTGTAGCTTTTCCCATCTCCACTCTCCAGCACACCCAGAGAAAAAGCACTGCAGGCCAGGGAAGAGTGAGCCCCGGGGGCACACTCTACTCATAGTGGGTAGGGACGTGTTTGCAGCAGACATCTCTCAGCCTCAGTTTCCCCTGTGTGAAAGAGATATCTGGGTGTGAGCCTTGTTATCGGAAGGTCATTCAGAGAAGAACACCATCACGGGGAAGGTCCAGCTCAGAACAGCTCCTTCCATCCCTGCTCCCCAACCTCTCCCACTCTGGGCAGCTCCCCACCCCCTGCTCACCTACAGGTCACCTTTACACTTGGTGTCAGGTGTGAAGCAATCAGCCCTGTGTTCTGTATTGCATGGTGGGAGTGCAAAAGAAATGTTTAATTTATCACTGGTTCCAGGAACAGGGAGGAAAAAAATAATAAAAATTCTGTCTCAAGCACCTAGAACATATTATTTACAGCCCTAAACTTTCACAACAATTTGAATGCAAAGCAGGATGGGCTGTATTTATAGCACGATGTCCCAATTGCAAAGGAAGGCGACTGTGAGAAAAACAGCACTTTCCTTTAAACTGCTCACTGAGAGAACAGGGAGATGCTTTGCTTTCCCAGAGAGGCTGCGCACTGCAAATGTGCAGGTACCCAGGCGGAGGGAACAAAAGCGATGAGAAAGGGCGGCTTGCGTGCGCTGGCAGCCCCCACCGGAGGAGCTGGACTGCTTTCTTTTCATTTAAAATAACATTTTTATTGATTCTCATGCAGGTCCCTGTGAGGGTGGGAAACTGGCTGATGCCTCCAGGAGAAACAACTTGGGAGAAAGCCCTTGGTGGCCCTGGTAGTGTATCGTCTCCGCCCAGGCGTGGGAGGAGTCAGAGAAACCCAGCTGACTCAGTTTCCCCTCTCTTAGGAACTGAAGCGGCTTCTCTTTCCTTGGGGCCAAGATGATTAATGAGGAGCTGAGGAGAGCTTTGAAGATGAAAAATCTCCCCACTGTCCCAGGGATTAATCATCGTATAATATAATGCATGTTCCACAGCGCTGTGGCGACTTAATTACCTACAGTCACCGAAATGATTTTCCTCCCGCGCCTCCCAGGAGAAATGGTCCCCCCTGTTTTGAGCCCCAAAGCCACAGCCCAGATTCTCAGCAAATCAAAGCTTCCCACAGCCACAGAGAAGCTGAAGGCTTCCAGGGATTGAGAAACAAAAGCATTCAAGTAGAGATGCCTCAGATAGATCGCAGGGGGGTGGGGGCAGGGAAGGGAAGGGGACAGAAGTGGCTCTTTGTCACTTGAAGAACTTGTCTATCCCCTTCAAGTCAGTGAAAGTCAGTCTCTGTGGTCCCTCACAGAGATGCACTGGTGAGCAGGGAGTATGAGACTCCAGGGCTATTCACAGGGCTAAGCCCTCCCCCTTCAGCTGGCCAGCCTCTGTTCCCAGCCATGGCCAGTAAGACAAGGGACTATCTCTATTGACCCTTTCTGAGGTGGTGACCACTGGGTGTCCATTCTTGCTTATCTGGGAGCTTGCCATTGAGCTGTGTGGGTCAAAGCCTATACTGTTTAGTTTATATTGTCAACTTGACACAAACCAAGTCTCCCAGGAAGAGGGAACCTCAAGAGAGGAACTGACTGTTAGATTGGCCCATGTACCTGTGTGAAATACTTTTTTTGATTGTTTCTCCACGGTTTCTACTTCCTGCTCCTGCCTGGAGTTCCTACTATGATTCATCAGTCCTCAGAGATGGGCTGTAACCTTTAAGTTGAAATCAAGCCCTTCCTCCTTACATTGCTTCTGGTCACAGTGTTTATCACAGCAACAGAAATCAAGGTAGAACCAAGGACTTTCTCATCTGTGAATGGCACCCTTGGGCTGGTGTGCTTGGGTGAGGGAGCTCAATAGGCTGGAGACAGGTTGAGAGTTCACTTCATGGCCATCTGTAATGCTTACCTTGATCTCACTGTGACCTTAATTCCTGAAAGAAACCATTTTATATATGTTGAGTACACTCTGACTTCAGACACACCAGAAGAGGGCATCAGATCCCATTACAGATGATTATGAGCCACTGTGTGGTTGCTGGGAATTGAACTCGGGACCTCTGGAAGAGCAGGCAATGCTTTTAACCACTGAGCCATCTCTCCAGCCCAATAGATTGTTCTTTCTGTTTTCTTTTTTCTTTTCTTTTCTTTTCTTTTCTTTTTTTTTTTTTTTTTTTTTTTTTTTTTTTTTTTTTTTTTTTTTTTTTTTTTTTTTTTTTTTTTTTTGGTTTTTCGAGACAGCGTTTCTCTGTATAGCCCTGGCTGTCCTGGAACTCACTTTGTAGACCAGGCTGGCCTTGAATTCAGAAATCCGCCTGCTTCTGCCTCTCAAGTGCTGGGATTAAAGGCGTGTGCCACCACGCCCGGCTCAACAGATTGTTCTTGACTCAGTGTTTCAGTGAGTTTCCACCCATCGTGGCAGCAATGACTCGATCCGTGGCAGCTTGTGGGAGAACTGTTCGAATCACAGATGGCCAGACTCTCCCAAGAACCTGCCCCTGACAACCCACTTCCACCTACCCAGCTTCCCTCCTAATGGTCCCGCTCCCTCCCGGAACAGGGCCACCAACTGGGGACTCAGAGTTCAAACCCTGACACCATCCATTAATTCAAATTGGCACTCAGTATCCTGGCCACCAGATTAGGTGGCATTTGGATGCCTTTCAAAGACTAGGTCACGTATTTTTATTATATTTGGCCATTGAAAGAACAGACCCCACTGCAGGGAGTTTGGAAAGCAAACTCTTTCTTGTCCTGACATAGATAAAAGAGGAGAGTCACCCTGGCTTGTGGACACCCCAAAACATTTCTTTCTTACCTTTTTTTGTAGGCATCTGTTCACCTCATGTGGCCAAGATCCACCTGGTTGACCTTCTCTTAGCATGGAAACAGAAGGCTCTGAGAGGAGAAATGGGCTCAATGCCTGCCCATTTGCTGTGTGTCTTCTGGCCACCCACACACCCCCTCTGAGCTTTGTAAGTCTATCTGTGGGACAGGGCTGAGACTGCTATGAAAACAAGTCGGCCTCTGGGATAGGAACATACGCTAGTGCTTGGCTTGTGGCTCAGCTGTTGCCCTGTCGGTGGTTGTCTTGGCTGCTCCCCACCTCAGTGGAGCGCTCTGTTCCTTCTGGTTTTTTACCCCATCTTATCTCTCTGCAAGCACTAATCTCCACCCAACACAGGGTGCACTTTAGTTTGCCTTTAGGCACACCCCCAATGCAGGAGGAGGTCAGGAAGTTTCCGAAGGCAACCTGCTGACTGTGTACAGGCCCAGCGTCCGTGCGCAGTAACTGTCCCACAGTCCAGCAGAGGATAGGAGCCTGGAAGGGCTGCTGGGGAGGGGTACTTGTGTCTGAGTAGAGAAGCCCATGCACAGGAGGTGGCAGAGTCCTGGTGGCATGGTTGGAGGAGGCTGTCTGCTCTGTGGCTGACTGCTTAGCTGCCCATCCCCATAGGGACACACATGGTGCCAGCAGGAAGGCCTTTCTCTCGCCATAGAAAGGTCAAGGCCGTTGGGCACAGAGTCTCTCTGCCTAGACAACCCCGCTTGGGTCTGTGATGGATGCAGCAGCAAACTGTTGGAGGGCTGTTCACTGGGAGAGAAGCCACTGGCCTGAGGCAAAGAAGGGCTTGCGGCTGTTTGGAGCCCAGCTGTCATGGAGAATCACATCCTAGCCTGCTCCCAGTCCTCACCTGGGACGGAGAGGCCTCTGGAATGTGAAATTAGTCTTGGAATCTTCTTCTGACCCACCCTGAAAGCCACCTTTGCCGAGCTCAGTGCTCTGCACGACTGTGAGCATGACCCGGGCCGAGCTCAGTGCTCAGCACGACTGTGAGCATGACCTGGGCCCGCATCCTGCTCCCAGGTGCAACACTGAACTAAGCAGGAAACCCCAAGTCGCCCAGCCCTGGACCTTAGTTCTGGGTTATGTTTTCAGAGTCTGGCCCCCAGATCCAGCCAGATCCAGATGTCACAACCTCATCTGCTCAGCCAGGTCACAGCCCACCATGCCTTCCACCCTCCGTTTCATGGGGTCCCTTTAGGATTTGTTGCAGTGGCTCTAACTGCAGCTTGTGCTTCTCCCTAACAAGCCAGGGTAGGGAAGATGTTGTGAAGGCAGTGGCTAAAACAGAGCCTCATCTGGAACCAGGTGACTGATGTGGGCAAGCCTTGGTTAGCAACAAAGCAAGGCCTATCCATACTTTAGGTTCCCTGAGTCATTTTCAGGGCTGAGAGAACCTCTCAAGATCAACCTTCATTCTACCTTCCATCCATCTATCTACCTATCCACCCATGCAACCACTCACTAATCTACTTGTTCACCCATCCATCTGTCCATCTGTCTACCAGTCCATCCACCCATCTACACAACTATCCACTCACTCAACCACCCATCCACTTATCCATCCATGCATTCATTCACCCACCCACCTATCAATGAGTCTATTTGTCCATGCATGCATCCACTTGCACCTCCACTCATGATCCATTTATCTACCTCTTCACTCACCCACATATTCATCCTAGTTAGGGTTCCCATACCTATGATAAAACACCATTACCAAAAGCAATTTGATGAAGAAAGGGTTTATTTCAGCTTAGAACTCTCAGGTCACACTCCATCACTGAGGTAAGTCAGGGCAGGAATTCCAGGTAGGAACCCGGAGGCAGGAACTGATGCAGAGGCCATGGAGGGATGCTGCTTTCTGGATTGCTCTTCATGGCTTGCCCAGTCTACTTTCTTATACAACCCAGGACCACTAGCCCAGGAGATTAGTTCCATGAGATTCCAGATGGCAGCAAGCAGGAGCCTGACAGAATCATCTCAGAGACGCATGCGCAGTCGTGAGAGCAAAATCCGGCATGCATCCTCAGGAAGGATAGCAGGAGGAGAGTGACTGCCTGGGTGGACAAAGCAGAAGGAAACAGAGCAGCCGACAGTTACAGAGGCACACAAGGAAGCCAGTAGGAAGTCTCCAAGAGGCAGCTGGGGTTTCAGGAGGCTCTGGCTAGTACTTGTATTGGGAGTGAGGTGAGACACCGGGCCAGAGGCTGCGGCAGTGGGGTCAGCTGAGTCGATCAGGCAGCCCTAACAGGATGCTGTGGGAGGAGTCTGCACAGAGGAACAGCACCCTTTTCTCTCTGTGCCTGGTTCTGTGTTGGGGTAAGGGTCACACAGGGACCTTCCAGGCTGCAGCTCTATAGCATGGTGGAGCTCCAACTGAGAGGTAGCATGGGAGGGGAGGGTTGGGGGTGGGACCCTGAGGATGGGGGAGGAAAAGCATACATATCTACAGCAGTGGACTCAGACTGGATTCAGCCTGTTTCATCCTCTGTGGCTGAGGCAGCTGAAGCTCAGAACAGGCTGGGGAGGTTCTACTGCCAGACCAACTCTAAGGTGTTCAAGGCACGGGAAACTTCTAGAAGCTGGGAACACCAGCTTTCCAGGCCTGTAGCACATGATGCCCTTAGATTCAGTATCATAATCCCACTAACAATGGGAGCCTGATGCCAAGAGGAACAGACCGGTACCCTAAGGTCTCCTTGCATTATTTCTGGAGGTGACAGCCTTTGTTTTGTTGCCCAGGTTGAAGAGTGACAACTGGGTGAACAATACAGTCCTCAGGCAAGCATCCAGGTTGCCAGGCTTCAGGATTGTCCCCTTACTCCATGCTTGAGGAAAAGCAGAGAGGACAGTTGATCTCTGGGCCCCAGAGCAGAGAAAAACCTTTCTCTGGGCCCCAGGGAGCATGTGGTGTGGTGAGCAGAGAGTCCTTCCCTGGCCAGGCCTAGCATTTGCCAGCAAGAGTGGGGCAGGAGCACATTGGGCTGCCCCTCCCTGAGACCCCCTGTGACTATGTCCATTGCTATCATGTCCAGGTCAGGCCCTCAGTGTTACCCTTACTCCCAGGACAGCAGTCTGGCCTCAAGAAAGTCAAGAAGAGAATCTCAGAGGGACGGAGGCATGACACCTTCCTCCACTGGCCCAGGGACACGCCCTTTGCTGAAGCTGGATCTCTGATTTAGGAAAACGTCAGTCCACATTGGCAGATGGGCTTGAAGGTCTTCCAGAATCCCAGAGCACCTAGCAGAAGGCTTGCCTCCATCCTTTGGGGATTGGCAGAGAGGTGCTGGATAGAAAGCCAACAACATGTCTTGATTTCAGAGGCCTTCTCCTTGGTTCCATTGTTCCAGTTAGACTCCTATTCAAAGGGAGACGTGCAAAGCAACTCCTCCCAGAAAGGCCAAGGTACCAGTCCTTACAAGAGCTGTGACAGAGGCTAATTTGAAAGGTAAACCTCTGAAGTGGGAACTTAAGGTTCTTTGGAAAGTCAGTTGTGTTGAGTGGTGTTTTGCTGGGGCAAAAATGTGAAAGAGTGTTTTCTTGAAGAGGATATAGGTGAAAGGCTAAGGCAGACTCATGAAGGAACGTTTTTATGGAAGCAGACACAACTGAAAGAGATGTTCTGCTAAAACAAGCACATGAAAGGACACGTGGTAAAGGATTCTTTGCTAACAACAGCAACATGCTCACCTTCTATCATAGTTGAGCTCCATTTGTTGGGACTCCAGAGAGAATCACACCAAAAAACTTACAGTGGTGTGCTGCGGCATCTTGCCCCTTCCTCAGACTCGGGCTGATTGGCGGAGTAATGCCAGTTGAGACAGACTCACGTGCTGAAGCAAGACCTGTGGAGGACACTTGATGTTCGGAGGGAGTATAAAAAGGACTGGATGGACAGTCAAAGAGGCTGAGCCAGACTTGCTTGCATAGCTAAACGCTTCCTGGTCTCAAGCTGTAGGACCCCCTTGTGAGGGAACTCCCTCGGGTCCGCAGGTCACAGGAATGAGGGAGTCCCTCAGAAACAGAGAAGCCGACTTGTAGTAAACACACAAGGTACTTTAATGGCAGAGCTCTGGGTGGACTCGTATCTCACTCAGGAGACAGAGGAGTCGACCCAGACCCTCAGAAGTAAGGGGTTTTTATAGGGTTAGGGTTGGGGGGGGGAACGGGGAGAGTGAGAGTTGGCACGGCTACAAGCAAGTGACTCATGTGAAGATAGCAGTGAAATTTACAATATAGCAAGATAGTACACGTGCGTCAGCCTGAGCGGCTGGTGTGTGACCTGAGCGGGCCGGGGGAGATACCGTCTTGCCAGATGGTCCTGACATAGTAGTGAGATTTACGCACCAGCCTGAGCGGGGGAATTCTAGAGGCCGGGGGCTTATCTGAGTCCGTGAAACCTCTGGTCAGCATGTGACCCTGAGTGAACCGGGGTGAGATGCCTCCTTGGCAGAGTTTATGAGCTAACCCTGACAGCCCCGGCTGGCTCCGGCACTCCTTTTCCTTATCTTCATGGTCTTGTTAGTCTTAGCGGCCNGGTGGGCTCCGTAAAGTCTGGGCTTTGTCTTTTCACAGTGTTCGGTCTTGAGCCTTTGAATTTTCCTTTCAGTCTCAAACATAGGAAGATGGGTGCCTGGCTGGGGCAACTGAGATAATTGCCTAGCTAGCTGTCAGGTGGAGGAACAGAAGACCCTCAGCTGCCCTAAGNGAACAAAGGCTCTTTNCTAGCCACATTCCTAATGATCTAGGGAACAGGTTTTGGGGAAGTGTTAAAGTTGGAGCTCTACAAAGCCTTTGCTGATGTTTGCCTGGCTGAATAGAAGCACAGCCAAGAACTCCTGGTGTCCCTCCTGGTCCCTTGTGCTGACTCCTGCCAATGCTGAGGCCTGACTGTCTCCTCTGCTAGGTAATGCCACCTCTGCTGGTTCCCGTTTGCTATCCCAGATCTACCACACTGGACTGCTGGTATCTCTGTGAAGTTTGTGAGTGGATCAAGCTGCCATTGCTGACCTGTGAACTTAACTGCTGATTTCCAGACAACACAGATAGGAGTTGCTCCAACGAACCATTTCTAAACAGACCCACTTTCCCCATATCCTTTCTTTTCCACTACCTCTGGTGGGTGATGGGCTAAAAGGGAGGTTAACGCATTTAAGAACCATCATTACAAGTAGGCTTTGAAAGAAATTAAAGAAACAAGCCTCACACAGGGAGTCTTATGAGGGATAGGGAGCTAGGCTAGCCTGCATGCCTTCTTTGGGTAGTCTCTATATCCTCCAAACAGAAGAGTAATGAACACTCCTCGCCGTGGGCTAAAGAAGGGAATTTGGTTATGGGATTGGCAACCATCCTAACCTCTCACTGAATACCACTCTTCTTAGGTCATTAAAGATAGTCTTTATGACAAAGTTGGTTGAAAGGTGTATACAGATGTCCCCTGCTGGGGCTACTGCTCTGCAGCAACTAACCATGTTGAGGTTTCCCTGTCCCTTCACAAGCCCAGGAGCAGTGTCTTAGTTAGGGACACTATTGCTGTGATAAAACACCATTACCAGAGCAACTTGGGGAGGAAAGGGTTTCTTTCCCTCCCAATTTCATATAACAGCTCATCATCAAAAGCAGTGAGGGCAAGAACTCAAGAAGGACAGGAACCTGAAGGCAGGAGTTGATGCAGAGGCCCTGGAGGGATGCTGCTTCCTGGCTTGCTCCCCATAGCTTGCTGAGCCTATTTTCTTACAGAACTCAACACCACCAGCCCATGGAAAGCTCAGCTCACAATGCACTGGGAGCTCCCCAGCAATCATTAATTAAGAAACACCCTACAGGCTTGCCTACAGCCTGATCTTACGGAGACATTTTCTCAACGGAGGTTCCCTCCTCTCAGGTGACTTTAGCTTATGTCAAGCTGACATAAAACTAGCCAATACAAGCAAACCGAGGCAGCCCCAGGCTCTCTGGCATGCTTCCAGGGGTCACCAGGTCCTCCTCATTCATGGCTGCCAACTACTGGGGAGGGGGATTCAGGAGCTGCTGAGGCCCTTGTCCCATGCTCTCCAGATAGCGACTGTTGGAATGACACAACCTCCCTGGCTTTTTCTTAGGACCATGTAGAGAGGTGGCTGCAGAAAATTCACATCATGCAACTTCCCACGAGTCACAGGGGGTGCCTGCTGTCCAGTGCTTGGGAAGAGGAACCGGCCACCAGTTTGCACAGGACTGGTACAGTACAGCAATTTCTCTAGGGCATTTCAGCTAAGCCACCAGTTGGAGCAGAGATCTGGGCTCCGCTGAGGAAACCACGGGACAGACCACGGCCTGTTTTCATTTGCCAGGCCTTTTGAAATGTTTGTTATCGAAAGAGTTTGTGGAGAAATTGCAAAAATCAAGTGCTTGAGAAAGCAGTAATAACTTGCTTGCTGAACTCTCTAGTCAGCTTCGGAAACTTTAGTTGGACTCTTGAGTCTTGAGATCAATCATCAAGTGGGACTGAAGGATTCCCTAGATTAAGGATCTCTCAGCAAAGGTCAGCCTTCGCTAGCGTAAAGCACTACCCTCTTTGAGAGCTCCATCCTTATTCAATTCAGACATGATAACCAGCCAATCAGAATCTTCTCTGGGATTTTTGTTTTTAAACCTCCAGTTCCTCCAGTGCACAGGACAGGACAGAGACCACACAGGGGACTCTCTGGCTTACAGAGAGCACGTCTCTAAGGAGCCTTGGCAGGGGCTGTGCTTCTGTGTGTGTGTGTACAGCCATGTATGCACAAGCCTGCTAGCCCACCCACCTGTCTCTAGAATGGCAGGGTCAGGATGGAAGGAAAGCCATGTTGCCAGGCCCGTGCCTGCATTTCACTCCACAGGGCGAGAGCCTGCACCTCAGAGAGGACTGTGGGGAGGAAGGAGTCTGAGGAGAAGGCATTTACATACCATAAATGTTTAATTACACCAGTGTTCTCCCATACAGTGATACTGGGATGAGTTTTTAAACATTCTGGCCATGTTGCAGTACCCTTCAGCAAGGTTAATCCCGTCCTAATTCGAGTTTAAAAATTAAATCCATTTCCATGAACAAATGTCCTGGCAGCCTCATCCCATTGTTTTATCCAGAGTAAATATGTCTGGGCAGGAGCTCCAAAAATGAAGATCCAGGGCGGACAGCACACAGGGTCCACACAGCACCATGTGCCCCTGCATCCATCGCTGCTTGGCTCATGCATTATATATGAAAGCCATGTACCACTCCTACCTCGGTGCAGGCGTGCGGGCAGAGGCCTGTCAGCATGCTTAAATCAAGTGCAAAGCTGATTGTGTTCTGGGCCCCGGGAACAAAAGGCTGCAGATGGATTTGGGGTTTTAAGAATGACTAGGTTAACTCAGGTGGGGACATACTCTTGGATTTTTTTCCGGTTTGCTCACAAGCTTTAAAAACATGGAGAACTAAGCAAGAACAATCATAAAGACAGAACGGAGACCCCAGGAAAGCTGCAGCCTCGCTTGTCTGATTTGCCGCACCTGCACTTTGGAAGGTGAACGTGACCTTCATCCCAGGCAGAGCCGGAAGAGAGTATCAGTTCGCGCCACACTGTCCTAGGGCTTGTAGACTCAATTAAGATATTAAAAATAGGGCTTGGGGAGCAGAGTTCCTCCACAGCGCTCTGTCTTTGTTTGTGTCTCCAGTGAGCAGCCCAGGGCAGACTCCCAGCATTCTAGGGACGCAGGCATCGCAGTGTGAAGAGATCTCTGCCTCAGGAGATATAAATTCCAATTTTCTCTGACACAGACTATTACGCTGCAAGCACTGGTCATCTGTCTTCGGGTGCCTGGCAGGAGCTCTGTGCCCCGTTATTATCTCTGGGAAATTAAAACAGGCCGTGGGTGAGGAATGCTTCCTGCTGAGCCCCAGGTGCATCTGCCTCATGACCTGGGCTGACCTCAGCAGCTCCCACCGGGAATTTTGCTTCTCTGAGGCTGGCACTGCCTGATACCCTGCCTGACACCCTCTGCCCCCCACCCAGAGCTGCTGAGCACTTCCCAGCACTACATAGTTGGAAAGCAGCTTTCTGAAGGCAGAGTCACTACATCGTGGGCTCCTGACAAAGGAAGGTGAAGGAAAGGGAGCTGACAAGAGGAAGGGAGGGACAGGAGAGAGGGGAGAAGATGCAGAGAAGAGAGAAGGGAAGGAGAGAGGGGGAAGAGAAAGAAGGAAGAGAACTTAGTAAAGCGCATGCTCGCAAGCATGGGAACCCGAGTTCAAGCCCCAGCACCCACATAAAGGAAAAGAACTGGGTGTCTTGCCACTTGCTTATGATCCCAACACAACGGGGGTGAAGACAGCAGACCTAGGGGCTCACAGTCAGCCAGCCCAGCAGTCTAGGACAGAGAGAAAAGTGGCTCTTGAGAGATTCTGTTCCAAACGTACAAGGTGGTGGCCAGCAAGGTGGCTCAGTGGGCAAAAGTACTTGTCACCAAGTCTAACAACTTGACTACGGTCCTAGGCCCACGTGGTAGCAGGAAAGAATCAATCAAAGTCCACAAGTTGTCTTCTGGGTGCCGTAGGAACAATATGGTGTGTGAGTGCACAGACACTCAGACACATAGACACATAGACACACAGACACAGACACAGACAGATACACACACACACACACACACGCACGCACACACACACACACACACACACACACACACACACACGCACACACACACACACGTCTACATTGTCTAAGGATCCTCAGCTTGGTCCTTGGGGCCTGGCGGAGGCCTTTTTAATCTGCTTCTTTCCCCAGTCCCTTTACTCTTTAACAGCTTTATTAAGACAGAACCCACACACCAGGGAGTCCATCCATTTGAAGTGTTTGATTCAGTGGGGTTTCCTTCCTACCTTTTACACTCACGTGCTGTCAGCACATTTTACAATTTTATAATAATTTAGAAAGGGTTCATCAACTGAAAGGCACCCTAGACCCTTAACCGGCCCTTCTCCTGCCTCCCTCTGTCTTGCCCCAGGCTCTGACATCTGTACCTTCTTTGAATCTGCCTGTTCTGGGGGGACCTGGGGGGGCTTGTACAGTGTGGGCTGGCTCTCTTTCTGCACGCTCATGCGCAGTGTAGAATAGGCCAGAACTTTGCTCTTTTGTAAAGCAGATGACTTATGATGCCATCCAAACTGGATGGCGTGTGCTCTGCTTGTTCGCCCACCAGCCAAGGGACATGCAGCAGCTTCCATCTTTGGAGCCTTGTGACCTTACAGCTGTGAACTGACAGATGTGTGGACGTGGACATCTTCATTCTTTTCTGGTCTTCACTTGGGGGCCAAAGTGCTGGGTCTTGTGACAACTCTTGAGTGTTCTCCAGAACAACTGCTTGACGCCTGCCCACTTTCTGAACTTTAGACTGTGGTGTTTGTCTGCAGAGACAAAGGAGAAGAGAGCGCCCAGGGCTTTCCTTAGGACTCAACCAGGAAGCATCGCATGGGTGCAGAGCGTGGGGAGCCAGGGTTAAGGACCCAGGAGCTGAAGGGTCCTACACCAGGGGCAATGGAGCAGAAAGATCTCAAGATTTTTAATGCTGTGTCACCAGAGTCAGGCCCCTGCAGATAGGAGTCTGTGGAGGGACACAAGAAGGGGATCTTGGCTACTTGGGAACCCAGAGATGGAGGAAATACAATGAAATCCACAAGAAGAAAGGGTGGAGTGAGTGTCTAAGGCTAATGAAATGGGGCCCCACAGACATGAACACATATACCTAGAGTGGTTCAAGATACTTGATTTCTTTTCCTTCCTAACAGGAATTATCCCAAATTTGGTGTCAAGAGGACCTCCAGTCCTTTTTCTTGGTCTCTGAACTTGGCAGATTCCCACTGTAGCACAGTAGGGTTGAAAGTAAATGTCCTCACAGGAGACATAACCGTCACCACTGGAAAACCACATAGAGAAGTTGGGAAGGAAGAGTCAGGGGTCCCTGGACCTGTGATGAGGAGCCCCGGGAGCTCCTAAACTCCTGGACATCCAGGCACCACTGACTCATGGGGAGTTGGGGGCCCAAGGGCTGAGGACAATGACAAACCAGGGGCTGAGAGAATGGGGAACACCAGATTAGCTCATCGGAAAAATCCTTATCTTAGTGGCGGTTGTCTGGAAGCACAGAGGGGTTTTCTTCGGGAGACTTAGGCAGTGTGGCTTGGTAGGCAAAGGCTTTCTCCATGCTCCCCACAGCAGTTATTGATGAAAGAGACATCCTTGGTTCCAAACTCTTTGATTGTTCGTTATGGAAAATGGGTGCATACCAATTCCTCAGGATGGACCAGAGATTAAATGCCTTTTGCAGGAAGAAATGTACAGAAAGAGACACTTATTGGCTAAATCCTCAGGGCCTCTAGATACCTCATTAGCCTCACTAGCATGGAGAACTCCGTTCTGGGCTACATGTCATGTGTTCTGGGCCAGGAATTTCATAGGGAGCAGGGAGCCTGGGTGCCGCGATCTTGATTGAGTGGGCGGTGGAGATTGGTGATTTTAACTGTGCTCCTCTGATCATCAGTGTAGTGTGTGCTTCCTTGCTGTCTCTATTGGAATGAAGTATCCATGTTTATAAGCATCTCTCAAGGTCACCATTCCACTTTCCAGGGGAGGGCGACTCTAGGGAAGTCTTTTTACACTGACACAAGCTCCCTGCCGTGCATGCATTTGCAAGTCTCAGGTCCCAGCCCCCCACCCCCACCCCCACCCCCACCCCTGTGTATTTTGAAAAACATGCTGTTCACCATAGTTCTCACTGGATTTTACATTTTCCCTTTGTGGTTGGCAGTTTCCTATAACTTATAATTCATGTTTGGGGTTTACAGGTCTTCCAACATTGATTTTATGTGTATGATTAAAGTCAACTCTCACTTCTTATTCTTCTATACGCATAGCTAGTTGTTTTTAGCATTTATTCAAAGTTTTCATTTCTTATTTTTCTATAGAACTACCACTGCACAGATCAAAGGGCAGGGCACACCATGCTTTGTTTCTGGACCCGTTGCTGACCCTACTGTCTGACTGTGTATCCTTGAGCCAGCAGAATACTATCTAAATTACTGCTGCTTTATGGGATGCGCTAGTGCTTGGCAGGGTACATCAGAGTCTCTTGGTCCTGCTCAAGTGTATCATGGCCTTCTGTACATTTTAAATCCATCTTGTCTAGTGTAAAGGAGAGGGAGTTAACTCTGCGTGTGTGTGTGTGTGTGTGTGTGTGTGTGTGTGTGTGTAATTGTATATACACATGTACGTATATAACTGTTTATATATATGTGTGTGTGTGTGTGTGTGTGTGTGTGTGCGTGCGTGTGCGTGTGTGTGTGCGTGTGTGTGTGTATATGCACTCACTTGTGTGCATGCATGTGTGTGTATGTGCATGTTCAAGGGTACGTGCATATGTATATACTAGATATGTAGCTCACTCAGGGGACAAGTAGCATGGTCATCCTGAGCCATGAACACAGAACAGATTTCCATGAACACAGACCTCCAAGATCCTGATCTTAGATGAGGATTTGGCATTCCTATTTCACAGGATGCGTCAGGTTTTCACTGTCGGGGCAGGTTTGCACCTGTGGCCTCTGGGTTTGACGTCCTGCATTCTCTTTACTAGTTCTTGGACCTGATATTTTCCCTCCCTTTGAGACTGGTTCTCTCCCACCTTGTTCTAATGGTTACTTAAATGAGAACAAACACAGACACACAGGCATACACAGACACATGTACATGTGTGCATGTGTGTACACACAGGCATGCACACATACACAAGGTTTCTGCTGACAGCCAGTGGGCATGAGCAACCTGGAAAGACCCAAAGATGTTTCTAGAAGTGAGCTTTTCCCCCTGGCATTCTCAGAGGCTGAGAATACAATATAGGAGTGCTGAGGGCTAGCTCACCCTGCTACTTCTAGGGTGGAGCTCTTCTAGACCCCAAACCCAAACTCTTCCCAGCCCTTGACTCTGACCTTTAGTGCTGCACAGCTGTCTAGCAGCTTTTGAGTTTGGCAAATTCTCATGGCCAAAGGAAGCCAGAAGCCTTTGTTTTCTTTCTTCAAGATTTATGCGCCGGGCGTGGTGGCGCACACCTTTAATCCCAGCACTCGGGAGGCAGAGGCAGGCAGATTTCTGAGTTCGAGGCCAGCCTGGTCTACAGAGTGAGTTCCAGGACAGCCAGGGCTATACAGAGAAACCCTGTCTCAAACAACAACAACAACAACAACAACAACAAAAACAAACAAACAAACAAACAAAAAAAGATTTATGCTTCCAGAGCTTAGCAGTTGTGGCTGTGCCTTCGTGAGGTTTTGTCCCCAGTAGGATTGACAATTCTAAATATCCAGACTGCTGTTGCCAGAGGTCAGCGGTTCTCATGCAGCCAAATTTCAAGTATTTGAATGTAACAGAACCTGGCTTTATTTGTCTCTTTTGTGTTACTGACAAACTGCAGAACAGGTGATGCATCAAGAAACAAGATTTGTTATGGCTCATGACTCTGGGCATGCAAATTCCATGGCCTCCATCTAGTGATGGCTGTCTTGCTGGCACTCTTTGTGTGTGTTTATATATGTGTGTACGTGTGTATACAAGTGTGAATGCATGATTATGTATATACATGCATCAGTGAATGTACATATATGTATGTAGTATGTCTATATTTATGCCTATACATATGTGCACATGTACATGTGCTCATTCATTTTGTGTGTATAAGCATGAAGGTATATGTACTCATACATTTGCAAGCATATGGGTGTGTGGATTTGCACATGCATGTGTCCTGGTCATCTCTCTTCCTATAGAGCCACCAGGATTGATCATGGAGTTTACTCCTTGACACGTTCACTGTGTGTTTTGAATGAGATGTCTCCATACCCTTGGGACTATTTTAGGTCTCTTGTGCAACCAGAGGCCTCCAGGAAGTGACTGTCTCCTGGGGATTGGGACATTGGAGCCCAAGGTGGGGATGTGGGGTTCCTGCCCTATAAGAGCAGAGTACCTCTGCAAAGCTCTAGAGGGGGTTGGGAGCCGACCAGTTGCCATGGCCCTGGGATCTGCCGCACTATTCGTCTTGATCCTGACCATCTATGCGGCTGGCACGTGCCCAGGTGAGAAGGACTCTAAGTCCCCGAGAGCAGGTTAACTACCCACTTAATGCCTTCTAGTGTCCCTGTGCCCACCTCTTCTGAGAAGCTCCTGTCAGCTCAGTGCCACCCTCAGGACAGACTCTGAGTGGCTAGCACTGGCTCAGGTGGAGACTCTGTGGACCCTAAGGCCTTCAGTCTGACCTCAGGGACTTCACAGATGGATGACACCTGAGTTTTCCACCGTCTTAGGGACTTTGGAGAGAGATGCTAGGACCCTCTAATTTGTGGCTGCCACACCCCCTTGGTAACTTTGGTAAAGATGCACCCCAGAGTATCCTGGTACGTATGGGCAAGGATTTGGGTTTGGAGAATATTCCTGATCATCTCTGCTCTGATATCCCCTGGGGATATTACTCCTAAGCACAGGGCAGCTGTCTCAAGTGGTGACATGGTTAGAGAAGGGACTCAGACAGCAAGGCACAGCCCACTGCAAGGGAAAGAGCCCAGCAGGGAAACTGGACAGGGAAACGCCTATGAGGTCTCAACACTACACAAAGAGCTTCAGGCAACTAAGGAATGCTGGGAGCGGGAGAGGTGGTCCTTCCCACCAAATGATTGTCCAGTGTCATACTGTGAGCTTGTAAACATATTCACAAGTAACATTATATGGGCTCAACAGGTTATATTTGGGAATTTATATGTATATAAATATACATATATTATATGTATATATACATATGTATGTATATATATTATATAAATATACATATGCAATCTATTTATACATATGCATAAACAATAACAATTTATGAAAAACAAGGCCGTGAATTTGAGCATGGGGAGGGGTTTGGGAGGATTTGGAGAAAGGGAAGGGAGAGATGTCATAATTACAATCCCCCCCAACCAAACCAAACAAAAAACAAAAACCAAAACCTGGCAAGAAGCATACCAAAGACAGTTCTCTGGACTCCGAAGTGAATCTTGCCCTATTCTGATATCTCAAGTGTTCTTCTGCAGAGATATGAATTTCACAAGCCAGCAAATTAACAATATTTTACAAAATGTAGCAGCTTCTGTTGGTTTCCAGATGTGCCTTGGGGCATTCATATCCCCTCCCCTAGAAGACCTCTTTTAGTCCAAGGTCACCCTCATGAGTTGGAGAAAAAAAAATGTTGCATTAACTCAGTTTCCTAGTAAGATTGACTCTTGTTTTTCCATAACCATTTCCAAAGCTCTCTCTGAATTCTAGAATGATGGCAAGACTTTAATTTTCATTCTCAAGTTGAACCTTGCTATAGCCCCATTCTCTAAGAAAACATATTTTTAAGTGTGTGTGGCTGTTTTGCCCGTATGCATGTCTGAGCACCATTTGCATGCCTGGTGTCTGCAGAAGCCAGAAGAGGGCATCAGATCATCTGGAACTGGAGTTACAGCCATTGTAAGGTACCATGTGGGTGCTGGAAATCAAACCTGCGTCCTCTGCAGGAGTAAGTGCTCTTAACTCCCAAGTTTCTCTCTAGTTCCTACAACCTGAGGAGGCAGACACTGGAGTGGGGTTTGGGTGATCTGTCAAATGACAGCACTGGTAACTGGAGAGTTCCTTCCCAAGCAGCCCCTCCCCCACCAGACACAGATCTGTCCTGCATGCCCCTCCCATCTGCCCATCTTCCCAGGGCAATGATTGGCCTCGACTCCATCACAGGAAGACCTGACTTCTGCCGATTCTGTCCACAGCCCTCTGCCTGACATGGCCGAGCTGACAGTTGCCCTCAAGGCAGGTGGCATATGATGCTCGTACCAACTGATGCTTGTGTTGTTCTGCAGAGGTGAAGGTCCTGGATCTGGAGGGCTACAACAAGCTCACCATCCTTCAAGGCTGCCCTGGCTTGCCTGGAGCTGCAGGGCCCAAGGGAGAGGCAGGTGCCAAAGGAGATAAAGGTGTGAGCTGGGGAAGGAGGGAACATGGAAGGGGGCAGTAATGGTGGAGGGGTCCGAAGTCACATTACTGCCCGGAAAGGACAGTAATGATGGGAGCTCTTCTGAACTTGGATGCCCACCTCGGGCCCTCCCTGACACCAGATACCTTGACAGAATGGACAATGACAAAAACCAGGTCCAACTAGTCTGAAAGGCCCAGGAGGGCTTCTCTGGACCCCCTTAGGTGCTCCAGGCGTGTTTTTCAGCCCCACCCCCAGTCCCCTATCTATGTTTGCTCCACTTGGCCACTGTAAGACATCTAGGGAAACAGACACTTTCACAGTCCCACCTGAAAGCTGGGCTGTGGCTTTCTTCCTCGCCTGCCTCACACAATAGAGCAGAGGCTCAAAAGGTCCAGCCCCTTCCTGACCTGGCCCTCCAGTGAAGAGTGAGGCAGCCTCCATATGGGATCTGCTGCAGGGTACAGTCACTGGGACACAGAACCACAACATTAGCACTTGTGGAGACCTCAAGCATACTTGTTCTCCCCAAGTGGGGACAGTGGTTGGTACCTATGTTTCCTGAGTCAGATGTGCCCTGGAGTTCAGTAGGAGAGCCCCTTGCTTGAAGGGACTCCAGCCTGGCGATGATTTGGTGGGGACAGGACAAAGCTGAACACCTCTGTGAGAGGCTTGAAACCAATGTGGGTGGTCCCAGACTGAGTCTCACTTGCCTGCTCACCACTGTGGTCCCAGCAAGGGAAGAGATATCTGTCCCCAGAGCCCCAATGAAGGACTTGGGAGAAGAGGTTGTCCCATGGCCCGGACGAGATAGCCAGCCATGGGGGAGGGGTGTTTACTTCTCGCTTCGGATCTCACTTCCATAGATCTGAATTGCTACCAGCTTGCATTGCTAACTTGACTCAAAGTGAGAACTAATGTGCCCCAGGCACTGTATTGTCAGTAGGCCTGCAGCAGTGTGCTTCTCCTGACCCTCATATCCATCTGTAGGGGATGGACAGGTCCACTCCACCTTTGGGTACACCTGACAATGGAAGCTTGGAGCCTACAAGCTCCTGCAGAGACCAGTGGTGCTGTGCTGGGGCCAGAGTGGCACCTGAGATCAGAACCTGCAAGGAGGACCCTGTGGTCACCTCACAGCCTCCGTTGAGCTAGGAGACATCTTAGTCAGGGCTTCCATTGCTATAATGGAACACCATGACCAACAGCAACTTGGGAGGAAAGGGTTTAATCTCATCTCTCAGCTTGTAGTCAGTCATCCAGAGAAGTCAGGGCAGGAACTCCAGGTAGGAACCTAGAGGCAGCAGATGATACAGAGGCCATGAAGAAGCTCTGCTTTCCGGTGTGCTTCTCAAAGCTTCCTCTGCCTGTCTTCTTGGCTCCCAGGACCACCAACACAGGAGATACCACCCACCCACAGTGACCTGGGCCTACTGACATCAACCACTAACCAAGACATGCCCCATGGACTTGCCTACAGGCCAATCCAGTGGGGGTGTTTTCTCAGTCCATGTCCTCACTTTGCAAATGACTCTAGCCTGTGTCAAGTTGACATAAAGAGTAGCCAGCACAGGTTCTTTGGGCACGATACAGCCACAGCTTTCTTCATGGACACTGTGTGAGAGGCTTGTCCTCTCCTTGTAGAGACCTAGTAGGACAGCATCTCTGAAGACATGTCTCCCACTGTGAAGTCACTGTGGCCTAGGCCTGGTCCACTCGGCTTGGACAGAGGAGCAAACAAAAGCTTAGGAACTGTGTGACCTAGTGTGCAGTCATGGGTTAGGCTATACCTCCCCCCCCCCCCCGAATCCTTTCCAGTCACAGGTAGGGTATACCCCACCCCTGTGTCTTCCTCAGCCATAGATAGGCTACATCCCGCCCTCTGCACTCCTCAGTAAGACTAGATATAGTCCTAAAGATCACTATGGCCAGCATGACAGGGTCAGGAGTTTGCCACCTAGGCAAAGATCTTCTAGGGGAATAATGGTGGATGCATTGCTCAGGAAGTGTGTTTGGTTTTACAGGAGAGAGTGGCCTTCCTGGACATCCTGGAAAGGCAGGGCCAGCTGGACCCAAGGGTAATACCTTGGCAGAGGGATGCTTGGCTGAGGGGTGCTAGACCTGGCACCTCGACTGTCCATAAGACACAGGGATTAGAGAGAGAGGGGGAGGGACTGCCCAACCCGGGCCCTGGGGTCTCTTCCCTGAAGGCTGCATGAGTTCTCTACCCCCTACCCCTGGTTTGCAGCCCCCCCCCCAGTTGACTCTAACCAGTGCCTGCCTTGGGTGGCTAGCGCCTGCCTTGGGTGGCTAGCCCCATTTGGTGGGTCTCCTGACTGACCAGATGCTCTGGGCATCAGTATCGTATTCTCTTGCCTCAGGAGACCAAGGAGAGAAGGGAGAGCGTGGAGAAAAAGGTGAGTCTCTGTACTGTCTCGGGAGGTGTGCGCAGCTCTGTGGAGAGATTTCTGCCATGCTCAGACACACCTAGGGAGAGGGGCCTCAGTCTGAGGTCCTATTGTCTGGGCAGTGGGTAGAGTAGGTGGCAGGGGCCAGGATATTCAAACCCTGAGGCTCACATTCTAGAACCTGTAAGTGGTCTGTCTGAGTGATTAGCAAAGCTGATTTGAAATCTTTTCTAATTGAAGCTTATTTATTTATTTATTTATTTATTTATTTATTTATTTATTTATTTATTTAATGAAGCTTTAAGACACAATCTCAGGTTCTCTTTATGACCAAAGGGGATCTACCTGAGTTTTGAATGCCAAGGATGCCCCTCAGCCACAAGGCTTCCTGGGTAAACACTTTGGCAGAACATAGTCTAAGCGCCCTTGGAGCAAAGCATTCTGGGAGCAAAGAGGGGCTACCCACTCTTTTTGGTACACAATGCCTCAAGATGGGTGCTGTCAGGGACAGTGCTTACCACAGCTGTGGAGGAAAAGCCAGGCAGCTGGAATGTGTACTCCAAGAGGAGGGCCTAAGCGAGTCCTGGAATTATCCAGCTCATGTATTTGCAGGGTTATAGTGACCAATAGGGATGTAGCTGATGACCTCACACTTATGACCAGTGTCTTTTCTCTCCCCACACAGGAGACTCTGGGCCTTCTCAGTCATGTGCTACAGGTGACCACATTGCCTACCCTGTCCCCATATAGATGTTCTCTGTCCCTGCCTCCACTTCAGGCCCTTGCTGTGTGACTTTGTGCTTGTGGCTCACCTTCTCTGAGCATACCTGGGCTCCTGTCCCACCTTCATTCTCTGCTTCTCTACACAGCACCTCGGACCTGCAAGGAGTTGCTCACCCGGGGCCACTTTCTCACGGGCTGGTATGCCATCTATCTGCCAGACTGCAGGCCCCTGACTACGCTGTGTGACATGGACACAGATGGCGGGGGCTGGACCGTGAGTGTTGGGCTAGACCCTGGTCACTGAACTCTCAGAACCCAAATTCCATGGTCAGCAGAAAATGAGCTATGTGGGATTCTGTCCCTTTACCTCAGAGGGGGCCCTTCACTCTCTGAAGGTAGAGACTCAGAAATGCTAGCAGGTGACCTGTGCGAGAGAGCACACGTTGAAGGGGAGGCCACTCCTGTTCCTGCTGTGTGGCTTGGGACGTGATGCCTATTCTCGTAGCTGACCCTCAGCTGTATGGGGTCTGCCATGACCTGTCTATGGCACCAGGTCCCCAGTGTCCTGAGGGTCTCGGATCCCTGCTCTGCTTTGAGGTCCGGTCCCTGTGTTGACGTCTGTGTAGACCTCTTAGGTCTTCCAGAGGAGGCTCGACGGCTCTGTGGGCTTCTTTCGGGACTGGGCCTCATACAAGAAGGGCTTCGGCAGCCAGCTGGGGGAGTTCTGGTTGGGGAATGATAATATCCACGCTCTAACCACCCAGGGTAGGCAATGCCGGCCAGATGGGGTAACCTTGGGGCCTTGGGTCATAGGGCAAAAGAGTCCCTGATGGTTAGAGTACACAAGGCTCAGCAAAGTCACCCCAGGGCATGAGATCACAGCTGTGACCTTCTGCAGGGTGAAGGTTAGGAGATAAGGGGCTCCTCTAACTGTGGGATATGACATCTCAGGACCCAGCAGATGTCTTGGGGACATCATCTTTCACCTCTAACTGTTAATTCATCCAGAACACTTGCCTCTGGGTCCTACAAAAGTCCCCCTTGCCTCTACAAGCCACAAGAACAAGCTCCCTCAGACCCTCTCCTCTCACTGTGGTACAAAACACTAGTTCATGGCCTGTCTGATGTTTCACTGAAAATCACGTAGCCTTTTGTCACTTACCCACTACCAGGACACCTTATTGTGTCTGCTTCTGTACATCCAATTTAAAAAAAATCTACAACCTTGCACATCCAGGTTCAGGCTACTGCATTAGAAAGCACAGCCCTCTGGGAGAATTCACAGACTAACGCATGCTGGGTCATGCCAAGGGAACACTGCCAGTGGGTTTTCAGGAGTATTACTGCCTTTCAAACAGACAGAGGTGCCTAGAAACACAGGGCACCTCTAAGGTACTTCTGTAGCCAAAAGATGTTGCTGCCTACCCAGTCAATTCCCAGTTCGGTATCATTCATAGATATCAATACGATATCTGACTCTCATCTCTTATGCCTGGTGGCAGCTCACCGCAAAGGCTGAGCCTTAACCATCCTCCTCCACTCCCTGAAGGAACCAGTGAGCTGCGGGAAGATCTTTCAGACTTCGAAGGCAAGCATGACTTTGCCAAGTACAGCTCCTTCAAGATCCAGGGAGAGGCCGAGAAATACAAGCTTATCCTGGGAAACTTCGTTGGTGGTGGTGCTGGTGAGCAGCTTGGGGCTTGGGGGGTGGGGTGGGGTGGGCTATGAAGTGAGTGTTTCTGAACTACTCTGGGAGTAGAAGGACCTGCTTTGCATCTCCCCCTGGTGGCCTTGAGCCAAGGGTTGACATCAGCAAAATACTAATATCTGCACCTTTAGGTCGTGTGTGTACCATGAGATGCGGCCTGTTAGCACTCCCAAGGACCCACACCCAGCTCCATTGCCTAGTTATTGAGGACCACTGACTACTTTCAAGTCAGAAGGAGATGGTCATCTCCTGGGTGTTAAAGCCTTGTTTCCACAAAGAAAGAACATATCTGGGACCCTGAGTTAGCCAGCCTTCCATCTCTGTGACAGAGAACTAAAGGCAGTAAGCTCAGGAGGGAGGGGGACTAATTTTGGCCCTTGGTCACTTGGGCCCAAGGTCCGAGGTCATGGTGGAAGCCTGTGATGGAACGAAGCCTCTCGTTCTAGGGCCAACAGGAAGCAAAGAAAGGGGCTGAAAGAAACACCCCTCAAAGGCATGTCCTAGCAATCCTTTTCTTCAAACCAGGACCTGCTTTCCCAGTGTCACCATCTCCCGGAATCTCTCAGTGACTTACCTACTGAGGTCTCAGTTCTCCCAGTCCAATCACTTGACTCTCAAACAGTGCTTGCCTTTGACCAAGCCTTCAGCCTACATTGCTTTTAGGGGATGTTTCATCTCCAAACCACAGCAGCCCTTATTTCCCAGAAGGACTTGTGGTTTAGGAAGTGCATCTTAGAGCGTGCACCCTAGAGCATATGAGCCTAGGGACAGTGGGTTGGAGAGATTCCCAGTGTGACTTGGGGAACCTTGGGGCATGACCGCACCCATTTAACTGCTGAACTCAAAGCTAAGTGAGGCAGGCCACACACTCACTAGCTTTGATGGTGACAGCTCTGAAATGTATGCACCCACATTGCACCATATAACCTTGAACTTTCAGAAGGAAAACCAAACAAAGCAGGCAATGCTTTGACCATGTCCTGTGGGTGGGGTACCTGAGGCTATTCGAAGGTCCTTGCGAGCTTCATGGCCAGCAAGGAAGTAGAACTGGATGAACCCTAGAGGCCTGGAGGCTTGAAGCCATTCAGTGCCTACTGAGAGACAGCCAGGGCAAGAGAGAAGTCATGAGAAGTCCCAGAGAGATACAGGCTACAGGAGAAAGAGAGCCAGTCCTGGTGATGCTATTCAGAGGGTTCCGAGAGTGTGGTTAGAAAGAGAGAGATGCCAATGGCAACCAGGACTTGCTGGACCAGGAGGAGATGGTCCTATCTGATGCATACTCTCTCCCAAGGTTTGTGTAGCTGGGTCCCTCACCTGGATCTCAACTGATAAATCCTCCAATCGAGGATGGGCCGTCTAACATCTATGTGATGCATATTCTTTCTGAACAGGTGACTCCCTGGCACCCCATAAAAACAGGTTCTTTTCCACCAAAGACCAAGACAATGACAACAGTTCTTCCAGCTGTGCCGTAGGCTACAGTGGAGCCTGGTGGTACTCTGAGTGTCACACTTCCAACCTGAATGGCCTCTACCTTAGGGGTGCCCATAAGAGCTATGCAAATGGTGTCAACTGGAAGTCATGGAGAGGGTACAACTACAGCTGCAAGGTTTCTGAGATGAAGGTGCGGCTCCTCTAGCTCCCCACACAGGGAGCACCCCTCCCAGACTCTTCCATCTTCACTGCCAGCTAAGAATGGAGTGTGCCCAGTGTGCCCACCCACCCTGCTCTGCCCATTGCCCACACTCCACACGGCCCATGGCCTCTGACCTGGCCTTCTTCACATACCTATATTCTCACCACAAAGGAAAAATTGTATTTTCAAAAGCTGCTTGTTCCTTGACAGACAGGCTCTGCGGTGTTTTTTTTTTTTTTGCATTACTTTTGAATAGTCATCGTATGTGAATCATCCGGCAGTGTTGTCTATGAACATGACAGTCAGGAAGGGCTGGAGAGCCCATTTATAGACACAGAGGAAACAGCCAATGCCATAACCCCTTGGGCCATCTGCCTGTAACCCCCTGTTCTGACACTACCATAACCGACTTGTCCCCATTCCAGCTCCCATGTCCCCTCATGGCTCACTCACAGCAATTTACATGACCATTAAAAAGTCACCTGAGTGCTAGAAAGAGCACTCCTAAGAGGCTGGGAGCATGCAGCAGCCCTTCTGCTCTCTATGTAAGAGCTTCTGTGAGCCAGCACTTCCCTTGACTAGCCCAGAGTTGGCGAGACATGTGCTCGAGGGGCCTGAGGGGAAGACACAGAGGGGCCTGCCTCCCTCGGGGCACATGTCAAATCCACAATTCCAGCTGACAGAGATGGGGAGGAGGTGGGAACAAGGAGAGGTCCTCTTCGCAGACTAGGGCTAGATTCTCCGTAGAACTCAAGGGGGTCTGAGCAGGAGGAAGAAGAGAAAGTAGACCATCTGCTTATCAGGCACAAAGAAGGAAAACAAGGGCTCAAATCAGGTTTGGCCTTTTGCCTCTGCTTCAATGTACAGGCACACACTCAGTGGCTTAAAACAACAGTCCTGTTGCCCACAGTTCGAAAGGTAATAAGACTTGTAGAAAGTGAACATGCTGGTGTCCTTTTGTCCTGCTGCCTGAAAGAGCCTGACCCCCCACCTCCTCCAGCTTCCTCTGCACTCTGTCTTCCTTGGCTGTGGTTTCTTTGTCCAGCTTCAAAGCCAACAGCAGCTATCCATCTGTCCTGCCCATCACTTAGAATGGGTCTCCATTTCTGACTGGAGTTAGATATGGTCTGCTTAGAAAAGCCAGGGTCAGGCTGGTGAGATGGCTCAGCGGCTAAGAGCACCCAACTGCTATTCCAAAGGTCCTGAGTTCAAATCCCAGCAACCACATGGTGGCTCACGACCATCCATAACGAGATCTGACTCCCTCTTCTGGAGTGTCTGAAGAGAGCTACAGTGTACTTACATATAATAAATAAATCTTTAAAAAAATTAAAAAAAAAAAAAAAGAAAGAAAAGCCAGGGTCCTCATAGGTCTTAGGGAGTCAGCCCAGTTGTTCCCGGGAAACTGTTTATAGTTCCAGACATCAGGCAAGAGATCTTCAGCAGACACCCCATTAAAATCAAAACAGAAAGCCAGCCTGGCTTGAGGACAAACCTCAGCTTGTAGAGTGCTTGGCTAGTGTGCACTTGCTAGATTTGATTCCCAGTATTGCACAACTAGGGTGTGGTGGTGCACACCTGTTACTTGAGCATTCAGGAGATGGAGACGGGAAGATCAGAAGTTCACGGCCATCTCAGGTTTAAAGAGAGAGTCACGAGCCCCTATCTCAAACAAATATGCAAACAGCAGTAACAAAAGAGTGGAGCTGGTGGGCCAAGGATGGTTCCCACAAGAACTGGTGCTGGTGTGGCCTCTGGGAGAACAGCCAGAATTGTGAGCCCAGGACATGGGGTGCAGTTGGGGGGCTGTTTGGTGTGGTTTAAGGGGAGTTGGTGGGCAGAGGGCCAAGTCTCCCCCAGGTTCTCTAGTGCCAATGTGGCCTCTGGGAAAACTTCAGAGTTCTGGGCCCAAATATGGACGTGCTTTAAGGAGAGTGGGTGGGCAAATGACAGTGTCTTACCTTGGGCTCCTAGTGCCAGTGTGGCCTTGGGGGAAAAGCAGTCAGAGTTGAATACTAAGACCAGGCCATGGTGGGCAGTTAGGGTTGCTGGGTGTGCTCTAAGGCTCGTTGGCAGGCAGAGGGTGTGGGTCTAACTGGGATCACAGGTAGCATGGACTCTAGCAAGGCAGCCAGAGGTGTGGGCCAGAATATGAAGCCAGGGCTTGGGGTGCAGTTTGGGGCTATTGGCTGTTCCAAGGGGAGTTGGCTGGAAGAAGGTGGAGTGTTACCTGGGGTTTTTGATTCCAGGGTGGCCTTTTTGAAAGTAGCCTGAATTGGGGGGGGGGGTCCATATATGGCTTCCAGGAGATAGGGTACATTTTGGAGCTTTGGGGCATGCTTTAAGTTTGGTGTTGGTGGACAGAGTCTTTGATTGTTGGGTGTTATCTTGGGTCTCTGGTGCCAGTGTGGCCACAGAGAAATCATTTAGAATCGAGGACCTGAATATAGAGCCCAGAAACACAATCTAATAATAACAGCAAAAGCTCCCAGCAGGTCAGTAAAAACACAAGTTTGGTCTGGAGGGGAAGCTTGATGGTAGAGCACTTGCCTAGTATGCACAGGCATTGAGTTCTAAAGGCAGCAGTGAACAACACAAGAAGGCACTTGAGCAAACACCTCACAAAATTGATTTCAATATATTTGCTAAAAGGCTGCAAATAATTTAGGCTTCCAAAAACTCTCTTGCATTTTTTTAAAAAAATAAGTTTCAATTTTTTATAAAAATTATATTTATCAGAGAAATGCAAATCATAACCAAGCAAGGTGCTAATACAGGCTACTGTTCATTTAAGCTCCTCAATAAGAAAGGCCACGTTTAGGGGACGAGGCATCTGCTCACCAGTGGAAGCATCCTGAAGGCTGTGGCCAGTCAGAACACACTGAACATGGTTGATGTCATGGAAGGACTCTGTCATGACCTCACACTCATAGGCATCCTTCATGGCATGGAGGCATCAGTGTGGCTGAGGGAGGCATGACCAGGGATGAAAGATCCTTAGACCAGGGCAAATCACAGATCAGCAAAGGGGAATGCACCAAGCCCCACAAAGACCGCAGCTCCACAGAATTCCCCTTAGCAACAACGGATGGATGGCAGCTGTCTGCATCACAAGAGGTGGAAATCACCGACATCATAGTGTATATTTTAATTAGTTATGAATGTATGTGTGCATGTATGTTTGTGTGTGAGTATGAGTGCATGTACACGTGTGTGCAGATACATGCCAAGGACAGAAGAAGGCATTGACTCTCTGGGAGCTGGAGTTACATGCACTTGTGGTTTGTGTAGCTTGTTCCGTGGCTGCTGGAACCCAAACCCTGGTCTTCATGATTGCAAAAACTAAATTCTTAACCTTGAAGCTAGCTCTCTGGCCCTTCAGATAGCTATTTTTTCAATGCAGTCCACCTTCGCTATGCATAAGCATATTTAAATTACCCCATTTTACTTTCATTTACCTATTTGTTTAGTGTGTGCATGTGTGTAGGAGCTGCACATGCTTATTAATTTAGGGGTGAGTCTAGAGTGCTGGTCTTCAGTCAATTTATTTATCAATTTATCAATGTCTGTCTATTTATCAATATATCAATGTATCTATAGATAGTTACATAGATAGCTATACAGATAGATATACAAATACAGAGATATACAGCTATATAGTGGGATGATTACATAGATATTTAGATATATAGATGATTAGATATAGATATGTAGATACATAGATAGATAAACATCTACATGATATAGATGTTATAGATGATACAGATGATATACAGATGTGTAGATATATTTTGAGACAGGATCTCTTGTTAAGACCTGGGGCTTGCTGGTTAGGCCCGGATGACTGACTGGCCAGCAAACTCCAGGAATTCTTTAGTCTTTCCCTCCCAGCACCGGGATTAGAGCTACACACCACTACACCCACTTAAAATGTTTTTTCTTTTTTTTTTTTTGATTTGTTTATTTTCCCATTTTCTATGTGTGAGTGCTTTGTCTGTATGTATGTCTATGCACCACATGCGTGCTGGAAGAGGGCATCAGGTCCCCTGGGACTGGGGATGGTTGTGAACCACCACGTGGGCACTGGAAGTGAACTTGGATGTAGCCAGTGCTCTTAACTGCTGATCCATCTCTCCAGACCAGGCACCCATCTTATGTGGGTTCCGTGTACCTAATTCAGTCCTCGTGCTCTCAAGGCGAGCACTGACTGGCTGAGCATCACCCACACTTTAGTGTAACTGCTAGTTTCACCTGTTGTAAGATTCTTCACTGGCAACTGGTTTTTGTTTTTGTTTTGTACCTTATTTTGATTTACTTGATTGTTTTTGTGCAGTGCTGAGGATAGACCCTAGGGCCTTCGGTGTGTCAGGTAGAGGATGTTTTCCCAACTCACACCTCAAGACCTGGCCCTTGGACTATGCGTGGTTAATTTGATAGATACGTTCTCCGCAGGAAGTTAGATGAAAGCCTTGTTCCTCGGGTAAAGACCACCCCACCGCCATCACCATGTGGAAGTCTGATTACTACTCTTGAGTTTTTGGTTTTCAGTCTTAAAATGTCCCTTCGAGTCCATCCTATGGCACCTAGGTCTTTGATGGGGACCTCTCCATTTGTCCCAGAAGAGTTTGGCATCACTTCCTGAAGCCTGAAGTCTTTGGAGGTTCTGACTCAGATCAGGACTCTGGGCTATGGGTGTCCTTCTTCTTCAGGGTGGCCCATTTCCCTGATTTTCTGCTCCCCCCTAGATCCTTGCTTCCTTTATGTCTCTGTTTCTCTGCATTCCTGATACCCCTGGATTCCTGCCTCCTGGGTTCGTGCCCCCCTGGATTCATTCCTGCCCCCCCCCCGGGTTCCTGCAACCCCTGGGTTCCTGCCCCCCTGGGTTCCTGCCCCCCTGGGCTCCTGCCCCTCTGGGTTCTTGCCCCCTGGGTTCCTGTCCCCCTGTGTTCCTGCACCCCTGGGTTTCTGCACCCCTGTGTTCCTGCACCCCTGGGCTCCTGCACCCCTGGGTTCCTGCCCCCTGGGTTCCTGCCCCCTGGGTTCCTGCACCCCTGGGCTCCTGCACCCCTGGGTTCCTGCACCCCTGGGCTCCTGCACCCCTGGGTTCCTGCCCCCTGGGTTCCTGCCCCCTGGGTTCCTGTCCCCCTGGGTTCCTGCCCCCTGGGTTCCTGCCCCCTGGGTTCCTGCTTTCTTGGGTCCCTGATCCCCCTGAGTTTCTGATCCCCCTAGGTGACGACCCTTCTGGTCCCTGCTTCTTGGGTCCAGTCTCCCCTTGAGTTCCTTTTCCCTCTGGGTCCTTGTTCCTTCTGGTTCTTTGCCCCTATGGGTCAATCATTTGTTTTTAAAAGGAATCTGACTTCCCCTGACCTCTTCTAAGTCATTAAAGTATATGGACATCTACACCTTTTATGTTCTAATTTGAAATGTAGTTTAAGTTTTTTGAAAAGTTTATTTTACATAGCATTCTGTTTTATCTTATACATGTGAAATTATACAAAATTTTATTTTATGTACACATAATCATGAATTTTTATGTAAAATAGTTTGTGGCTTTTATTTCTCAACTTTACAGCTATTTCCCAGGTTACAAGTGTTTGCATATTTAGTTTTTAAATAGCTACTAACTCACTTGAGGAAAAGGCCATTCTTTTATCGTGGACCTGGACCCTGCTTGCATAGCATTCCTTGTGTGTGTGTGTGTGTGTGTGTGTGTGTGTGTGTGTGTGTGTGTGTGTGTGTTGAGTTTTCTCCTAGAAATGAGTTCTCCGGCAAGCATGCTGACTCAGAAAACGTGCACTGTCACAGATGTGGGATCGAGAGGCAGACACTCTCTGTTACCAGTCTGATCCTCACTGAGGGGATGGCTGGGGGCCTGTGGTCATGTGGCCTGTGGGGTGTCTGTTTGATGTACTGCCACAGGGCTTTTGTATGTAGTATAGTTACGTGTGCACCCATGCATGTGGAAGCCAGGGGCCAACACTGGGTGTCCTTCATCCCTCTCCACCTTTTTTTTAAAGATAGGGTCTCTCACTGAAACTAGCACTTACTGGTTGGCTAGACCTGCTGGTCACCATCCTCTAGGGAGCCTCCTTCCCCTCAGCTCTGAGGTGACAGGTGTATACCATCACCACAGCTGGTTTGCTAACCAGGTGCTGGGGCCTGAAGTCAGGTCCTCTTGCTTTACAGCTGGCTTCCCAGGGACCATGTGGCTTTCCCCATAGCTCAGAATCCACAGGGAGCTTTTAGAGTCTGGGTGGAAGGGGGAGGGCCATGATTCCTTTTTGAGTCTTCCAGGGTGGTTGTGATGGGAAGTCAGGACCTTGGACCTTCCGTACTGCCGATGATTATGGGACAAAGAAGAGCTGAGCCTCTGGTTGTCAGAGAAAAACGCACTTTAGAGCTGTGGTTCTCAACCTCCCTAACTCTGTAACCCTTTAATATAGTTCCTCATGTTCTGGTGACCCCCAACCATAAAATTATTGTCGTTGCTACTTCATAACTATAATTTTGCTGCTGTTATGAATCATTACATAGCATCTGTGTTTCCAGATGGTCTTCAGTGACCCCTTAAAAGGGTCATTTGACACCCCCCCCACACACACACAAAGGAGTCACCACCAACAGAACCACTGGTTTGCAGGGATGTGCTGTCAGAAGGAAACTGGGTGGAACAGTCCTCCCAGATCACTCAAACCCAGCTTACACAACCCAGGTTAAGGCCAGCGGAGGCTTTCAGGCCGCTCCTGTTCACGTGACCCTGAACTTCCACACCCCGCCATTCTGCTGAACAATGTGGATGGCCATATCTGTACCCACAGGCAAGCTTGTCCTGTGATGGGAGCTTAGGGTATGTTCCTGACCTCAAGTCCTTTATCTTGCAAACCCCTTTCTTTAGCCCAGTGTGTGGCTTTGGACACCCTGCTGTGAAGGTACCTAGGCCCACACAAAGTTCACTTCCTCTGAAACGGCAGAGTGTCCTTTGTGGGAAGGCCCTACGTGTCCAGAGGGACGGTCCTGCCTCTCTTCACAATGCTGCCAAGTTGTCTGTGCCTGTGGGCTGAAAAGACTTGGTGGATATGGGACATGGGGAGCCGAGAAGCCCATGGTCGGGGTGGACAGGTCACAGAGCTGGCAGCATCTCAGTTCTTATTGTGAAATATGGTGACTCTCCCTCAATCCCACTTAGGGGCTAGGACTCCATATCACAGCAGTGTGAAGCTCCGTGAGTCCTAGCCACCAACTTGGGACAGATGGGTTTTCAGATGGTCCCTAGCGCTGTTGCCGTACTGGCTGGGACTCCTGACACATGGTGAAGTGGGAGGTGGGTAGGAGGGACAGTCTCTGCACAGCTCCAGGAATCACATCATCGCTCGCCCCCCACCCATATGCTACAGGCCGCCGAGTGGCTATGACAATGACAACAGCATAAGTAGCTCAGAGCCACTAAAGAACAGCTGAGGAGCCCAGTGGAGGCTGCACTGGCACATAGCCCAGAGAGCTCCAGGCCTGCTCAGAGGGGTGCCGGCTCCTCCACCCGGTGTCCTCCCTGTCGCCGCCCTCTCAGATGCAGTGCATTTGAACAAAGCACCTGCCACTCTGGGATAGACACAAACTCACTTTTGCTGGTGCCTAGGCATGGTCAGAGCAGGACACAGCAAGCAGAGTAGGCCTGACTTGGAGCCCTTTTCCCCAGCCTCACCCAGGCTCCCCAAGATACTCCTCAAGTCAGTGGGGTGTGTGCCCTGCCTCTCTCTGTATCTACTGCCCCTGAGGCCATCTCCCTGAGATGATCCAGGCTCAGGCAGGACAAAGTGTGTGTGTGTGTGTGTGTGTGTGTGTGTGTGTGGTGTGTAGGTCAGAGGACAAACTCAGGTGTTGTTTCTCTGGAGTCCCCCCCCCCCTTTTTGAGACATTTTCATTTCTCTCACTGGCCCGGAATGTGCTGTGGTGGTTAGAATATGCTTGGCTCATGGGAAGGGGCACTGCTAGGAGGTGTGGCCTTGTAGAAGGTGTGGCCTTGTTGGAGGAAATGTGTCACTGTGTAGGCGGGCTCTGAGGGCTCCTAGTGCTCAAGCTCTGCCTAGTGCAAAAGACTCCTGCTGGCTGGCTTCCAATCAAGGTGTAGAACTCTCAACTCCTTCTCCGGTGCCATGTCTACCTGCAGGCCGCCATGCTTCCTGCCTTGATGATAATGGACTGAGGTTCTCTCCGACACTTTAAACCTAATTAAATGTTTTCCTCTGTAAGAGTGGCCTTGGTCATGGTGTCTCCTCAGAGCACTGAAACCCTAAGACATGTGCGTAGTAGGCCTTCTGGCTGGCCAGAGAACTCACAGCCAGCACTAGAATCACAAGTGTGCACCACCACGCCTGGCTCTACACATTTCTGGGAACGGAACGCAAATCCCTCAGGTTTGCATGACAACACTTTAGCTACCTCCCAGCCTGGAGAGATTTCACAGCAAGGCCGAGTCACTACATGAAAAAGCTGGCTACCTACAGCCATTTAAAACCTTCTCTCTCACTCTTTCAGGATCTGGACACGTGCGGGCATTTTCCATGACAGAAAGTCCTCGGTTTCCTGTAGCCTTTGGCTGGCTGTGTTCTTGCTTGCCAACTGCTAAGCTCTTCCATTCCTTGTAACACCTAGCCAGGCCGCCAAGAAAAATAAACACATTCTGTTAGAATTCTGTTTTCCCAGCTCTCCCCTGGGGGCCATAAAGGATGTTCCACGCATCCGCCCTCAAAGTTGTTGCAGGCAACACATTGATCAGACACGAGGCTTCTGCCACACAGCCCACTATCAGCACTGAGGTTTCAGCTGTAGATTTAAAGCAAACAAGAGACCTGTTATGGATTCCTCCATGAACAGCAAGAAAGCATATGGGGATTGTGGCAGAAACCCCAGGTCGACATTGCATTGCCCCTGGTACTGCTGTGAAGCCTGACAGAGTGCCTTGGGATTTTCTCCATGGCACAAAAGACTCAGGGGCCGGTAAGTGTCAACTGACCATCTGAAAACTGAACAACCATAGTGGCTCCATCTACTGCCTGCCTGGTGGGTTTAGAAATGTGTAAGAGGACTAAAGATCAAAGTGAGCACATAGCCTTGCTCTGTATGTCAACATCTCCCACAAACACTGTTAGCCAGAAAGTCCCCTGGCATGATGGGAGTGGGGCTTCTATAACGTTACAGCCTCTTCCCTGTAGGTGGGTGCTCTGGGTGTGCATTGGAAAGGCAACTGTCGCCAGGCAGTGTTGGTGCACGCCTTTAGTCCCAGCACTCGGGAGGCAGAGGCAGGTGGATTTCTGAGTTCAAGGCCAGCCTGGTCTACAAAGTGAGTTCCAGGACAGCCAGAGCTATACAGAGAAACCCTGTCTCGAACCCCCCCCCCAAAAAAAAAAATAAGAAAAACTGCTAGAATTCTTTGATGGATAATTGTATATTTGTGCTTTGCTGCTCCGTTTCCAAAAAAATCGAAAAATTAAAAAAAAAAAAAGAAAAGAAAAGAAAAGAAAAGAAAAAAAGAAAGTCAACTGTCTATATTTGCACTCAAACTCTGAAGTGCAGGGGCTGGAGTGATGGCTCCACAGGTGAAGTGCTTGCTGGGAAAGCATGAGGCCCTGAGTCAAGTTCCCAGCATTCACATAAGATTCAGGCATGATAGTGTGTGCTTGCGGTGTCAGTGCTGAGGACATAGAGGCAAGAGGCCCTCCTGACGCGCTCTGACCAGCCAGTCTAGCTGAAAGAGCAAGCAGCAAGCTCCAGGGACCATGAGAGATCCAGTCTCAAAAAGTAAGGCGGGGAACAAAGGAAGACATCTTACTTCTGATCTTCTCATGTGCACACTTCAGCAAATGCACTAGCACACACACACACACACACACACACACACACACACACACACACTTAGAAACACACCCAGAACAAAGAAAGAACACCCTTTTTATACTTTTGTAAGGGGCAGATTTAGGCACCAGGGTAGTTGGCTTATTTTAATTGGTGTAGCAAATAACCTTTTCAGGCATTGCTTGGTTTTGTCTCAGAATTTAGTGTGGGGCAGGGTAGGAGAATTGTTAATCTTGTTGTGACAATCGCAAGCTTAGTCATTTTGACCGTTAAAACTATGTTTCTACGTTTGTTTAGTCAGCCAGCTTCTTTATCTGGCTCTGCACTTGGCCTGCTAGTACAGTTTGGAAGGTTTTTTTGAAAGGGGAAGGTACTGGGTGGCCTTGAATTCATTTTGGATATCACATTCCCTGAGCATAATGTAAGTGGCTTGCTGACCCACACATGCCCTACTAGGTCACCATGTGCCCAACTGACCACAGACTGGAGTTTCTAAGTCTATTAGCCCAAATAAGCCTCGCCTGTAGAAGTGGAAGGTAGCCAGCATGGTAGCCTCTCACCTCACAGCAGTTAACAGTCTCTGGTCTTTTATTAGAATGATGGAAAACCAATTTGCACAAACCAGCCAGAGAAGCTATGGTTTGGAGAAGAGGTAGCACATGGAACCAGGGAGAGAATGGATGGAAAGAACATCAACTTGGCTTTTAGAAAGATTTGGAACCCTCACCAACCAAGCACCGAGGCCTTGCTGTGCCACAGGCCTGCACTTCCAAGAACCCACAGACACATGCCCATGTGTATACCTTATCAGTTTGGTTTCAGAAGGTATTTCTCTCCCAGACATCTTGGCCGTTTTATGAACACTTTTAAAGTCTTATTAAGATAAAGCAGAGATGCTCATAAACAAATTACATCAAGGCCTAAATTTTGGAATTTATTTATACAAATTATTTTTGGCTCATCACTCAGGGAAAATTTAAAAGCAACACTTTAGGGGAGAAACTTTCTAGCTTGACAGATTAAAAAATGTTTTTCTCTTTAATCATTTATTTTTGTCTTCTGTAACAACGACACATATTTGTGAAGGTAAATGTTTTTTTGAACAAGCATCTCTCAAGATTTAACCTCAATTAATCACAGCTTCAGAGCACTCGCACTTCCTGAAGAACTGGCATCCCAGGAGAGCCTGTGTAGATTCAGAGCCCCAGACTTGGGCCTGGAGCTGAGGCTCAGAAGGAAGAGCAACTGCTTAGTGTACAGGACACCCTAGCTTTGATCCCCAGCTCCACAATATCCAAGCTGGGACTACACTCGGCCCAGTTCAGCGCTGCAGTGCTGGGAACAGGAAGGCAAGACTTAAGACCATCCTCGGCCCCATAGCTATTCCCTGGCCAGCCTGACCTACATAAGACACTGACATACAGTCAGCCACCCACCCACTTACCCGCCTGCCCACCCACCCACCCACTCACCACTCACCCATCTACCCACCCACTCACCCGCTCACTACTCCTTTAAGGGAGTCCAGAAGTCTCCAGAAGGAGAGAGGCTGGTCTGGGTTGGATTGCTTCCTGGGTCAGTAGCTAGAGAGGAAAGCAGCTGGAGTGCGGGGGAGGGGGCAAAGGCACTTTCATTTTAATTTCACAAGGTAAAACATTTTACAAATGTAAAAGTTCTACAGTCTTAGAAATTCAAATACTTTAAAAGTTTAGTCTCCTTATTAAAAGTCCAACATCTCAATCTCTTTTTTTTTTTTTTTTCAAATTCCAAATTCACAACTGTGGGCTCCTAGAAAATTAAAAGTAATGTCAATACTCCCTTAGTTTGAGAGGGCAGAACCAGGGCATAGTTCCAATATGAACAAAGCAAAACCAAACTCCAACATGTAAGTGATTCACAGTCAGTGTCTGTAATTGACTCTCCATGTTAAGGTGTTCTGGCCTGGGTAGCTACTGTCTGTCTACTCAACCATTTCATGCTGTTATTAGCGTTACAAGGAAACTTTCTCATGTGCTGTTACTAGACTTTCTCATGCCTGAACGATTTGCAGATTCTGTGAAGTGATGTGCTTTGGTGATCTTGGGATCCGATCACGCAGAGGTCAGTTGGAGCTGCTTTGTATAGTCAGCCACAGCAAGCTTGGACCTGAACCAACCTCACCTCAGCACTTCCTGCCCCTGTGTGTGAGCTTTTATGTTGTTGATAAGCTGCCCCTGGGATGGACCCAGCATAAGAGAGACACCTGCACCAAAGTAAGAAGCCATCTGGAGTGAGACATCCATTTGAGTATGGGTCGAGGATAGTTTTAACTCCTGAGACGTCCCTGGGAACTGACATCCTGGTTTGCAATTAATACATGAATGTTAGGCAAGGCAAGTCCCCACCACAGCTGAATACCCCAACCAATGGGAGCAGGATACGGGTACCACAAAGATATGCTCCTAAGGAAACCCCATATCCTAAATCCTGATCTGTGAAACAACTTGGCACACATGTTGGTGGACTTCAGGCTTAAAAGCTGTGTAGAATTCTGGCTTGGAGATGCGGTTAGCCGCCAAGTTCGGTCTGCAGCCTTGATCCTGGGGCCAATGCTCAATAAACTATCCCTATCTGACTCAGATTGGTGTTCGTGTGGAGCCCAATACTGGGCTCCTCCAAAGGGCTTGGTCATTTCTCTCTACACACAGCTTGCCTTCTAGGCTCCAGTTGGTTCTACTCCACCGCTGTTCTTGGTGATCATCTCACGGCATACTGCATCTCCTAAGTGCTGGGGTCTCTAGCTGCAGCAAGCTGCACTTTCACCAGTAGCTTCTCCAGGAACTGCAGCCCTGCTGCTAGTGCCGAGCCTCAGTGTTCTCTAAGACCCTTTCACACCTTCAAAACCAGCACCACCTGGGTGACTCTTCTCCTAGCAAATTTGACTGCCAGCACAAGGTACGGCCTTGGCTGCCTCTGGAATACAGCTTCTGTGTGCTGACCCTGAAGAAACACTTCCCAGTAGATTTCACCTCATTGATACTGACCTCCAGCCCCAGACAACCAGCATTCAATGTCCCAGCAAAGCAAAGGTACAGGGTTGTGGGGAGACTGAATTCGCACCGGCAGCCAGGAGGACCTGGCATACCACCACTCAGGGTCTTGTCTGCACTTCTGAGACTGCGACAGTCAGGAACAGAAGCAGGGTGACCTACATTCCTCAGTCGCTGGGATGGAGAAGGGCAGCTGTGCTCTTAGCATCCCATGGCAATCTCTCCTCTCTTTGTACCTTCAACATAGGGTTTCCACTGAGATCCCAAGTCTAGTAGAGACTAGAAGAACCTAAGAGATGTGTTGCTACATGGATCCTCCAGAGAAAGGGAGATCAAGAGATAGCTAAGGCTTCATAGCTCTTGCTGTTCTTCCGGAGAGTCTGGCTTCAGTTCCCAGCACCCACATGAGGCAGCTCGCAACCACCTACAACATGTTCTCCAGGCCCCGGTAGCACCACCATGCCCATAAACTCACTCAAGCACACACCACACATAAAAATACCCAATCCCTCTTTTTAAATGAAGGCAGAATTCAGTCACTGAAAGTTCTACTTTAGATATACAGAAATTGAATTCATTTTGAACAACAAAGGCAGATGTGAAGTCTTTGGTGGGTACAAAACTGCCCATAAAAATAACACACGAGCAGAGCAGAAACAAGGAGCCCCTGAATCCCTAGGTTGAGTTCTCACCATGGGATATTCCTGTCACCCTGAGGAGGTCAAGGCTCTAAGCAGAGGCAGAGGGAACACAGGGTTCACAACCAGTCCTGGCCTGTCCAATCTCATAGCCTCTTCTACTGCCTCGCAGATCCTTTCCATACCTCTGCCCAGCTGCCTAACGTGTTTCCAGCATTGCTGCATGCAGCCTCCACAGGCTGGGAGAAGGGAGAGGAAAGAGATGAAAACAGAGGCTCTGCAGCTAGTGTTTGTGACAAAATGAAACACCCACAAAAAAATGTACCTACTAATGGGACAAATTCAAGTCACACAGAAAGTTCTGAACCTCTATAGACTTTCTAAATACCAAGAGAAAAAAGATCTCTAGAAAGCCTGTAGAAATTCCCCAAACATCTGGTTACTCAATAACTTTCTTCTAAATACCACAGACAGCAGAGATCAAAAGAGAAATGTCAACTGATTTTAAACCAAATGGAAACAAAACAAAACAAAAAAAACCACATACAAGGTCTCAGAGCTGGTGGGCAGCGCTGAAGTAGCCTGGGAGGTCAAAGGGGGAAGGCCTGTGAGGAAGACGAGGGGGAGTCCCTTTCTACCTCAGACACCAGGATAAAGAGTAAATGAAATCCAAAGGTGGAGACAATGAATAGTAATGAAAAAGCCAGGAATGGTAGAGAAAATCAATATAACCAAAGCTGGTTCTTTAAGAAGGTCAATAAAATTTATAAACCGGTAGCCAGGCTTTTAAACCAGAGAGAGAGAGAGAGAGAGAGAGAGAGAGAGAGAGAGACAGACAGACACACACACAAAGAGGAAAACTAAAAGAGGAATGGGGAGAGAAATAGGGTGGGAGATGGAGGGTGTTGGGAGGAGACGCACGCACAGAATATATGTATTCTTTGCATTTCTGTTGCTGAGATAAATACCATGACCAAAAACAACTTGAGGAGGGAAGGTGTATTTGGCTTACAGGTTAGTTCATTATCAAGGGAAGTTGAGCTAAAACCTTGTGGCAGAAACCAATGGAGGCCCACTGCCTACTGGCTTGCTTCCCTGGCATGCTTAGCTACCTTTCTCATGTGGCCCAGGCCTACCAGCCTGGTTGGACCCTCCAATATCAACTAGAACTCAAGAAGCTGTCCCCACAGACATGCCCTCTGACTAATGTAGTGCAGGCAATTCTTCAGTTGAGATTCCTCCTTCCCAATATGTCAACGTGACTACCAAGATTAGCAAAGGAGAGATGGGGGTGGTTTGGAGGGAGTGAAGAAGCAAGAGAGAAAAAGTGATAGCAAGAGCAACAAGAGAGAGAAGGCAGAATATTAGTCTCTTTTAGGAATAAATGGATATCATTAATACACATTCTGCAAATATTAAGTGAATTTATAGAGATATTATTCAATAAGTCTGTGCCAATAAATTCAGCAACAATCTCTTTGAGCACCAAAGTCACTCAAGAAATCTACAGCCTAGAACCCACCAGATGACTGCATAGATGAAAGCCATTACTACCATGCATGACACCTGAGTCCATCCTGGAATCCTCACAGTGGAAGGAGAGAACCAGTTCCCAAAAGTATGTGTGCAGCATGCATATGTGTAAGTGAACACACACAGACATCCCCACCTGTCCCATCACACATACACTAAAATAAGTAAATGTTAAGAAAAAGATACAGAGCCTGAACAGCCCCATATGGATAAAAGGAATTGAAATGATGACCAAGACACATTCATGCACTCGCATGAACACACACACACACACACACACACACACACACACACACGTACAATCCTGCAATGTGGCATTTCTCTAAAGGTAGTTTCTTGATCAATGAACAGAACAGTGTCCACGGAGGAAACCCAGGCCCATGTGGCTTTAAGGATGAAGCCATCCAGACATAATAATAGCAATTCTTCCCCCACTATTCTCTGAAAATCAAGAAGTTACATTTATTTCCCAACTCATTCTCCAAGGCCAGCCTTCCCCCGTACTAACACAGACAGAAATTACCACAAGAAAAGAGAAATGATAGATCAATAACCTTTGTGAACACGGATGTAACAATCTCAAGCAAGATTTCAGCAAATTGAACCCAACAATATTGTGTATAAAAAGAATACATCATGCCAGTTGAGGTTTAGCCTGGAGATGGGAGGTGTGTTTACCATTTGGAAATCAATGGTGTTCTTCATCTTACTGGGTGGAAATGGAAAACCACATGGTCATGTCAAGAGAAATGGAAACATATTTGCAATTGTGAGCTATTCCCCACCTCAGAAGCTCCCAGGAAGTGACCTGTAGACACTCCTAGCAAGTTCCAGCATGAAGCAGCACATTCCACCCTCCTGTGCTTCCCATGTGAGTCTGAAGCCCATAGCGTGGCTCCACTGAGGGCCAAAGGTGACAACCAAAACTCCCTCATCTCTGAGACCAGCTGGGGAGCAGAGTGTACACCATGATCCCCCGATGCTTCTCAGAGTCCAGCTGTGGCTGTAGAAGTGACAGCTTCCTACCATGGGGTGTTGGCTGGAAGATGCCGTTGTACCTAAAGGCTGCCTGTACCTCCTGCCCCCATGGGCTTCACCAACACAGGCTGCTTTCTGTCTCAGCGTCAGCAGGAAGTGAGACCAGCAAGACTTGTCAAGTAGAAGCTTCCATTTTATGTGATCCCTTCCTCCCTCCCTCCCTCCCTCCC
>NC_034592.1:15310155-15322655 GCF_900095145.1 Mus pahari | reverse complement strand
CTGCTCTCATATGAATGAGGGACAACTGCAGGAACATGGAGATGGTGACATCCAGAGGTGTGGGTGTTAGAAGGATTGACGCCAAGCCCCACATCAGGCAAAATAATCGCGTAGCTGAGAGAGTAGAGCCAGGCAGACTTTTTTTTTTCCTATGATAGTTAACTTTCCTTTTTCCTTTTTAAATTCAAAAGAAACAACTCATTCAGGTGCATTTGTGTGTTGAGCTTCTCTTCTCTGCCCCCCCCCAGCCTTCCACTACTCCCCCACCCTTCCACTGACCTCCCCTTCCACTATCCACCCCCTCCCCCATTTTTGTTAGCTCTCTTTATTCTTCCAGGCAATTTTATTTCTACTTATATGTGCTTATGTGGTTTCATGTAGCTATATAAAATCTAGAAGCCACAAATAAGAGAACCTATTTGTCTTTCTGAGAAGGGCTTAATTTGTCAGTCATTTTCCTGCAAATGTTTAAGTGGCCAGATTTCTAAAAATGAGTTCATACCCACAGGTTTGTCAGAACGAAACACAAAGACAAGACTTTGGATAGATTAATTTTATAAAATGCAATTAAAATGTTTAAATCTGTTAAATCAGATAAGCCAGTTAGGCAGCTGAGATTCACTTACAGGCTCCTTAAGGGAAGTTATTAAACCTGTATGTAGTATGGAAAGTCAGGTTTATAAGCCAAATTCAAAGCTTAAGAAAGCAGTGCGTTTTGGAATGTTATTTTAACATGGCGAACAAATTACGCATGGATGGAACTTTTTTAAAAGCTGAAGGTAAGACTCAGGATTACCTTTGTGTAAGAAATAAGATAGACCAGATGATAAACCAGCAGAGGAGAAGCCTCACCATTCAGAGCAGGCCCAGTTCAGCTGCCTCTGGATGGGGAAACTGAGGGTGGGGAAACCGAGGGTCAGGAAAGCGAGAAGCTGCCTTGGGGCCATTCGGTTCCTTAGAGACCATGGCTTGCTCCTGAACACAGCTACCCTCTGGGTACCCTCCCTCTGCTCCGACTCCCACACTTCACACCTGTCCCGGGAGTGAAACTCCACATCCATCCAGAGGTGATGGGTATGGAGCCAGCTTGGCTCCTGCCCCTGCTCACAAAATAATTCATTTTCATTGTCAACCAGCTTCATCAGATTTGGAGTCTTTCATGGAAACACATCCCTGGTGTGTCTGTGAAGATGTTGGCAGATTGGTTTAACTGAGATGGGGAGACCCACCCTGATTATGGGCGGCACCAGTTGATCTGGAGACCTAGACTTTAAAAATAAAGAAAAGGGAGAAAGTGAGTTGAGCACCAGCATTCTCCCCTCTGCTGGCTGCTAGATTGTGTGTTGGGGGGACCGGGGGTGAGGGGACCAGCTGTCTCAAGGTCCTGCAGCCTGACAGATTGTATGCATCCTCAGACTGTGAGCCAGACAAGCCTTCCTATCTCCAGTTACCTTTGTCAGGAATTTTGCCATGGTGCTGTGACACATAAAGTGTACACCTAGACCAGCCTTGGATTTCCTTTCTACATATATTATGAGCCCTGAATAAACTCTCATTTTTATTTTATTAAGTTGAAGTTTATATCCAGGGGGCTTTCTCTCTGTCTGTCTGTCTCACTGTTTGCTTGAAATAACGCCTCAGCATGTAGCCTAGGCTGCCTCTATAGTCATGGGATAACAGGTTGGAGCCATGCGACCTGACTGCCATTTTAACTGGGAGCCTTTTAGAACGCAACTTCCCACTGCTATGTCTTTAATTCCCACTAAGAATCTCTGCTTTTCTGTCCTTCCTGTGATTTCTTAGCTGGAGGACACTGCAACTTCAATTTTTTTCGAACCTTATTTTTAATGATGGCTCTTAAATGCTTTAACCTTCCTTGTAGCCCACCATCCACCAAAGAGAGTGAAAAGGAAAGGATATGGGGGGGAGAGGACCTGTTTAGAAAGGTTCTTTGGAGTAACTCTCATCTGTGTTGTCAGGGTATCGGCAGTTCGGCTCACAGGTCAGCAGGCAGCATCGGCTCAATCCCCTGGAAAACACTTCACAGATACACAGCAGTCCAGTTCAGTAGAGTCAGGTTAACAACAGCAGTGACATGACCTAGCAGAGACAGCCAGGCCTCAGCCTGAGCTCACATCTTCAGGAGGGACCAACCGGAACACCAGGAGACCTTTTCGGCTGTGCCTCTCTAAGGGAAGCAAAGATCAGTGAAGATGTGAGACCCACAAGCCTTGCACAGCTGGCTGTACCTCTCCACCCTCCAAACATCACGTGTCCTCCACGTGCCTTGCCTCAGCATGGTCTCACCTCAGCATGGGCATCCAGTCAGCCTGAGTCCTTGGAAGTGGCGACAAACTGCAGCACACCACCAGGGGTTTTTTGGTGCATTTCTCTCTATGGCATCCCGACAAATGCAGCTCAACTACGCAATGTAAGGTGGACCAATGCATGCATGTTGTTAGCAAAGAATTTTTCATCACGTGTTCTTTTACATGTTTGCTTTAGCAGAACATCCTCTCTCCCGTGTCTGCTTCTGCAAATGTTCCTTCACGAGTCTGCCTTAGTCTTTCACCTGTGTCCATTTTAACGAAATGTTCCTTCACATGTTTGCCCCAGCAAAACACCATCCAACTGACTTTCCTAAGAACCCTTAAGTTTCCACATCAGGGCACGGTCATGGGTCAGTCCATGGTCCTCTTCATTCTCTCCCTGAGTTCTCACTAGATGTGAATTTTCCGTTGTGGTTATTACTCATTGTTTCCCTCCTCGAGGCTGGGGTGTCCCTGTCCACCTGATCACTGATCCTCGAGCCCCTCTGCCTCTCCAGGGAATCACTGTCGCCACACTCTTGGAAGCTGCTTCTCCGGTTTCTCCATTGGTGCTGTGGTTTCATCTCCCCCATCTCAGATCTGTACTGTCAGCTGTGATTGTCGTTTGAAGACCTGAGTCTGTATCCCCCACACCCCTCTCCACTACCACCCCTCAGCTGGGGTCCTCCTGGGACTGGAGGCTGACTGCCCTTACTTTATAATTTATATCTTCTTTGGGGTGGCTGAGAGTGTGGGTTGCTCTTGTAGAGGAACCACATTGGGCTGTCAGGACCCATGCTGGGTGGCTCATAACCACCTGTAACTCAAACTCTAGGGACTCTGACTCCCTTTCTGGTCTCCAAGGGCACATGCTTGTCTCTCACACATCACAGCAGAGGAAAGGAAGCAAGAGAGAGCCAGGTTCCGGCAGGTTTTCTCCATAAAGACCACCTACAGCTTCCCCTTCTACAGCTCACCCACAGTTTCAGTTTCTTTTCTGTTACTATGATAAAAGACATGATGAAGGAAGCTTATGAAAAAGAAAGAAGAAAGGGAGGGAGGGAGGGAGGGAGGGAGGGAGGGGGGAAGGGAGGAAGGAAGGAAGGAAGGATTTAATTGAGCTTATGGTTGAAAAGGGTGAGGATCCATGATGGTGGAGCAAAGGCTTGTCAGCAAGAGCAGCTGGGCACTCACGTCTCAGATCACAGACAGGAGGCAGAGACGGACACTGGAAATGACACAGATCTTTTGAACCCCATCTCCAGCCCCACCCCAGGGACACACCTCCTCCAACAATGCTACTTCCTAATCCTCCCCAAACAGTTCCACCAAATGGGTACCAAGCCTTCACGCATACAAGACTGGGGACTGCATCCTCATCAGACCCCAGCTGCCTTTCTGCTGTGTGGTAAAAGGTCCATAGAGGCCTTACAGCCCAGTTTCCTAAACAACTGTGAGCCACGATGCTCACAGGGTCCCATAGCTGAATGCAGATGGTTCAAACTTTGTCAATAATAAAAGGTCTCTGCATGCTCGGTGGATTTATGGTCACACTCAGGCAGTGCTGCCCGGTGCTACACCTTGTGAATGAGCGCTGGGCAGGACAATGACCGTGCATCACGCTGCCCAAGACACCACCACTCAGATGTGAGATGCTTGTCTATTATGAGCTGCAGAGACTGTCTGTACTGTACACACAGAGTTCTCAGCTCTTAGAGAAATACAATGACTTTTACACATCCCCTCCCCCACCATTAGTCCCCAGCGTGTATCAAGCTAGCATGTCTTTGGATTCAGAATATTAGACTTGGAGGCTGGAGAGATGGCTCAGTCATTAAATGCTAGACTCACAATCCCAAATATAAAAGACTGTCAGAATTTTTTTTTAAAATTGCAGTTTGAGTTGCTGACTTGAATTGCATTTTTAAAAAAATGCTCAATGAATTTTGGGTTGGGATTAGAACAGAATTTGCAAGAGTTTCTGAAACGATTTTAAATCTTTTTCTGCCATCCTACACTAGGTTTTTATGAAAAATGGCACTGGTGGTTGTAAAGCTGAAATGTCAATCAACTCTGAAAAAGAACAGAGAGTCCCCAGGACTTGTGCATCAAATACTCAGGCAAGATTTAATCTTTATGGTAAAGTAAGCACAGCCACACATTGATGGGCAAATTTTGTTTTTGTCCTTAATGAATGATAAAATTAATATGTCTATGAAAGGATTACTTTAAAATCTTTTTATAATGTATTATCCGTAAGTGTCTGGCATGTGTGTATGTTTGTATCTATATGACTGGAGTTATATAAAATTTCTTGGGAGAAGAAGCGTCAAAACCAAAAACAGTGTAAGAAGTCATGCCCTGGCTTTAAAAAGTGTAAGTAGTCATGCCCTGGCTTTAAAAAGTGTAAGTAGTCATGCCCTGGCTTTAAAAAGTGTAAGTAGTCATGCCCTGGCTTTAAACAGTGTAAGTAGTCATGCCCTGGCTTTAAACAGTGTAAGTAGTCATGCCCTGGCTTTAAAAAGTGTAAGTAGTCATGCCCTGGCTTTAAAAAGTGTAAGTAGTCATGCCCTGACTTTTTTTTGTTGATGATGTGAGAAGAAATCTTTCTGGTCTATTTTCACTGTGAAGTGACCTTAGAGTTCATCAGAATATCATAGATGAGTAGGAGGCACTGAGCCCCTGCAGTAGCTGACTCCCACCTGCCTGGAAGCATTTTTGTTTACCTAAGGGTTGTGACCAGGCCCTCAGAACCCATGTACCAGGAAATAGGGGTGGGGCCGACCTGGAGCCGCGGGAGGATGCGGATAGGGGTGGAGTATCAACCTATGGGAAAAACAGGGCAGGAATCTTTCCTGATCAGGGGCTATGAAAGGGCTGTTCTGCACTTGGGAAGCAGAGGCAGGCAGATTTCTGAGTTCGAGGCCAGCCTGGTCTACAAAGTGAGTTCCAGGACAGCCAGGGCTACACAGAGAAACCCTGTCTTGAAAGAAAAAAAAGGGGGGGGGGCTGTTCTGCAGAAAGTTGGTATATCGGCCACTTTGCCCTTTTTCTGGGCTTACACCTGACGTCACAGGCAGAAGGGCATGCTTTGTTTTTGCAGCTCCATCCTCAGTAGCTCTCCTTAGGAGCGAAGTCGATATTCATCTCAGTGGGAAAGAGATACAAGCAGCCTTCAAAGGTGCCGGGAGTCTGAGGAGTGTTCACAATCCCAGCTCTGCCAAATGACAGAGGTGGGGCTCAGACCCGCAGTACCGGGGGTAAAGTCTACAGAAAGGCAAAAACCTTGGCAGAGTCTAGGCATTGTAAGAAAGGGATGGCACCAGAGGACATCGAGGACAGACTGGGAACGAGTGAGCAGAGGGTTTGACTGCACAATGTATGTCACCTGATCCTGGACCATATAGGCATCAGCAGGCAGGTGGGTGAGTGACACCTACTCTTGCCTGTCCAGACAGTGACACAAAGGCATGTGATGTCTGCATCTTCATTTAAAATCTCTATATTTCACTGGTCTGTGGAATAATCTTCCAAAAGGCCTCTGTGCCCCACGCAAGCCCACGCTCTATGGCAAGCCCTCCCGCACTCACAGCCATGTCCCCATCACACGATGACCCTTTCGTTTTTAAGACCCTTCCCTAGATGCCCCTTTGCTGTGAACTGAAACCTTCAAAGACAGGAGCTAAAGAACCTTTCCTCTTCACAAGGTGATCTTCTCGGGTATTTTGAAATGCAGATGAATAGTCTAAATATACAGAAGTGCTCCAAGCCACTGCCATGTTCTAGCTATGCCTCATGTCCTGTGTGGCCTTCTGTGACTCAGCTATCTATGGGAAGGAGCTACTGCTATCCACATGCCGTGAGTTTCTGTCCCTAAACCCCAATTGCATGGCTTTCACAGTTAGGAATATGTTCTTCATTAATCTGTAAACGTTCATTAAATCATCCTTTTTCCTGGTCACCGGGAGACCATGAGATGCCAATCAGCGTGGAACAAGGCACTACCCAGCTCTGCTTTTCTTCTGCCACGGCTGCATCCATTAAAGCCTCAAGCAGGAGGGCTATATGCCCCTCCTGGCAATGTGTGCTTTGGAATCACAGCACCCTGGCCTTCAGCACGGAGAAGGCATCTGCTCGGCCTTTCCCTTCCCAAGGACTGTGCTGCACTCAGCTCCACCCTGAATGAAGGTGACTGTGCTCATCGGGTTTGTCCCTGTGACAAAACGCCTGAGGCAACCAACTTACAGCTTCTGAGGTTTTAGTTCACAGTCACGTCTCTGGTTGATGTGAGCCCATGAGGTCATTATGTCTCACAGAAACGGGATTATGTGATAGGAAGCCCATTATCATGGCTACAGGAAAGCAGAAACAGGGAAAGGCTGTTCCTTTTCAAGGGAACATCCCCAGTAACCTAATTTCTTCCATTTGGGCTCCACTTCTTAGGCTTCTACTACCTCTCAGCATGCTACAGGCTGGTGACTATCTGCTTCTTTAAGCCCACAGCCCAGGAGGCACATGACCACTTGTGAGGTGTGGTGAGCTCATCCTTATGTTCCTGGCCACTTTCCTCTAAGCATTGTGAGCGGTGCCCATGAGGAAGGTCAGCATTGGCTGCCGATCCACAGCACTCAAACACCTGAACGCTGGAACCACCTGGGATGCTTGGAAGTAGGGCCTTCTTCGGTCAGCTTTATGAATAAGACCTGGCTCTTCACAGACACCTGGTTTCAATGTCAGGAGGGTCCCTTGCCCTCAGGGCTTGTGGAAACTTTCCAGGAGCTGTGGGGTGAAATTGTGTGTCCTGCCGACTCCGAGGGAATGGGTGCTCATCTTGGGGAAGAGTCTTCTTAACCCTGACCCTGAAAGGGTTCTCTGTGCAATGGCTTTGAGTTTGGAACACATTTAAGGAAGTATCAGATGGCAATGGATTCTCAAACAGTTGAACATGTAGGCCCACAATATATCTCTCAAACTGATGTGATTTCCACTTGTTAATATGGAAAGAGAGGAAGTGGCATGCCTTGGGGAGGACATTTTTGTGGCTTCTGTTGTGTTTATTCCTGGGATACGCTGGGGAGGGAATGTCTTCTTGCCTGGGGCACAGAACAGGCCAGTACCTGACAGAGGTCCCATGTGAGTGCAGCACAGGCAGAGGCAGATGCTAGACAGCCAGTGAAAGCCTGGGCCCCGTGTGGGCTTAGAATTTTCAGAACCTACTTTTAATAACAGTTCTTAAATGTTTTAACCTTCCTTCTGGCCCACCACCAACCAGAGGTAGTGGAAAAGAAAGGTTATTAGGATATGGGGGAAGTGGACCTGTTTAGAAGTAGTTCAATCNCCCCCCCCCCCNATTTCAAGATACCAGTTCTGTAGTGTGTCAGGATAGTTAACATGAATCAGCAGTGGTGGCAGGACCCAGCAGAAGCAGCCAGGCCTTCCCTGAATTGGTATGAGCCAGCAGGAGGGACTAGGACCAGCAGGGATGCCAGGTGAAGTTCTCTGCCATGCTTCTCTCAATGAAGTAAAGATCAATGAAGACATGAGACCAAAAAAGCATTGCAAAGCTCGGTATGCAAACCCACCGTCACTGACGGTTGAGTCTTATTTATACTCCCTCCAAGTATCACGTGTCCTCCCACGGGTCTTGCCTCAGCAAAACACCATGTGAGTCTGTCTTAGCAAAACTCCACTGGAGTCTGTATCAGCTGACATAGCCAGAAACGTCCACTTCACTCTGCCAATTGGCCCGAGTCCGAAGAAGTGGCAAGAAGCAGCCAGAACACCACCAGAAGTGTCTTGGTACGTTTCTTTCTATGCAGTTGTCTTAGAGTTTCCATGCTGTGAAGAGACACCATGACCAAGGCAACTCTTATAAAGACAACATCTCATTGGGGCTGGCTTACGGGCTCAGAGGTTCAGTCCATTATCATCAAGGCAGGATCATGGCGGCATCCAGGCAGGCATGGTGCAGGAGCTGAGGGTTCTACATCTTGTTCTGAAGGTAAACAGGACTAACCTCTTCCAGGCAGCCAGGACAAGGGTATTAAAACCCATGCCCGCAGTGACACACCTACTCCAACAAGGCCACACCTCCTAATAGTGCCACTTCCTAAGTCAATCATATACAAACAATCACATTCCACTCCCTGGCCCCCATAGGCTTGTTTACACACAGGAGTCTATGGGGGCTTACCTATCCATAGCATAATAAAAACTACATTTAGTCCAACTTCAAAGTCCCCATAGTCTGTAGCAGTCTTAACAATCTTAAAAGTCCTAAGTTCAAAGTCTCTTCTACTGTAATCCCAAAGCAAGGCAGGAAACCGGCTGGGCAAACTCCAAACTCTGCATCTCCATGGCTGATGTCAAAGCTGTCTTCAGATCTCCAACTCCTTTTTCATCCTTGTTGACTACAACAAACTGCTTTCCTCTGGGCTGGTTTCACTCCCTGTTAGCAGCAGATATTCCATGGCTCTGGCATCTTGACTATCTTGGGGTCACCAAGGTACAGCTTCTTGTTCCAATGTCTGGCATCTACAAGTGATCTTCTAGGCTTCTCCAAAGGGCTTGTGTCACTTCTCCAGCTCTGCCCTCCGTAGCACTTTAAGCTCAGATTGATCCACTCCATTGCTGCTGCTTCTCTTGGGGGTCATTCCATGGTACTAGTGAAAGAATTAAATTTCAGATCCATGACATAGGCGGCTCATGTTAGTTAATAAAAGGAGAATCCCAGGCCTAGGAAATGCAGAGCAGGCCAGAACAAAGGCTGTTTAGCCCCAGGAACTGGCTGGCCACAAAGATAAGGGAGGTATGTATGCAAGGCCAGCCACCCAGTGCCTCCCTGTCTCCACTTTTTTCTTGGCTTGGGCTGGATTTAAGATTACAGTCTCCCTGACCTGCACGTACTGTTGCTGATGTTTTAAACTAACCAATTATGTAAAACTGCGCCGGATATGCCCCTACCCCCGATTCTTTTGTATATAAACCCCTAGCCTTTGAGCCTCGTGGTCGATTCCTCTGTCTCCTGTGTGAGATATGTGTCCGCCCGGATCTCTGATATTAAATTGCCTCGTGTGTTTACATCAAGATGGTCTCTCGTGATTTGTGTGTGCGCCATCTCGAGGTTGGAGTGGGGAGTCTCCCCACAGAGGTCTTTCACTAGCATCACCAATATGCTGGGCTCTTCTTCTGCAACAAGGCTTCACCCATAATCTCTCATAGGTTCTCTTCATGGTACCAAGCCTCAACTTCTTTGCAGGACCCCTTCAGTCCTGGGCTATCAACTACAACTGAGTCTGCACCTTCAACCATAGCTTTCCATGTCCTCTCATAGTGCCAAGCCTCAGCTGCTCTTCATGATCCCTTCATGTCTTCAAAACCAGTACTACCTGGATGACTCTTACACATTATCAAGTACAGCTGCAGCAATGAGGTACAACCTTGGCTATCTCTGGAACAGATTCTTTGTGCTCTCAGAAAACAATTGCCGCCAGATGTGGTGGCGCACGCCTTTAATCCCAGCACCTGGGAGGCAGAGGCAGGCAGATTTCTGAGTTCAAGGCCAGCCTAGTCTACAGAGTGAGTTCCAGGACAGCCAGGGCTATACAGCGAAACCCTGTCTCGAAAAATCGAAAAAACAAAACAAAAAAAACAAAACAAAAAAACAAAACAAAAAAACAAAACAATTGCCAGATTTCATCTCAGTAATGCTGGTATCTTCTTAATCACCACTACTTTCTTAGCTTCAGCTAAGCAGTATCAATTGTCCCAGTTATCTCTTTCTCCTCTTAACTATAAAGGCAGAGCCAAATGGCCAAAGCTGTTGAGCTCTGCTGCTTACTGGGGCTGGAACATGCCCCCCTTATTCTATTACATCATCACCAGCTTTCTATTTTCCAACTCACTCACTATCTAAGCTTGGCTGTCCTGGAAGTTGCTCTGTAGATTGACCTTGAACTCAGAGATCTGCATGTCTCTGTCTCCTGGGATTAAAGGTAAGTATCACCTAAGCTTTTCATGGTCATTGTTCCTCAAGATCTGGATCAAAATCCTGTTTCTTTCAGTCTCACAATCTGGATCACAAGTGTGCCCTCCATTACTGGATTGTAGTTCATTCCATATTAAAAGTCCAAACTATTCCTTGTTCAACTACAAACACAAACAATAAGCTTAGCTGGGTGGGATCCTGCCCTGAGATTACCACTCCTAAATCTCTTTATCTCCTTGAACATGGGATTCAGCTCATTTTATTTCCTGGTGCCCCTTTATTATCACTTGAACCATATATCTTACATGTTTCCTTTCTAAGCTTGTTTGTTCGAAACTCTCTTCCTGAGAGAGTTCAAACCAGAGAACAAAGTCTCTGTTCTGCTTTTTTGAGACTTCCTTTGTCAATGTGTTAATATAAATCTCCTTACCTTAGCTTCAGGCAGACTCTTCAGACAAGGGCAAAAAGCAGCCATGGTCTTCACCAAAATACAACAAAAGCAGTCTCTAGGCCACACACTGAAATTTGTCTCCACTGAACCCTCTCGGGCCAGGTCTGCACAGTTCAAATCACTCTCAGCAACAAAGTCTTCCATCTTCCTACTAGGATAGTCCATTAGTCCCCACTTAAATCATTCTATTGCTTTCCAAATCCAAAGTCCCAAAACCCACATTCTTCCAAACAAAAGCATGGTCAGGCCTAACACAGCAATATTCCAGTCCCCGATACCAACTTCTGTCTTAGTTAGGGTTTCCATGCTGTGAAAAGACACCATGACCAAGGCAACTCTTATAAAGACAACATTTCATTGGGGCTGGCTTACATGCTCAGAGGTTCAGTCCATTATCATCAAGGCAGGATCATGGCAGCATCCAGGGAGACATGGTGCAGAAGCAGAGGGTTTTACATCTTGTTCTGAAGGCAAACAGGAGGAAACTCTTCCAGGCAGCCAGAACAAGAGTATTAAAGCATATGCCCGCAGTGACACACCTATTCCAACAAGGCCACACCTCCTAATGTGCCACTCCCTGAGACAAGCATATTCAAACCATCACAGAAGTCGTGAGAAATGATGAACAGTAAGAAATGGCAAAATGTACCAATACCATCCAGTGTCATCCACAGTCTGGGTTATACTCATATTCCTTCTTAACATTATGTGTCCTTTCCTATGCCTGCTTCAAGAAAACATTCTTCCACATGTCTGCTTTAGCAAAACATCCTTTCACCTGTGTGCCCTAGCAGAACATCATTTGACATGACTTACTTTCCAAAGAAACCAGAAGTTTCCACTTCAGCTTCACACTCTTAACATTGTTTCCACAGGCTGAGTGAGGGATAGGGCAAAGGGCTGAACTAATGTCTTCCAAGATCAAAACTCACTGCAGCCAAGCTGGGGATATAGCCTGTGTTCCTGCTGGGGCTGGCGATATCCTCAGCCACCACATTGCAACAGGGCAGGAAGGTTCCAACATCTAACATAGTTAGTGTCCAGCTGTCCAGCCATTCAGCTGACCACTCCAACCAAGTGCCTTGCTCAACCAAGGACAGCCGAGCAAAGGAAGGGAGGATTCAAGAAGGCCCCCTGGTTAGAGCTCGGACCTCCAGCTGGTCCTTCGAGCAAAGTGAGGAGGCAGTGATGGAGGGAGGGTTCACTGAAGCTTGGCTTACATCAGGATAGAGTCCCTGTGCTTACATGGGTCAGGAGTAGAGGATGTTGTAGCCTCACTGGGACCCCTCTGCTCTTCCCCACCCTTAGCCAATTTGGCTTAGAGAGTGAGCATGTGGACCATGACTCACAGCCAAGGGGTACTTGCAGAAGTCAGGAGCTTCCCAACCTACAGTCCAGTTCTTTAGAATGTTCTAGAACATAACCCTGGAGGAGAGAGCCCTCAGGCTGGGGACCTCAAACCTGGATTGTGGGATAATAATGCTAAATCCATTGTTGGAAGCAACTGGGACCAAGTACAGGTTTGTGGCCACCCTAGTATAGGTCTGGAATAGCCTCAGTCACTGCCCGACCCTCCCACTCATAGCCAACAGGCTAGCCCACTCTGATCTGGTGGAGGCTCTGCCCTTAAGAAAGTGTATAACCAACGGGCGTGGTGACGCATGCCTTTAATCCCAGCACTCGGGAGGCAGAGGCAGGCGGATTTCTGAGTTCGAGGCCAGCCTGGTCTACAAAGTGAGTTCCAGGACAGCCA
>NC_034592.1:15222368-15309832 GCF_900095145.1 Mus pahari | reverse complement strand
AGAAAGAGAAAGAGAAAGAGAAAGAGAAAGAGAAAGAGAAAGAGAAAGAGAAAGAGAAAGAGAAAGAGAAAGAGAAAGAGAAAGAGAAAGAGAGAAAGAAAGTGTATAACCTGCAGATGCAGTTCCCAAGGAGATGAGCTGGGCCAATTTCTTGCCATGTGCCTCCCCATATGGTTTCAAGGTCAAGGGACAGTGTGAGGTTTCATTGCCAACTCCTACAGACCCTGCTGGAGGCCTTCTGTGAATCCCATCTCTTAGAGGCAGTCCACTTTCCACTGTTCCAGAAGTCCCACCAAGGACACCTCCCACCATGACTCCCTGGACTTCCCATTCTCCTATAGGGCTCTTACCATCTTACCTCTACTGGCCTTAGACAGTGTCACACCATTGGTGTCCCTTTCCTGAGCCACTCACTGCAATGCACAGGATTGTTTTTGGTACCACCTGTTCCCACTCCAAGCCTGAATTCCAGCTGTTCAGCCACAGTGACCAGGTTTTTATTGATGTGTCCCTGAGAGCTTTTCTCCATTGGATAATTCAGATGCTCAGGAACCTCGTCCAGCACTGCAAATAGTCAATTCCGTAGACTTTGCTTTCCACAGTCGAGGGCTCTTTCTCTCATGGACGTCTAACGCAGGCAGGGCAACCAGCTTTCTGTGCCAGCATTTTTCTACCTAGGCCTCATCATCCACTTCCAAGCCTCGAAGCTATCAAGTTATCAAAATGTGAGACTCAATATCCTGCCTGTGTGCAATATCCAGCAGCTTTACACTGACAGAGGGCAGGTTTCCCCTCTAATACTGAGTTCTTCACAGTGAAGGCATATCAGGACAGTATTCGCAAATGACCCAGCCTGTGAATCACCTGCTGGCTTGGCAGAAACATTTGACTAGTTGTCTCACAAAACATCACTTGGGAGGTCAGAGTGGTGCACTGTTGTGGGGCTGTGGGCCACACTGAGATCCACTGGCCTGGGGCTCTGTGGAAGCAATATCGCTCGTGGTGGCCCAAAGCAGCACAAAGCAGCAGAATGTGTTTCCTGGAGAGATGGTAAAAGTTCCTGACAGACTGGGGGGCACGACACCAGAACCTGCTGAGATGTAGCCATGGCTGGTGACATACAAAAAAGAACTGTCCCTTCAGAGGCAGAAGGTACGTGTCCTATTTGCTGCAGGTCATTCATTAGCTGAGGTGAGCCACATGCTGCCTCCTCCAGCCACGAGGCAAGATTCAAAGGGGTGTGATCCGGTCATCTAGCTGCAAAGGCGTCACCTGATGGATCTGGGCACTTTCCCTCAGGGCATCAAATGCCCAGAGTGAAAGGTAAGGCCTCCGGAGCCAGCACCAGCTGCATCCTAATGCCCATTCATGGGTACAAAAACTGCCCACAGCTAGGCCCACAGCAACCAGGGGTGTCGGTCGGCCAGGTAGCCAGTCTCCATCCTTCCTGACCACCATCCTCCTTTTCAGTTCCTAATGTCCTGGGCTGTAGGGCAACAGGAGAGTCAGGTGATGGAAGACCTGGCCATGCAAAGAAGACAGCCAGTCAAGTTTCTGGGGTGTAAACAGTAAACTCCTTTATTGAGACACTGTTACAAGGATTCCTTTGTTACACAGTTTTAAAATATTTTATAACACTCTTCCTGAAGAGAAGTTAAAATCTGAGGGTTAGGTTAGACTGCTGGGAAATATACAATGTTCCCTTTGGCCTGGAGCTTTAAAGGGCCCAAGGTCCTATCATTTTTATCACATAGCCCTTCTGTTTACTTTGTGTGTATTTTCAGCAGCATTTGTCCAATTTTTAAACATATATATATATATATATATATATATATATATATATATGGAGAGAGAGCGCACACACCAGAGAAAATGGAAACGGAAAATGATGCCAGAGGCACTTCTGCAAATATAAGAAGTAATTTTATTGTAAAATATTGGAGCTAAAGTGGACTGAGGAGAACAGAACACATTTTGGGTTTCAATGCAAATTACAACTTGGAAGGGACCGACAGAAGAACAGGACAGAGCAAAATCAGATGGAGTGGGAGGCAGAATCCGAATCACATGACCTACACAGAATCCACAGGGCATATGGCCATCTTCCAATATGGCTTTTTCTCATGCAGAGGCGTGCACAGCAGTCCCTGGCTCACGATGGCATCCTGGCTTCCAGGAGAGCTCTCCAGGCCAGGCACAATTCTTTGGCAAGAGTAAAACTTGTTCTTCAGGGAACTTTGGGGGATGCGTGTTGGTGGCGGTCATCAATCCTGGCTGCTCCTGGGTGCCTCATGGTTGCTTCCTTCACTTCAGGGGTGGGGTGGGGACCAAGCACCAGACTGGCTCTCTGTGGGCACCACAGGTTTCTCGTGGTGGAAGGAGAAACTCTCAGTGAGGTTTTCCTTGGTCCTGGAGACCTCTGCACTCAGAAGGCAGCACCCCTCCCCCCTCAACCACCACACACACCCTGGAGGAGGGAGAGGAGGGAGAGGAGGGAGAGGAGGGAGAGGGCAGCATGTAGAGGGATCCCTATGGACCCCAGCACTGACTGCCGCACCCAGGACACTCCTCTGGTGGAAACTCAATCAGCTCAGCAACCCTGGAGCCAGAGTCCATCCCACATTTCTCAGGCCACCCGCGGCTCACAATGCAGTCTGGCTGTCAGGTGGGCACACAGCAGCTTCCATTCCATCTTGGCACACACACAGAGATTAGCACCACAAACATTCAGCAACTGAACAAGACCATGGATACACCGCGGGCCGGCCATGCACGAAGTCTTTGTTTTGCTCATGTGTTTCCAAATGACGTAAGCAGAGCCCAGAGAGGGGGACAGGCTTCAGGAAGGGACTCCCCACCATCATGAGCACACGGTGCCAGGAGGGAAGAAAGGGCTCTGGCACCAATCTGGTCTTCAGGTCCTTGGCAAAAATCTCAGAATGTGGAGAAATGGCCAGGATAAAGGAAGGTGGGGGAGGGAACGAGGCATGGCAGGCACCCTAGGGCCGCCCAGGGATCTCCGGACACGTAGCACCACAAGAGACAAGTGTAAAAAAATCAGCACCAATGTTCATAGTTATTTATCATCTACAGAACACGCGGCTCTCCAGCCCCGGACACTGTCCCATCAGCCTCTGCAGGAAGGAACATGGAAAAAGGAAGCAATCAGAATTAATTTAAGCCTGTGTTTTAATCTGAGTGCATGTAGGAAAGGCAGGATATCAAATGCCTTTTTCCCCTCCCCATAAAAAATTATCCAGAGCTAATCAAAAAGAAAAAAAATAAAGAGTCTGGAAAGGGGCCCAGGCACCTGCAGTGGCAACGCCGCTTCTTGCTGACTGGGCAAATTTCCAATTTATTGCACATTCTTGTGGGGGTGGGGGTAAGGAGATGCCCTCTACTGAGAGCCAGATTGAAAGCCCGAGCGGGTGCCTTGTCCCAGCTGCCCGCTGCCCCCACGGGCCTGAGGCTGGGTTTCCATGCAAGACTGAAAGCCAGGCACACTTAACATTTATAACAATACAATACAAATATTTACTTAAAATTCTCACAAAAACATAAGCACCTTTAATCCATCGGAAAGGCACGTGTGGAATGACATTTGGCCTCTGAGTGGATGTGTTGAGGGTTGTTTAAAAAAAAAAAAAAATGGAGGCTTTGGCGACCTTTACAAGGCCACCTCAGAACATCTTTTGAAGGTCAGGGGGAATACATATCTTCAAGTTGAATTTTTTTTAAAGTGATTTTCAAATACTGTCCCGCCCCCACTCCCGGCCAATGGTCCATTAACACCTTTGATGAACCTATCCCCGAGAGCTGAAGCAAGGCAAGAGGCTGTGGTGTGGCTAGGTCATGTGATTCGGCTCCGTGGGGACACGGCTCTTTCCCTTTGTTCTCTCTGGGCATGGGGTCCGATGCCACGGAGGGTCCGAGGCACAGATGAGTCAGGCAGGCAGGGGTAAGAAATGTTCACTGTCCGGGATGGGCCATGCACAGGACGCCCACAGGTGGGGTGCTGAGGTCACGAGGTTGCTCTGGAGACCGGTGGGCTCAGCAGCTCCTAGCCTAGGAAGCAAGCTGGCCCTACTTCAAATCCAAATTTCTGTGAGGCTTCACCAAAGTCGTTGAACATGATGTCCACAATGGGGACTTGCTCTACTTTGGGCGTGTCGATCTCCAGCACCGTCTTCTGGTAGCCTTTCTTGGTCTAGGAGGGGTAAGAAGTGGAGGCAGTTAAAGCTAGCAGCCTGCCCCTGGCCCAGTTCCCTCTTCACCCCATGGCTCCACGAATCCCTGAGCCACCACATTAGCAGCAGAACAGTAAGTTGGAAGAAACATGGCTGAGCGGAGAGGTGACGGGACCCCTATAAGACTTCACACGGGAGAGGGAAGTGGAGCTCTGCAGCTAGGCCCGGCCCCTTCACAGGTGTGGCCAGGCAAGGGAACTTCCCACACTACCTGTTCCAGAGTGAAGTGGATAAACTGAGACATGGAAGGGTCATGACGGTGTAGGGCCTGAGCAACCTGATGGTAGGTCAGTGTCCCTCCTGTGCTCAGCACTGCTCAGGGCTCCTGAGCAGAGTGGAACAAGGCTCTCCTAAGAAGAGTAAGCTGAGCCTCAGTCAGGATGAGGGAGTTGCCAGCCGGGGCATCTCTTTCAGCACAGAATATAGGCAGGAAGACAACAAGAGTACTTCTGTCCCTAAAGCCAAGCAAGCTTAATTTTAGGCAATCTGGTTCTGCCACTCTGCCGACTTCCTTCAACGATGCCCGACTTCCCCGCCTTTCTTCCATGAATTTTGGGCTACCCACTGGCCATCTGTCCTGAGCCAGGGTTTCCATGACCATGGATGTGAACTCCATTCACATAAAACCGTGTCTGTCTTGGGAAAGGTATCCCTCCACTGCCTAAACCCTAGCAGAAATCACGCGAAAGCAGATGGGTAGCAAGTATCCCACATGTTAACGATGGGTGTAACATGCCAGGGTGCAGCCTGGAAGAGAGGGCCTCCTACTGACCTTGGGTCAGTCCCGAAACTCCCACGCTTGGTGTTTAGCTACATGGCCTTCCTCTCCTTGGGAGTAGACTGAGTGTGGACCCCAAATCCAAATAGGAACCCTATTGCTCAAAGTGATGGTGGGAGGTAGGCCTTGGAAAGATGACTAGGCCATGAGAACGGACCCCTCACAAGTCGGTTTCCTTCCCTTATGAAGGGAACCCAGAAAGACCCTCCATCTTTGCCTTGTAATAACAATGCAAAGGTTGACTGGGTACAACCCAAGGTGATAGCCCCAACCTTGAACTTCCTGCTTGCAGAAGTGGGGGTAGTTCTGCTGTCTATAAGTCACTTAGGCCATGCTTCCTGCCATGATAATAACGGACTGAATCTCTGAAATTATAAGTCAGCCCCAACCAAATGCCGCCATCCTTTATAACAGTTGCCTTTGTCATGGTGTCTCTTCATAGCAATAAAATCCTAACTAAGACAGGCGGATTCGGAATCTGTGTTTTCTTAAATTAGAATCTTGGACAATTTTGTTATTTATAGTTTCCTGGCTGTCCCTTGAGAAACACTGAAAGAATTTGCCACCAGGATCCTGGTACAGATTCTAGTTGTTTAGAACATGGTTGAATTTTAGAGGTACCCATAGGTGATCCGGCCAGGCAGGTTGTAAGGAGACTAGACAAAGAAATGGCCATATCTTTCCACTTCCATGGTCATTGCCCGAAGCTTACCATGTAATGTATCTGAGCGTTTAGAGAATTGGCTTAGTGGTGAAACCGTTAGCCATGCAAACGTAGAGGCTGAAGTTCGAATCCTCAGAAATACATGTAAATGCTAGGTGGGTGAAGCAACTCCAAAGATGTAATGCCATCTTTGGAAGTCAGAGACAGGAAATCCTAGAGGAAGCTAGCAAGACAAGCCACATCAGTGAGCTCCGGGTTTCACTGAGAGACCCTGACCAATGAATAAGATGGATAATTCCCAACAGTCCCTAATGTCAGGCACACACACACAGACACACACAAACACCCACATGCCAATACATGAAAAAGCACGCACAGACACAAATATGCACACCATACACCTAAAAATATAAGAGGAAAAAAAAAAAAGAAACAGGGATAGTGGCCGATGTCTTTAATTCCAACACCCAGGAGACAGAGGTAGGTAGATCTACAAGTTCAAGGCCAGTCTGGTCTATAGACTAAAGAGAGACTCTATACCTCTGTACTAATGAGAGAATTGTGACCAGGCTATGTAGAAAAACCCTGTCTCAAAAAAGATATCTATGGGGGATCTGGGTAGCTTCAGGGGCTAGACTTACATACCCATGTATGGTTGGGGGTATCTGAGACCCTCACTCTCCTGGCTAGGCTAGGGAGTCAGAGCTGGTCACCGCTGCCATCTAGGGCCAGTGACCTTGGTCTCTGTTTCCAGACCCAGAAACTTATCTGAGGTGATCAGCCTGGCCTTTCCTGGGCCATGGAAGGTGCTAGAGTCTTGAGAAGCCGTGTGAGGTCAGTTATGGAATGTCACTTTCGCACACCAGTGAGTCATGAGGCCACAGGCTGATGCCAACCCACATTTCCTCCCTTTACGGCATCAGCATCAAACGGGTCTTTCTCTCCCACCCCAGGGACCACCATGTGTGGAGCTGGCAGGTGATTTCACACAGATTTGTGGAGCCCCGTTGCTCCAATTATCAGAGTGCTTAGAGAGGGACATATTTAAAGAAGAGACATAAATAACCATTGCCAACTAGCAACGGCCCCCAGGGGCACACAAACTGCACAAACAATGGATTGATGTGGAATAACTCTCCGCCCCTCCACAGGGCCGGCCTCTTGGCAGCCCCGTCAATCAGGCTACCCAGCCACACAATAGCAGCACTGGCATTCCAATTTCAGCGGCTGTGATTACAAAATGAGTCAAACTGGCCTCCCAGGTCTGGGCAGGCCTTGGCGCCGCTGGCCTGCACCTGGAGGATAGAAGAATCCTGAAGGAGCCTGGCCAATAAGGAGAGGGTTGCGACATTTCAGATCATGGCTGAACTCAGGGATTTCGGGGCAGAGAGCGGTTCACCACTCCAGTCAGCCTGCTGCATGCTGCTCTCCTTGGATTGCCTTGCAATTCCACAGTCCTGCCAGCCTGCTTCTCCTCTCTGAAATCCCTCCCAGTACACAGAGCCATTTTTTCCATCAGCGGGTTATTCTGTTCTGAGCCATTATTTTCCCACCTTTCCTAAGACAGGATCTTGGATTTTTCCAGAAGTAAAACCAGGAGGGGGCTGCGTTCCCCTCTGCTCCCCAGTGTACTTCTGTCCTATACCTCGCCTCTGCCCCAGAGATGCCGAGAATACCACAGCTCAGAACAGTGTTTAAAATAGAGAAGGCCTTCCCATGTGGGCTGTGGTCAGAACTCCCACTTCAGCTACCACACTCTCAGGGCCAGCTGGGCCCTGGAGCTGTGGAGAGTTCCCTAACATGCTTGGCTTCTCCCTCGGAAGCCAGTCCCAGACCAGGGAGATGTCTTAGTTAGTAATGTTCTTGTCATGCAAGCATGAAGAGCAGAGTTTGGTCCCCAGAACCCACATTTTAAAAGCTGGGTGTGAGGGTTGGAGAGAGCACCTGTTATTCTCGCTATTGTGAGACCTGGGTTTAGACTCAAGCACCCACATGGCGGCTCGTAACGATTTACCACAGTTCCAGTTCCAGGAGAATCAGGGCTCTCTTGTGGCCTCCATAGGTACCAAGCATACACGTGAGCAAAACACACATGCACGTGAAAGAAGTCCTTCCTTAAAAATAAGGCTGGGAGGTGGTAGATGCTGGCAGTCTTGGTGCTGGAGGTGGGAGCGGGTGGCTGGCAGATACATGGATTTTGCTAGTCAGCCAGCTTAGCTTACTTGGCAGGTTAAACCAGTGAGACACCTTTTCATTCTACAAGAATGACAACCGCTGTCCCTTCCATGTATACCACCACTCACATACTCATCCACCCATGTGCACATGCATGCACACACACAAAGCCAGCCAGTCCATAATTCTCACCCTGCCCAGAAAACACCTGCTCAACTGCAAGTGGTCGCTAAACTCCAACCAGGACCTTCCAGGTCAGCCACACTCTGATATGGCCAGGCTCGGGCCGTATCTGGCTCTTGATGCATCCCTAACAGAATGGCACACACAAAGTCCTCTGTAAATCTGCACTAGGTGAGCATCCACGGGAGGCATACTCACAGCACAGCCATCCACCAGGGCACGGATGTAGGGGTTGTTATCATAAGACATTTCCTCATCGTTGGAGCCCAAGAAGCGGATAGCTTTATCATAGCTGCCTGTGGCGGCATCCTGCCACGCCACGGACTGGTAGCAGTTGTAGGTGATGTTCTGGTGGGCGGAGGCGCTCAGCAGCCGCAGGAAGGTCATTTGTACCACGCCCACGGGGTTGCCTTCAGCATCCACATAGGAGAGCTGGGGGTAGGCATAGCAAGGGGGTGAGCAGAGTGGACACACAGCAATGGACAGTTCCCCACACCCACAGGGCTTCACCCGAGCCTGACCCCTTAGGCCGCTGCCTGGAAGCTTGTGTACTCCTCGCCTCTGAGAGCCCCGAGAATAGGAGCCAAGTGAGACACACCTCGTAACCTACTCTTCAGAGACGGACCGTCTGCTCATTACCCTTTATCCAGCAGCCCTGCCTCTCTAGATTCAGCGCCTGCCCTGCTTCCTCCAGGAAGCCTGCCTAGGTCATTTCCTCCCTTTGACGATCTTTTCTGCCTCCAGCTTTCAGGCCACTTCTGAGGAATTGGTCACCTCCTCTCCACTTGGCAGGGTCTGCCTGGCTTGACTGCACCACATGGTGCTCCATTAAGAGCTGCCTTTTCCTCCATGGGACACAGAAGGTCCCACACGCCAATGAATGAGTCAGCCTGCTGGGAGCAAGAGGCAAGGTCTGATTCCTCGGGGCAAGAAGATGTGTGGGAATAAGGCCTTGGAGGAGAAAAGGCTCCTGGGGTCTGGTGACCACGCCCTTTCCTGCCCTGGCACCTCTTGAGTGTTCTATCTGACCCTGAGACTTGACAGAGGCCCTTCTCTTTGTAGTGCACATGGCCCACAGGTAGGAGACGCTGCAAAGTGTCACCTTTGGTCACAGCTCTGTCACTGTTCTCACTGTTCCCTGAGGCTGGGTGCACTAGCTCAGGTCCTGTATCCTGGTGCCCATCTGTCACCTTCCTCAGAGTACACATGCACCAGCACAGGGCTCAGCCTCTTGTCCCTGTCACTGTGTTGAGCAGAGGAAGGCAGCATGGGCTCTTGGGAGCCACTGCTTGAAGAATGGCTCAGCCTGGATGGATGATGGACTAGCCCGAGTAGGGCCTGAGCTGTGTGGGAACCCAAGTGACCAGGTGTACCCTGGAGGTGCCAGGGCATCCTCTTCTGCCAAGGGACGGGCTTCTGCGGCAGCAAACAGTCTATCCTGAAGATCATTGCCCACACCAAGCAAGTGGAGCAGGGCTCTGGAGTTAGGACTCTCTCTGGAAGACCCCACTCTCCACCACAAACTGGGAACAGCCTCAGAGAAAGAGAATGGATGGCACCCTGGAAGTGGCTTCCACAGTGTCACCAGTATCTCAAGCCATTCTGCTCCACTAGGTGCAGGCTGCCATGGACACCCTGAGAAAAGTCGCATTGTCTTTTGCAAAGAGTTTTCTGAGGCATCAGTGTTATCAGGGGTACAGAACGCTTAGCTATGGGAGAAAGCAGCCCCTCCCCCAAGCCTGGTGTGACTGAAGGCCTCTCTCCAGGCAAGAGCCAGCAGGGCTCAAGGGGGCAGGTTCTGTAATGACATTTGCAGAGACTGGCAGAGGTCAGTGTCTGATTCTGGTAAACCCAGCTCCCAGCAGCTGTTGCTCCAACCCTGTTCTGTGTTGGCCACTCCAAAGGGCACGTAGGCAGTGAAGAAATGCTTGGGGCAGTGCTGGGTGTGGCACAGGCCATGGTGACCAAGAAGATGTCACAACTTTAATAGTAATGGGTGTGGGGGTGGAGAATCGGGTAGGGGAGGCAGGCCCAGGACCTTGTTCCTTTCCATGATGGTGGGACACCCTAAGGATTCTCAAGCTACCAAGGACACTCCACTTCCTTGAAGACAGCTTGAGAAAAACCCACAGTCAGACTCTGCAAAGGAAAAATGCATACCAACCGGCAGTCCAGGTATCCGGTGCTCCTGGGAGGACACATGACTGACTTGAGAGAGGACACATGCCACAGCAGAGGAAGGGGTGGACCCACAGAAGGACCTGAAGCCCTAATACTGTCCCAGGTTGAATTCTTCAAGAGGACCTGCCCTAGTGGATCGATGCCCTGCATCCTCCGTGTGAGAGGCTGTCTTCGGCAGCTCCTGGTTCTTACAGGGAACTGGGAGCCAGGCAGTGTAGCCTGAAGGCAGGCTGGTTTGCCTTGAATGGTCCCTGGTCTCTGTCCCTGGTAACCAACTCAGGATAAAGTCAGACAGGGGCGTGCCTAGTCACGGATATTCTATGACCATATGCTCCTTTAGCAATGCTAGCAATTGGGTGGCTGCCCCTGGGGGGCCTGGACTCCACCAGGTGGAAGCCATTTGGAGAGGGGAGAAGCCAGATCAAGCTCCGGCAGACAGGATCCAAAGGACCTCGACCCTGGGCAGGTTCCTTGTCTGACCCCTCAGATCTGTCACTGCTACTGGGTCTTCCTCCCGACAGGTCCTTCTGTGTGACAACCGTTTTCCTCTGAAGAAAGCAAAGGGAGCAGAGGAGAGGAAGCAACAGACAAGGATGCCCGGCTCCCAGCAGGGGAAGAGAAGGCTGTGGGGTCGAAGCCCGAAGAGTCCAGGCCACAGCTTGTGTGCACAGGTGAGCTCCTCAGGACCGGACAGAAAGCCAGGCACGCCTCCGGGCTGAGGGATGACAGAGGTGGGGGCAGGATGGTCCTGGAAGCCACTAGGCTCTGTGCTTACTAAAGGGGCTGAGGCCGGGGCAGTGCTGAGAGGCAGCGGAAGCTCCAGTGGGGTTTGTGCGAGCCCATAGGGAGAGGTCCACTAGACTGAAGAGTCAAAAGAAAGTGTGGGCTCTTCTCTAGACCTGGAACCTGAAGTCTAGCTGGGTTTTTACAAAGTCTTGAGCTGACTTTACTAAAGGCCCTGAGTATTTGGGGGAAAAAAATGTCCTGTTTCAAGTGGGAGAGCATTGGTCTCACAGAAGTGAACCTAAACAAGTTTGTGACCTCTGTGCTGGCCCTAAGAACCTTCTGGGTGACATTAAGATCTCGTCACCTCCAAGATGGGCTCTGTTCTAAGATACACCTCCCATAAATTAAACACAGACTAATACAGCCATGTGGGGTGCTTACAAGGTCAACAGCAGCCAGAGCCCGAGGGCCTGCACAGCCCAGGAAGAGGGTGTGAACGGCAGGGGTCTGGAAGTACTCTCTGGGAACTTCCTAGCTGGTCATGCCTATGAAGAAGGTTCTCCTACTCGGTGTATGCCTCTGACCTGTGGCTTGCCAGCGACGGTGTGCCATCCATAAGCAGCATGTGGCGTTACCGGTGTGCCCACCTCCAGCTGCAGATGCCCTGAGTCTCAGTGGGAAGCTACCCACCTACTTCCAGGATGGAAGGAGAGGCGCTAGGAAGCGGCATCACACTCATCTGGGCCTTGCTGCCAGGCGTGTGGAGCATTTTGGCCTAAAGGGCCATAGCAGGTGTGGCCCCAGCTTCCATCAGGCCCATGCAGCACCCAGAGCCAGGCCGAGCCGCAAGCAGGCAGCGTGAGGTGGCCACTTACCAGGGAACCCCGCTTGTACTGACTATACCAGGTAGAAGGCTGTTCTTTGGGCCACCGGGCCATTTTACTCTGCAAGATAGGAGATGGCGGGTTTAAAGTGACAAATGCAAAGAACGTGGTGTCACCTTACCAGTTTCCCACGCTTGAATTCACTGAACCAGGAACCTGGGTTTTCTTTGGGCCAAGAAGTGATTCTGGCCTACATATAAGGCAGGGACAGTGGGGAGGGAGAGAAACAGAAAATGAGTTACTTCTGCCTCTACAGACAGACCTTCCCTGCTTTTCCAGACCCTGTGTCCTGCCAAGATACCTATGCCTCCTCCCCAAAAGCTGACACGGGTTTACAACTGTTCTAGAGCTCTACAGCGACCAGGTACATATCAACATGGTCATGCCAGGATTACAGGCGCACCTATCCGCTTGTGTGTACCGGGGCATCTAGTGACTGCTGAAAGGTCATAGTGGGGACAGTACATGACAAACAGAAACCTCCTGCCAGTGACAGAGAAAGTTGCAGCCAGCACAAGTGATGGGCTTGCGATGTGTGGACATCTCCTCATCCTGCTCTCAGTTTTAAGAGACAATGGCTCAGGCTCTTCAGCTGCCACCCAGTACTGTAGCAACACAGAATCCCTGTGTATGTGGTACGTGTGTGTGTATGTGTGTGTGTGTACAGTGTACATATATGTATAAGTGCATATGCATAATGTATGTGTGTGCGTAAGGTACGTGGTTGTGGTATGTGACGAGTATGTAGCCATATGGGAAGCCCCCTCTGGGCTGCCTGGCTTCAGGCCATGGAAGAATCAGGCTGAGACTGAGCTGGAAGTTCTCCCCACTTCTGGTTGACTTTTCTTAGTGCCAGGAGTTATCAAGTAGGCTGCTGGGGGAGGATTGCCCGCAATAGTCCTGTGTGGTATGCTCCAAAAAGCCAGACAAGATGTGCGCATTGGTGCTATAGTGGTACAACTGTTGTGGTGTCAGAAGTTGCTTTTCAATAGGTTTAAGGTCTGTTTCACTGAAGGGAACTCACATGTACCTATCAAGTTACCTCTTAATTATTGGTGTTTAGGCCTATACAGCACTGTTTTCTCAGTTGGTCATCAAAGGAAGTATTTTTTTTTTCTTGCAACAGGAGATATGGAAACAATGTTACAGTCAGAAGAGGTGAATTACAGTCAATGTTACTCTGTTGTGTAGCTATATCCTCCAAAGGGAAACATCTTTCCTAGAGCTAAGCTTAGTAAGGCTGGGGGGGTGGGGGTGGGGGTGGGGTAAACACAACTCACAAGTTTCAGGAACCTCTTCAGACTTACAGTATAGAAGGCCCCTTAAAACACTATAAAAGTAGTGGGAAAGGGGGGTCCTCTGACCAGCCATGTTGTGTGCCAGTCATAAAACTCCAATGATGCAGCTTTTGTGAGTTGTAGGCCTCCTGTGGTGGTCTTTTCAGTGGGGCAGATGCTTTTGAGTCACCCAAGGTCCTGTGAGTAACCCCAAAACTCTACAGTTTCACTCAGCTAGAGCTGGGTGGAATTAAATTTTCACTCTTTGTTCTATTGTTGTTGTCCTTTATGAGGTGGAAAGATGTTTGTTGGTGTCTCGCCAGAAAGCGGCATACTATAGAGGCATGTGCGTGTGTGTGTGTGTGTGTGTGTGTGTGTGTGTGTGTGTGTGTGTGAAGGCCTTCACTGGGGACTTATGGTCTTTGGGGTTCCTAGAGCCATTAGGTAATCTGCTATGACAAGGGAACAGAGACTGTCCTCAAAGCCTCCAGAAACTGTAGGACTAAGGTGACCCCCTTCATCATAGGGCTTGCCTCTGTGCCTCCTTGGGGAGTCTCACATAGGGGGGAGTCTATCTCTATGAAAGCCAAGGCTGAAGATATGCAAGACTGACCAACAGAGTGGTCTCAGTGATAATATGGGCTGAGTCACTGTAGGGGGAGGGTGGGAGGCCGTGTCTCTAGACTGCTTCACTGTTGGTGTGGAAAACCAGAGTTTTCAAGACATCCTAGGCTGACCAGATCCTTTAGAGATCTATACGTGGGATCCAGGCCCAAAGGTTAGGTGGGGAAGAGGCAGGGATATGGATCAACATGATCGCCCCCTTTGAGCTGGCTGGGTGCTAGGACAAAGCCTGACTGCTGGGGAAATGAGGTGTCCTGTCTGCCTGCTCCCCCTCAGAGTCCTGCACCTTTGCCTGGTGGTCTGTCAATGCGACATTCAAATTGTGTAGGAGCAGCTCCCCCCAAGTTAGGGATGGAGAGCATAGGCTTCAACCCAGACTTCTGATCATACCGGCTCCAGCTCTGGAGCCGTGTGTCTCACTGGCTCTAGAAGAAGGTCTACTTATCTTGGGCAGGGCAGCTCTGGCTCAGCCCACAGTCTGTACATGGGGATGAAGTAAGGGGACCGAGTGTCTGTGCATCTGCACAGACTCCATCTGACATTGTCCCAGAGACAGGTTGGCTCCAAGAGGCTGTCTGCAGAGGGCACTAGGGGTGTGCGTGTGCTTGAGAAAGGGCTCTTGGCTCAACTCCATCGACAGCTCAGGCCAGATGGGGGGACACGAGACCCACAGAGCAGATTCTCATGTCTCAGATCTCTGCAAAGCCATGGCTCTTCTCTGGGAGTCCAGTATATCAGAGTGCAAGAGGGACTGCTCTGCTCCTGCTGCCAGTGGCAGAGTGTGACCCAAGGGCATGCTGAGACCCAGGGGCGTGCTGGCGCTTACCACGTTTATGGTGTGACTTAGAGAGAGGATGGCAGCAGCCCCAGGGAGCCCTTATGCTCTCTCCAGCAGGAACCCACTTCCCAGGTGCTAGGGTTGCTAAGAAGCTGTGGTGTGGATCCACATACGCACCTGCCGTGGCCTCCAGAAAACGGCACGGGACAACTCTGATGGAGGGCCCAATGGAGGGCCACTGAAACTGGGGTCATGGTCATCCTCTCAGATATGGGAAGGCTCATTCTCTTAGCTGCCTGTGCCAGCCAGAGTAGCCTCTGACATCACATGCATACAAAAATCCCACCTACAGGAGTGAGCTCAGAAAGGCTACAGGAGTGACTGACTGACACCCCACAAAATATCTTGAGTCAGAACCCAGTTATCTGCTTACAGATTCCTCATACATGCCCCTGCCTGGCACCCAACAGGCCTAGAATAGATCCCACAAAAATAAGCTGGCACCCCCAGTTAAGGCACACGGCAGTCTCTAGTTCTTCTTATTTGTCCCCAAAGGTCTTTCAAAGTTTTAGGTTGCTTTGGGCTGTGATGATGCTGAGCCCCAGGGACGGCTGCCAGCCCCAGGATAATCCTATTGTGGAGGTGGGATGGGGTCGGGGGAGCATGCTCAGGGCAAGTGCTCTTCACACAGAGGAATCTAGGCTGCATCTGCTGCTGTACACCTAAACTATCTCATCGTAGGACAACTTAAGCATGATTTCCGGAAGGATGCTCTTGGTTCTGAAAGTGACTGTCTGCTGGCTTTTAGCCTTAAAGCTATATACACACACACACACACACACACACACACACACACACACACACACACACGAAACACTGAAGCCCTGGCCCAAGCGGAAGCCAGCAGTTGACACGGGTACTCACTCCCTCAGACTTCTTGTCAGGGAAGACGCACGTGGACCCGCCGGCTGTGAAATTGCAGTAGACTTTGAAGGAGTCCCTGGAGCACCCTTGGTTGGGATCGACCCAGTATTCACCTGGATTTCAGAGACAGGGAGGCAGATTCATGAGAATGGCTCCCTGGACTATTGCAGAAGCCACCGCAACATTTCAGCCTAGCTGTTAAATGCACAGCCAGGGCCATAAAGCCACCGACAGCCTCCTTTCCTATCTCACAGTACTCTGCTTTTCCTGAGGGGCGCATAAAGAGGAGCGGACAGTCCTGTTCGCAGGAACGCAGCTGGGACATGAAGCACGCCGTGTAAGAGCCTGCTGACCTTGATGGGTGGATGGCACAAAGACAAAGAATGTTCTGAAATGAACCTGGAACTTTATGGGCGTGGCGTCAGAATCTACAGAAATCAGATACCCCTCAAATCCAGAGGAGGAGCACCCCTACTTCTGGGGAAAGAATTCGATTTCATTTTCCTGCTCAACAGGCCCTTGGTTTGAAGAGGGTGAGGGTGAGGTTCTATGGTTCTGCCAGTGCTTAAGACCCACTTTCCCAAGTACAGCTCTGCACATAATCCCAACTTCAAGCTGCTTTCGGGGCCAGCTAGTGCCAGGCCACAGGATGATACACAATCAGCCCTGACACTCCTCTGCTCTCTGGCTTCTCCTGACATGCTAACCACAGATTAATGAGGGACCCAGCCCAAATCTCCTCCCACAGATGTGAGTGAGTGAGGGGGTGGCTCTGGCTGTCCCTGTCCCCCACACTATGGTCCTCCCTCACCATCTGGGAAATCAGGATGGCAGAGCTGTAGATCCTTGCAGGTACGGGCTGGGTTCTGCTGTGTGCCCAGTGGCCGCTTCATCTGCTCAATCTCCAGCTTCAGGGAGTTGAGGGAACCAAAGATCTCTTCCATGCCATCTGCATAATCCACATAGCTTTCCCCAGCCCCATCGTCCAGGAGCTGGCTGGCATCAATGTTCCGCCGAGTCCTGGATGCCTGGATTGGCAGGGGCTGGATGACCTCACCTGGAGGGCCCTGGGGCACAGAATAGAACAGTTATGAGTAAGAGAGGATGAGAATGACCCTGCTCCAAGGGCAGAGTTAAGGTGACCCTGAGATGAGTCTGGGTCCCTCAGGCTCTGTGTAAGGTAGTCCAGGGGCTGGCAGCACCCAGCCACACCAAGCTTTTCTTGCATGTACATACAACCACAGAACCACACATGCAGACACAATATACACATATTCACAATACAGAACTATGCACATCACATGCATGTGTACATATTAACACATGCAAGCTCACATATAGCCGCTATGTAAAAGTTTCTCCAAGACTGAAACATTCAGTCCTGCAGGTAAATACCTTTAAAAGGAAGGCAAACAATTCAAAATAGCTTCAGAAAGTCCCTGAAACTGACTAGATTCACTAGGCCTCTCCCTGCCAGACTAAGCAATAAAAGCTGAGGGTCCCTCCCTCTCTGAGAAGTAGACTTAAGCTGCAAAGACTCTGAGACTCTGACCAGATGCCTGGAAGACACAAAAACCGGCCAAGCTTCCTGGAAGGTTAGGTCAACTGGGCCACTTAGAAAGGACACTCTTCAATCCTCTGAGCTGCCTGTAGGCTACACAGTTGCTTCAAGTTCCCAGCTTTGTGAGCTGTCACACACACTGGGCTAGGCTTTAAAGATGCAGCTGTTTTTGAGTCATTTCGGCTCCTATAAGTAACCCTTCCCCCATATTCCTGTAAGTCCAATAAAAAGCATGGTTTGCACTGGGCAGTGGTGGCACACACCTTTAATCCCAGCACTTCGGAGGCAGAGGCAGGCAGATTTCTGAGTTCAAGGCCAGCCTGGTCTACAAAGTGAGTTCCAGGACAGCCAGGGCTACACAGAGAAACCATGTCTCGAAAAACCAACCCTCCCCCCAAATTCATGGTTTACCAGGTTAGACTTGAGCAGTAACCATACTTTAGTCTTTCTGGGGTCAAGTAGGTATGTGTGTTGTATCCTCCCAGGAAAAGTTTAGTCATACAACTATACACATGCAGAATATACATATAGAAACATGCATGGATGTTTATATGTTCCATTTCATACATATACATAAGCATAATACACACATAGTAATACGTACTTTTATGATCACACATATGCATACATATACACATACACATCTAGAAACACATATGTATTTATGCATTTTCATATACACATGTACAATATGCACACAGAAACACATATATGTTCACATACTTAAACATATGGAAATATGCCTGCACATTGCACAGGTATATTGGCATATACACATGCACACAAATGCATATACCACATTCATGAATGTATGTTCACAATACATATATGCACATGTACAATACCCATGTAAAAATATATAATATACATTTCATGTCCATACACATGTAAATAAATATATATACATACATCTATACATATACTTACAAACATCCTCTGTGATATATACATATACATGTTTATATACATGCACACACATATATAGAAACATACCTTCACATTTACAAATCCATGTTCACACACATACATGAACATGTACAATATATAGACAGAAAAACACATCCTTGCACACACATGCATGTACATATATGTATATACATATATATCTTAACAATATGTAAACCAGCATATATACATATACATAGGGAAATATATATATATATGTATATATATACACATGTACATTTTCACATATATGCACATGTCACACACTTAAACACACATATGCATACATGTTCACACACATGCATATAGCACAGAGAAACATACGTATATGCCTGTACAAGTATATGTGCATGTTGATACATATATGATCACTTTCACATATACTTAATGCATATTTACACACATATGTATAGAGCACACACAAATGCACAAGTCCATACTTGCAAGTAAACATGTATACAGACACAAAATGTTACTTACTCATATGAATACATACACACACAACTAAGTACACATATGTATGTATAGCAATTTGACACACATAGTATATATACACACATAACACATAACATCCACACACATGGACATCCTATCTCTCTGGCCAATAATCCCATCCAGGGTGAGTCAACCCATGAGCCTATTGAGCCTGTGAGACTCACAGTCCCCTCTGTATCCCCAGGGTATGCCATGCGAGTCTCACTGCATCTCAGACAGCAAGCCCCACAGACAATCCCTCAATTCCCCTTCACACTTCACAGACTACTCACAGGTGGGCCAGGGAGTCCTGGGTGGCCTGCCTCGCCCTTCGGGCCAGTAGGACCCTGGAGAGAAAGCAAGAAAGCAGCACTTGGTCATGAGGCCTCCTGTGTTCTGAATGACCTATTAGCTCCAAGAAGGTCAGGACAAAGGACCAAGGCAGGCAGGGTTCTCTGCTCTTGAGGCCAGGCCCAGCCACCTTGGCCTGAGATGGGCTAGGCTCATTTATAAAGACAGGAGACAGGTGTCAAAGGAAACAAAAATGCCAACAAACAGGCTTACAGAAGCAAGGCAGCTGTGTGGGCCATCAGGGAAATGTGAGCCCAACCCTCAGTGGGCCTTCATCTCTGCAGTCTGCAAGACCGTTATCAGAAAGACAAAAAGTGCTGGAGAGGATGGGGCACTGCTGGTGCGAATGCAGAATGGCTCCGCCATGCTGGAGAGACAGACATGCTACTCGAGCTTGCTGTTCCACCTCTGAGTGTGTCTGAGTAGGGTCCGAGTGACGCTCACACACCCATGTGGCTACTGCACTGACCACAAGAGCTGAGACGTGGAGTCACCCTAGGTGTCCATCCAGGGAGTAAAGAAGGAATGTATCTTACACACACACAAGGAGCACCGCTCAATCATAAAGAAGGCCATCTTGTCTTTGCATGGGTGGTGGGAGTTTGGGGGGCAGGGACGAGGAGGGGGACAGACAGATGAGGGGCACTCAGAAGTGAACATTAACAGAAATACAGTGTATAATAATTTGGAGCATTAACAGTTAATGGAAAGCAGGAGGTAGGGTAGAACAGTGGTTTCAGAGGCTGGGGGAGGGGCGGGGCCCTGGAACACTGGAAGGATGGATGATGGAGATGCTGGGTACCAAACACAGTTACACGGAAGTAAAACAGTGTATTCTGTAGCACAGCGGGACACACACACACACACACACACACACACACACACACACGCACACATAGTCTGCTAGGTTTCATGAATATCTAGAGAGGCTGGATGGCTCCATCTACACGGAACTGCTAATAGCCCCAGCTTGATCAGGACATGTCATGTATACATAGTAAAAAGCCACATGAAGACCCATAATACATGTGATTATTCCATGTTAGCCCAAAGTATCAAGAGACTGCAGGATCTGTCAGAGCTAGGTAGTCTCACTTGGATTTCTCCCACCTTACCCCATGAACAGCTATAATTAAAATAATACTTAAAAACCAGCCAGGGGCAGAGCAATTGGTTATCTGAGAAAAAACAAAAAACAAAAACAAAACAAATAACAAAACAGAAAACCTAAAGACAACAAGAAATGCCAGCAACACACAGTGTAATGAAGAAGAAAAGAGAAGGCGTGGAGAGGACAGCTATGAGTCGGGGTAGGGGCCCAGGGTGGGGGTCCGGGATGGGGGTCCAGCCCTAGGGGACTCCTCTCCCACCTACAAGGCAGTCTGAGGTGTCACAGCCCAGACAAGTCAGAGTCACTTACCGAAGAGCCTTTAGCACCTTTGGGACCTGGAGGGCCCTGCGGAGAGCAGAGGTTAGAACATCAGTAAACAGAAGGGCCACTCAGGTCCCAGGTTTGCTTGGTCACCCCCTAAGAGTCCTCACTATGCCTGCCTGGTCAGTGGGCAGGAGGGTGGATGTGGCTGCCACTGCCTCCAGGAGGGCATCTGATGGCAGGTCACCCTGCCCACAGTGCTCAGCTAGGGAATAACATTTGGACATCAAAAGCCAAGGAGCCCCTGGACTCCTGCAGGGCCTGGAGGGAATCAGCCGCTGGACATCCATGGCCATGTGGGCCCAAGGTCCAGCCTACACAGGTCGCTCAGAGTGGGCAGAGCCCAGGGATGTGGTGATGATACTGTACCGATGGTCTCTCAAAGGTCCAGGCTAGGCTCCTAAGAAAACAAGCCTGGACTGGGCTTGCCCTGCTCATGCACACTGGGAAGAGGAGAGCCAAGGCCAATCTCCTCCCTCTCCCCAGATACAAAAGGCTCCCCATTCTTTGTGTGGGGGTTCAGGGATTAAAATTTGCCTTTCCCTTCCCCTTTGGCAAGGCAAGCAGGGGAGCAGCAACTCCTGTCCTGGTCCTGTCCCTTACGACTCCAAGGTTGTGTTATGTACACATCATCCCTCATTCAATCATCTCTCCTAACATCCTTGTGGTTCTCTGGACAGGCTCATCTATCTCCCATCTGTCCTTGCATCCACTGGGCCCGAGACCCCTGCATCCATCCTAGATACATACCGGCAAGCCAGGAGGACCAGGAGGCCCAAGTGGGCCAGAAGGACCTGTGATGCCCTGGAAGGGAGCAGAAAATGCAGGTTACCAGCTTTTAGATGGGGGTGGAATTGAGGGAGGTGACTGCCATTACCCTGCCATGATTCCAGAATCCCTCATAGTCCCCTTTCTAGGGACCATGAAACCTGGCTGGCAGCTGTAGTCAACCACTCTGGGTGGAGCTTACATCACAGTGGGAGCCACATCTCAATGGATTGAACTGATTGACCAAAACATCAGCCACAGGCTGAAGTCCCCAGGGTCAGCTCCCTGCCCAGGCTGGAAGGATCTGTGCATTAAGATACCACTCCTACCATACACTACTGGAACTCAGAAAAGTCTGCTCCAACTTCCTGCCCAGCTTGGCCACATATCTCCGCTCTTAATGTTAGGCCTTACCATAGTGGACAGAGAAACATGAATGTGTGTTCCAGCCACAGCTGACAGCCCAGCCTCCCAGGGAACAAAGTCCCTCTCCTGTCCTGGGCCTGGACCTCACGGTCCCTGATGGGTCCCATGCTTCCCAAGCCTGTGCCCTGGTGATCCTCCTCCTGCACCCCGGCCAAGACCACAGTTTGTGGGGAGAAGTGAGTACGCATTCACAAACAGAGTCACACAAGTCTGAAGCTTGGGACACAAGTCTCCCCCCATTTCACCTCCTGCAGTCAAACCAAGACACAGCCAGGGTTTCCTCCGCCATGGCTCACCAAGATTGCAAACTAACCAGCTACAGTGGATTCTGGGGTAAGTCTGGGGTCAGAGGTGGGCATCTGTGGCAAGGTGGGGGCAAGGATGTTAGTGGCCATTGCTCCACCCCTCCCCACAAGTAAACATGGATGCCGGCCCGCCACTGTCTTCTGCCTGGCCAGTCAGGTCAGAGGCTTTTGCATAGAGTGGGAGGGAAGAACCTGACTGCTAAGACCCCTGATTCTGAGGATCCTCAGAGCAGCGAGGAGAGAGCCCCCGCCTCCACTTGAGACCTGGGTTTGGGGTGCGTGCTAACTGTGCCTCCCAGACCTAGCTAAGTCCAAGCCTCACTGGCCCCATCTGCAAAGCAAGATTTGGGGTTCCATGCCAATGAGGGCGTCCTCCCAGCCTCCTCGGGAAACTAGAGGCTGCTCCATGGATGCCAGTTACTATATATACCTGTTCTCCTTTAGGACCAGATGAACCCTGGGGGCCTGGGAGTCCACGGTCACCCTTTTCACCTTGCTCTCCTGGAGGTCCGATGAGTCCAATCAGGCCTGGATGGCCCTGTGAGGAAATGGAGCCATGATAGGTATCTGTGCTACCAGTGCCCTGAGTCCACCGCACAGCGGGCAGGGTGACAGGGCTCATAGCCACAGCTCAGGGAAACATATCATCGTCAACATGTTGGGGAGTGAAAGTAAGCAAAGTCAGGACAGGTGACAAGACGGATCTCACGGCCCCTTGCTAGTAAGGAATGTATTTGAAGAAACACTCAGAGAGAACCAGGGTACGGCTGAGCAGTGAAGGATTTGACCAGCATGTGTGGGGCCCTGGGTTCAGTTCATAGTACTGCCACCATCCCTGGCACTGAGCCACCACCATCCCTGGCACGGAGCCCCAATAGCAACCAAAAAGAAGCCTACGGGGGCACCCAGATCCAGAGACCATGGGATTTTCCTGATAGTTTCTGCCTATATTTTTACTTAGGAAACATTTCTGACTTTAGGTAAGCATGCCACCTTTTCCCGAAAGGCCTGAGGCTGACACAGGATGGCAACTGCTGAGAACTGAGTAAACTCATCTGGACATCTTTCGAGAGAAAAAGCCCCCGTGCCTGCCTCAAACATCTTTTGGTTTCATATGAGCATCTACAATGTTCTGGAAGGACTTCCGAGTCGGAAAGGATGTTCTTGCTACCTTCTCTGTAAGCAGCTGTTTGTCTTGTGAGCTCGTTTATTTACAAATAAATCGATGGAAGGAGAAAAGTCACCATCTGTTAATGAAGCCACCAGGGCTCTAGAAGGTTCTAGTCAATGCTGGGGGGCGGGGGGTGTCTAGGACTCCTGGCATACAGACACAAGTCTCAGCCCCGTGATTATTTCTCTTCTCTTGCTCTACCTCAGCGTCCCATGAGAGCCACAGCAGGTACTTGGCAGTAGATCAGTAATTCCTGGGATGGAGTCATGGGTGCTGTTACTGAAATGCTGGGGTCCCCTAAGTCTGAGTCAAGGGTGCTGTTCTTGCAATGCTGGGGTCCCCTAAGTCTCAGCTCACCTTTTCACCTTTGGGACCGGAGTCTCCTTTGAGGCCAGGGAGTCCTGGAGGACCCTGCAGGAGAGGAGAGAGGAGTCAGTGTCCTTGTCCTAGTGGGTTCCAGTGCCCTAACCATTCAGACCCAGTGACACTACATGCTGCTCACCATGGGGCCGGGTGGACCGTCGGGGCCTGGGGATCCTGGGAGGCCTTGCTCACCCTGAAACAGAGTCCGCTGGTGTAATTCTGTGCCTCCATCAGCACCTCTCCCTCATCCCAGGCCTGACAGGTCACTTACCACAGGACCAGGGATCCCACGGAGACCATCGGGGCCAGGCTTCCCAGGGGCCCCTTGGGGGCCAATGGGGCCAGTCTTCCCAGGAGGGCCTTCTAAGCCAGCTTCTCCCTGCAGAGGAGGATGTATATGCTCAGAGGCTCAAAGGGCCCAGTGCCAACCCCCTGGGGAGCTGTGGAGGTGCTCCCATGTGTCCTGAGTGGTGCCACGCCCCATCTTCCTGTGGAGGCTGACTTGGCCCAAACTCTATTCTGTTATCCAAACACAGTGGCTCCCTGATCTTGTTGACCACAGAAGATCACCTACCCGGTGTCAGGCCACACAGCACCCAGATGCAGAGTTCACTAAGTCTCAAAAAAAGACCCAAAAAACTGGCAAATGTTCCCATCTTGGCCATGTGGGTCACCTCACTGAGAGAGTGGCTGAGTGTCTCAGTGCTGGGCACCATGTGAACCACTTAGGTGGTGGCTAGCCCAGTCTCCTGAGGCTGTCTTCCCTTCTGTCATAGGTCAAAGACTGGGCGTGATCTCACCCTGTCCTCTTTCTGTCTCCTTCCTCTGGCCACCTCATCCTCCCTCAGGCTCCCTGATCCTTCCCATCTCCCTCTGGGTCCTGGATCCTGTGTCCTCAGGCTGCCCCTAACCTCTTTCAGGGCCACCGATGCTACAGCCACCGGGGTAACTTCCGGGTCCCGTGTCCTCAGGCTGCGCCTAACCTCTTTCAGGGCCACCGATGCTACAGCCACCGGGGTAACTTCCGGGTCCCGTGTCCTCAGGCTGAGCCTAACCTCTTTCAGGGCCACCNTTTCAGGGCCACCGATGCTACAGCCACCGGGGTAACTTCCGGGTCCCGTGTCCTCAGGCTGAGCCTAACCTCTTTCAGGGCCACCGATGCTACAGTCACCAGGGTAACTTCCGGGTCCCGTGTCCTCAGGCTGCCCCTAACCTCTTTCAGGGCCACCGATGCTACAGCCACCAGGGTAACTTACCTTGGCTCCTTTCTCCCCCTGCCTGCCTTCAGGGCCTGCAGGGCCCGGGGGACCCTAGAAAAAACAACAGAACAACAAAGAATTGAGGTTGGAGACCAGGGAAGCTACAGGATATGAGGCCACGCTGGGCCACTGGCCAGTGAAGATGCAGGCCCCATATGGGGTCCACAGCTCCAGGTGCCGGCCAGGCCTCTGGTGATCTAGAGCTATCTTAGGTGCCTGGCATACACAAGGCCCTCTCCCCCCTGTGCACTCTTTGGCTCAAGTGCTGCCTGCCGTCCAGGTACCCACCGGAGCTTGCAATAGACTAGGCCTGGTCTCCTCTCTCATAATGGTCAGGTCTAGGGGCAAGGAGAGCCCAGCTTTTGCAGATGTTTTCCCCATATGATGGTATAATGGGCATCACTGGCCATCCTCATACATCTGATCTAGACTCTTAGACTCTGCTTCCTCAGAGGTCACTGCACCCAGCTGTGTCACCCCCACCTATCTGTGACCTGATGAGTGTGTCCCACGTTTCAGATATCCATGTACCCTCCTCAGGGCCATGTGGAGCATCAGGGACTCCACAAGGGGTGAGGAGGGGTGGGCAGAAGGACTTACCCTCTTTCCTGGAGGCCCAGATGGACCAGGTTCACCAGTAGGGCCCGGGGACCCCTGGTTAGGAGAAAGAATATAGAGTGTCAGAAATCTGTCCCATCAGAACACACGAGCATGCTGCCCACAGCCAAGGAAACACACAGAAATGTGTCATTTCCACATGTCCAGCCCTGCACAGCCCCTCTGTGGTATGAGCATAGCAAGTCCACAGACAAGTCCCTACAGCCTTCGTGGCCCTTCGCCCGTTGGTGGCACTCAGAGAATCCAAGTCACACTCCACAGTTGCTGCACCTTGGGCAAAGCGATCCCCTGGGGGCATGCTTGTGCCTAGCACTCTGCTGTCTGGTTTCTACCGCTCTGCCATCACCTGCCTCTCATTTGCAGAAGGACCAAGCTGGGAGCCCAAGGCAGGGGCTTGGGGAACAGGGGCGAGGACAGGACACATCTGATTCACAGCCTGTGTCCCCAGCCCTTCGTTTCCACGGCTGCCTGTCTCATATCAATGATACAATATTTACCCTTGGGTCAGAGATAGAGTTTGGATGGCCTCTGGAGCCTAGGCTCATATCAAATTTCCCTTGTGCTGGTATTGACAGGAGGGGCCTGCTTTTCAGATCATCTGAGTATGCATAGATTTCATCACCATCAGAGAAATGAGCTAATTATAAAAGGGGGGTTAAGCCCACCTCCCCCTCCCCATAACTGCATGATGACATCACTATATTATTATTATTATTATTATTATTATTATTACAGGATCTTACTCAGAAACCAAGGCTGACCTTACACTCATAATGTAGACCAGAAAGGCCTCAAACCTTGGGAGGCAGAGGCAGGCGGATTTCTGAGTTCGAGAACAGCCTGGCCTACCGAGTGAGTTCCAGGACAGCCAGGGCTATACAGAGAAACCCTGTCTCGAAAAACCAAAACAAAACAAAAACAAACAAACAAACAAAAACAAAAGAAAAAGAAAGAAAGAAAGAAAGAAAGAAAGAAAGAAAGAAAGGAAGGAAGGAAGGAAGGAAGGAAGGAAGGAAGGAAGGAAGGAAGNAAGAAAGAAAAGAAAAGAAAAGAAAAGAAAAGAAAAGAAAAGAAAAGAAAAGAAAAGAAAAGAAAAGAAAAGAAAAGAAAAGAAAAGAAAAGAAAAAAGAAAGGCCTCAAACTTGCAGCAATCCTCCTGCCTCAGTTTCCCAAGAGCTGGATCAGAAGCATGAGCCACCATATCTGTTCTTGCCTTGTTACGCCATGGCAGGACGCCCCACCTGATAAGTTCCCTCTATCTTGGGTCCCTAGCCTGTAGCACTAAGCCCAACACACTTATCTTGTTTTAATCACCCAGCCTGTAACGTTCACATTAGCAGTAAGAAGACCTTGACATTCGTTCTTAGGAGCTAGTCCCACCTTGGGTGTGGGCTGAAGAGACCTCTGACAGAAACCCAGTCCAGCCCAGGGACCTGAAGAAGTCACCTGGTCCCACCCCAAAGAGACCACTTCACATTAAAACAGCCGCTCAAGGTCAAGTGGCCACAGTCACAGGACGTTGGGCCTGTGGGAGGGGGTTGTACTCCTGTTGATCAACTTTGGCTGGCATTCAGGGTGAGATCTGGGGCAGAACCCTTGGAGCTTCATACAGGTCCTCTGCTGGGATGCATATGCATCCTTTCTTTGGAGGAAGGGTCCCAGCCTTCACCAAGTCCTTGGGAGCCCTGAGCTCTGCACACAGTCAAGAGGGACCTAAGTTTTGGCTTCTCATAAAGACCCAAGAATGCAAGGAGGCTCCCACGAGAAAGCCATCAGACCGAACACTCACCGTCTGCCCAGGTTCACCGTCGTCCCCTTTGTCACCAGGTGGGCCGTCTTGACCCTGTGGGAACAAGAAAATTGTTTCCAGTGCACAGATCAAGTTCATCCTCCAGCCCGAGTGTGTCCTCAGGTCCTCTCCCACGGGCTGGGCATTGGAACAGGGACAGCCTGGAGAGGTGCTGCGCCCCTGAGAACCCAGGACAGGAGAGGAAGCAGAGAGCAGGAAAACTGGGGGTGACAAGAGGCGGCAGAGAGGAGATGGACACTTACTGCGGGGCCTGGCTCTCCAGGGGGACCAGGGTCTCCAGGAAAGCCCACGGGGCCCTGAGAAGAGAGAGGTAAGCTATTAACAGCCTGACACACCCTGCCCGGCCCACCAGGACCCAGGTTACAAGACAAGGGACGGTCCCAATACCTCCAGCACTTTTGATCAGGGGAACCTTGTCCTGAAGAGTCCACAGAGCAGCAAACCCACCCATGAGGCAGACCCCAGGCAACAGCCTTCTGCTCTTTGGACACTAGTGAGGACAGACGTCCTGCCTGGACATCCACTCCAGTACCCCCTTTGACTTCTGATGCAAAGTTGGGGCCAGCAGAGAAAAACAGGGCCCTGAGACTGAAGGGCTTTCATCAGGACACTCCTCCCCGTGAACGCTGCTTCTATCCCATGCTTCCCTGCTCCCCTCTTATAGCCTCACCAGTAGCTGGTGTGGACACCTCTAGAGTAGACAAAATTACCCCTAAGACACACAGCACTCACACAGCTGTCCCCAGACCAGGGTGCGCACGATGCAGGCACTCCAGGGACGCAGAACAGCCTGTGTTCAGGGCTCTGCCCAGACACCACTGTATCTAGCATTACTCACAGGGCTGCCTTTGGGGCCATCATCTCCAGGAGGGCCTTTGGGTCCAGGGGGTCCAGCAGCACCAGAGGGGCCAGCCTCTCCCTTCTCCCCTCTTTCTCCTTTAGGTCCCTGTGGAGGAAGAGGCTATGGTTCAGTTCTCAGAGCCCACTAGGTGCTCACCTAGAACCTGAAATGTGCTGGCCTACAGTGGGCCATCTATAGACTCCCTGCTGCTCCTCATTGCCAGCTCTTTCCCAGCATCCCCTGGGCCCAGGACAGGGATGGTTGCTGTTCTTGCTACCTATTCTCCATAGCAACTCCATATGCAACAAGGACAGACAAAGAGCCCTGCCCTTCTCAAACCTCCAAGGCCCAGGCTCAGCTCTACGTTAGGGCTGGCTCCTGGATTAATACAAGGCAGCTGGGATTACTCGGGGTATCTCCAGCCCAGGGGTCTCAGGTACAGGAAACTGAGACATCTCAGTCCTCAGTCCCTCAGGATGCTTCTTAGGCCTGACCACACCCCAACCTTTAGAGGCCTGGCTATTCTCAGGCTAGCCTTGAACGTCTATGTCGGCAAGGTAGATATGGCCACAGCAGCCTGTGAAAGGGCCTATGTGCCACAGATGGTAGTCACTGGTGGCCAGGAGTTCTGGGCTCATTGCTGAGGGCTGCCAGTGAACACATATAAGCTCAACCCCACATCTGTCCACATGAATGCACATAAGTTCACTCCCCACAGTGTGCCACACTTCCCCACCACAGTTCTGTAGTGTGCAGTGCAATAGGGCCATGACTCCCATTTCACAGGAAGGGAAACTGAGGCAAAACTGAAGCTTCTGGTCCAGCGCCTTGTCTGTGTTCCCACTGGGCATGTCCTATCTTTCCTCTGGGGCCACACTCACCAGGGGACCTGCTTCTCCTGGAAGGCCAGGCTCTCCGGCTTCACCAGGCTCTCCCTGAGGAAAGTCAGTATTAGAAGGTTCCCTCACTGAGGTGCTAGCAGAGGGTCCATCTGCCAGCACCTGCCCATCTGCCCATCTGCCTGCCAGTCCTTGGGCATCTGGTGTTCAGGACTCTATAGAATCACGGTTACTGTCTCCAGATAGCTCACAGATAGCAGTGAGAAACCAATCAGGAAGAAAGAGTGTGTGAGGGATGAGGGGGATGTGGGGGTGGGGAAGGGGTGGGATACTGTACAAATCACAAGGGAACACCAGCTAAAGGCTGTCCCAAGCAGGTGCTCTACTTCCTGACCACGGGTGTGACGTGATCAGCCACCTCACACCCCTGCCGCCATGCCTTCCCCACAAACATGAGTCAAGCAAGCCTGGCAGCCTTAGAGTTGATTTTCTCAGGTATTCTGTCCCAGCAGTGGGACATGCAACTAACAGAGGACACAAAGCAGGGCCGAGCGCAGAGGCCCAGTGCATTCTCCTGCAGCACTGAGACAGGAAGGCAGGGCCTGGGGGGCGGGGGCAAGTGAGGGCTGCGCAGGGGTGAGGCAGGAAGGGGGAGACAGCAGGGCCTCTACCCCTGCACCCGTTTCTCTGACCTTTCATATCGTAATGAACAAGAGTAGCATGTGCCGAGCATAGCACCCCACATCAGAAGCAGTCCCTCACAATGGCAGGCAGCAGGCTTCCAACCCTCTCAAGGCCCAAGATCGCTTCCCAAGGCCTCGTTCTCAGCACTCTGTGGAGCTCAGTCTCACACTGTAACTGTCATGGTGCCCACTCACATGTACTCATGTTCACATATGTGTATTCAGAAGTGTGTGTGCACACATTCACATGTATTCATGCCCACACTCTCAGCCTCAGTGGCTCAGTCTCAAGGGCCAGGCCCTGACACCAACAGGGAGGAATGACAAGGCCCTCACTGTGAGAAAGTAGGTCATCAGAGCAAGCTCAGTGTGGAGGGGGATAGGGGGACGTTCATCAGGTCTGAACTGGATGGAAGGAGGCTGTGGGGATTGGAGATCGGATGGGCACATTATCGCTTTAGGTTTTGCAAACAGTTGTTACAAATGAACACTGTCAGAGCTCCCACCTCAAGTCCATGAGTCTACTCATGATGGATGAGATGGGAGTGTCTCTGCACACACACACACACACACACACACACACACACAACCGCATATGTGTGAACATACACAGGCACATGAGTGCATACACACAGGCACACAGGACTGCGTGTACACACAAACACACTACTTCTCATGCAGTCTTGGGGCAGACACTGAGACGGAGGCAGACATCACCTTTTCTCCGACTGCACCAGGGTTGCCAATCCCTCCAGGGGGACCCTGTGGCCCATCGGCACCTGGAGCTCCAGAGGGTCCTCGGGGGCCTGGTGGACCAGGAGGGCCCTGGGAAGAAGAAAGGCCATTGAGCAAGACAAGATGTAAATATCTGTCTCCGGAATGAAAACCAGGGGAGCCGCCATACTGGGTCTCGATGGCATAGCTGCTTACCATCTGGCCCACGTCTCCTGTCTCGCCCTTTTCTCCTGGAGGTCCTGGCAAGCCCTGTGGACAGAAAACTGTGGTGAGGTACCACTCTGTGAGAGACACACATGGCTCTTGGGATCGCCACTCCCATGATGGTTCCTGGAGGCCCTGCAATGTGTTTCCATGAATCTGCCTGCACGGAAGGATTAGGGCTCCAACACTGAGGACATAATCAGAGGAGAATGCAAAGATTTATGAGCAACAGTGCTTATGGTGGCTTCCCATAAACGATAAACCTAATGAGCCGGCAGCAGGGAACCTTCCGGATAAATCAAGTCTCCACCATATGCCAAATACTACCAGTAACTCAAAATTGTGTTTTCCAAAGTAAAGTCTTGTGTTCAAGGAATACTTAATGACGTTCAACATGCCTCGTTAGATAAAATAAAGGCTGCTGTGTGCTTTGTAGCACATGACAAGCTTGAGTCATGTGGTAGGAACAGGTAGCTGAAAGGGCACCGGATGAGGTGGGCTGGGTTGACGCTGTCACTTCTAGGTGTGTTCAGATGAGGACTGTGTACGCCCTTCTTACAGGACACCATTTCCCAGGATTCCATAGTAAATGTGGAAACAGCTTCCACTGTGTGTGTGTGTGTGTGTGTGTGTGTGTGTGTGTGTATGCACACATATGTTTGGATTCACAGGATACTGGCAGCAAAAACTCTCTACTACTGAGGCTCAGTTTCCCTAGTCTTAAAATGACAGGAAGAATGGACCCAGCAAGAGACTGACACCTCTGCTGGAGGGTCCTGGGAAGCTCTGTGGTTACCTGCAATCCCACTGGCCCAGGGGGTCCTGGGAAACCTCTTGAACCTTCATCTCCCTTCTGCCCAAACAGGCCCTGCTGTCCACGAGGGCCAGGTTCACCATCTGCTCCCTGGAGGAAGGAAGTGCGCATGGGTGAGCTCACGTGGATGGACAACGGGTTGAGTGGCAGGCCTTGCTATGTCATCTGACACAGATACTCACCGAAGGGCCTGGCTGTCCAATGGGGCCTTGAGGACCGGTAGGCCCAGGAGGACCCTGTAGGTGTCAAACAGAAACATAATTGTTCTGGAATTGCAGATGAGTCCAGGAGTAGGTCAATTCTGACTCCAGAAGTGGCTGGCTCGTACAGGATGTGATTATTAGTCCCCAAATGTGCCAGTCACCGAGGAATATCAACTATTAACATCATAGCATAAGCCAGGTTGTAAGCTTGGAGAAGTGGGCAAGGCTCTCAATTCAACCATGATCATGTTGCTATGGGTAACAGAAGTAGAACAGATCACTATGTGTCCCCTCAGCAGCCGCCAAATGCCCCGCTGTGGCACATGGGGCCCCTGGGACAAGGATCAGAGGCCTCAAATCTCCTAAGTGCTGAGCTAGGAAGGACTCCCCACGACCCCTGCTGTCCTGCCGTCCTTAAGCACTGATCACTGTGAGCGCAGGAACAGGGGGAGAGAAAAGCCAGTGGGAACAGAGCCCTGCTATTGGAGGGCCTGTAGAGAAAGCCTGGTGATGTCACCTAGGAGTAAGAACACGGACATTAATCAGGGCTCATGCCACTGGAGAGGGCTGGTGTGACCTGGTGAAGCACCCACCCCCTAGCATCTCTGAATGCATGAAAGGATGGATGCCCTGCCTCTGCAGAGCTCTGTGGTCCTCAGCGCTGGGCCCCCAGGCAGACAGACGCAGGACTGGTCATGGTCTCAGGCCAAGAGATTCTCTCACACACATGAACATACATGAATATACATACATATGTGCATGGGACATTCTCCGGAAAGAAAGTCAATGGTGTGACCCAGGAGTTGGCAGTGCTGGGATCATGGAGTATGAACCCAGGGTGTACCTTCTGTGCTCAGCAGCCGCCCCTGCACACTCACACTCTTACCTGCTCGCCTTTGTCGCCCTTGCTTCCCTTCTGCCCTGGCTCTCCGATCTCTCCCTGGGGATGGACAGGGAGGACGCTGTTAGTGTGAGCCTCTCTTGGTCCAGGACTAGCCAACAGAAAGCATCTCCTTATATGAATTTGATATCCTTTCTGATTTTGATATCTGTGTGTACACAGATCTCTCTCTCTCTCTCCTCTCTCTCTCTCTCTCTCTCTCTCTCTGTGTGTGTGTGTGTGTGTGTGTGTGTGTGTGTAGAGGTACAAATTCATATGTATGCACGTGGCCTGCATGTGTGTCTGTACACTGTATGTGGGCATTCTGAGGAGGCCAGAAGAGGGTGTTGGATCCCTCGGAACTGGAATTAGAGGCAGTTGAAAGCTGCCACATGGGTGCTAGGAACTGAACCCCAGAAAAGAGCAGCAGTGTTCTTAAATCACTGAGCCGTATCTGCAGACCCCCTAGTTGCTGTCCGTTCTATTTCTCAATGGCCTTGAACTCGCTTCTGTAGACCAGGTTAGCCAGCCAGAGAACCCAGAGATCTTCCTCTCTCTACCTCCCCAGTTCTGAGATGACAGACACAGCACTACATCTGGCTCTTATAGACCAGGATTGGGGGGTCAAACTCATGTCCTAAGCTTGCAAGACAAGCGCTTTACTGACTGAGACATTTCCCCAGTTCCTTTGTGATACTTGGATTACTGCCAAGGTGTTAATAGTAGGCATGGCGATGTGGTGGACTAATGTCCTCTCCGCTGTTTCTGTTGGACTGCCTCCCACACAGAGACATAAGACTAAGACGTCCTTTGTGCAGAGGTGACAAAGTCAGAAATATCACCAGAGAACTATGACAAATGGAGATCGGCCCTGAAGAGCTAAGCCGTACCATCTTTCCTTAATGAAGTATAAAATCCAGGCTCCTCTGTAATGGTATCAGAAATAGCAATAAAAACAGAGCTTCGATCATTCAAGAGAAGATGCTTAAAAATAGACTCAGAGTAAAATCTCATTAAATCCAGCCCCACACAGTCCCAGTCTGAAAGGGTTCAGGAGGGAGCAGGGAGTAATTTCTTCAGCTGTGGCTGTGACCTGCACTTGTCTCAGGTGACAGCAGAGCTGCCGAGGAGCCAAGTGTTTCCAGGCTCCCCCGAGCCACACTACACACACACTATAGGTCTTGTTTGTTGCCGTTTATTTGTGTGCTAACTTCAAAATCACCCCCCCCTGCCAGGTTGAGGGGGCACTGCACTGCTCTGCCCACCGAACCCTCTTTATCATATACACTGCTGTTTAAAACTTTTCCACCCACTGCCTGCCTGGCCACACACACTTCAAGTCCTCCATACCTTATCTCCATCTTCTCCAGGAGGACCCACTGGGCCGGCTGGTCCAGGGAGCCCCACAGGACCTTGGAGGCCATCTCGGCCAGCTGGGCCTTGTGGACCTTTCTCGCCCTAGAGAGGACAGGCAATTCAGACTCAATATGGTTTCATATTGGGAATACCAAGTCATGGCTTCTCACCCCAGAGGGACACGGGGGAGGAAAGCCAGAGCTGTGAGGGAATGATTAGGACTGTCATGGTCCTAACATATCAGTCAGTGGCATGGAAGCCAATTCCAACCAGTCTGGACCCTGAATGGCGGGCACCTTGCTGTGCCAGGGCCATGCTCAGAATGGCACATGATGAAAACCTCACTGAATCCAGCCCCATACAGTTCGGTCTGAAATGGTTGAGAGGGAGGCAGGGAGCAATGTAGAAGAAAACACGAGGAAACCGAGGCACAGCTGATGCTGTGGTCTGGACGCAGCAGTGAGGGCCTGCTGCTCTGTGGAGGCTGTGGGGATGTGAGGAGCTGGAGGGAGTGAGAGGAAGGACGGCACCACACTTGTTCTGGAGAATTAGGACCTGCCCACCCGCTTCCTGGCTCCCACGAGGTGAGTGCCTCTGACCCTGCATGTCCTTCCGACCGGATGCTCTCTCTCACTACAGACCCACAGCAATGGAGCCAACCACGAACCAAAACCTCTGGAACCACCGGGCCCAAACAAATCCTTTTATTTAAGTGGTTTCGCTCAGATATTTGTCAAAGTGACAGGAAGGTTACTAGCAGAGCTTGTGAACCGAAGTCTCTGAGCCGGTTTGGCCTCCTCCAAGCTGGTGAGCAGAGACCACACTGTACTTCAGGGCCCGAGCAGCAGCAGCTTCCGCAAACTGTTATTCTGTCAATTCTTTGTGAACACCCTGCCTGTGCACACAGACACGCATACACACATGAACACATGCCATGTGAGCACACACATATACATAAGCACAAATAAACAAGCACACATGCACGTCCATGGTCATGTTCATACACAGGATATTACGTGCAAGCATACTACACATGCAGGCATACACACACATACAAATGCATGCAGACATGCGTATTCACATATATACATGCATGACATGTATTGCACACAGACATACATATACAAAATTATCATTTCTGCCCTCAGAACTCTGACTTGCTATACTCATGGCTGCCCCTTCATAACCCTGGGAGCTCACCGGTTCCTGCTATGCTTGGTTTTGATGAAATCCCATCACCCGTGAACAACAGGCATTTTCTCACCTCAGCTAGGAATTCCTTTCTTCCAATGTCACACAGAACGAAATTGTGTGCAACAGGAGGGGACACAGATGCTTGGTTAGCTCATCCCATCCTTCCTGCACTCCACTCCCTCTCTTCGAAGTCAGCCTGCCCTCCCTACGCTCGTACGTGCTCGGGCAGGTCCAGGGCTTCCACGCTTCTGTCCCTGCGTTCCCTGTCAGGCTGGGAGTTTGCAGAGACCCCAGACACTCTCTCAACTTTTTCCTCTTGCTAGAGCTATTCTGGGAAATAGTGAGCTTGTCCAGCTTAAGGCGGTTCTTGCAAGGTTTCTGCTTAACTATTAAGTCTTGGGAAACACCGAGCTTCCTTCAGCTGAGTCTGTGAGCTCCATGTGTCCTGAACCTCCAAGAACGTCTGTGTTGCACACAGAGTCCAGCTGGCTCTGTGTCCCGTGCTCCTCACTAAAAATGCTACAATGCTATCAACTGCCAACAGTATGTTGCAAGGTTCTCCATGGTACTGATGTCCCAGTGTGGTCTGAATGTCCTTCCTTCTAGTGAGCCCAGCAAGCAGGACACAGAGAGCATAGAGCGACATTAGCAGAAGTCAGTGGGCCAATGTGTTTGGCTCAGTGCTCTATGCTGATCCTCCACCGAGCTTCCTTCCGACACTCTGTGCTCACAAGGGGAAGCTGGGATGGAATCTACCCCACAGCCTTGGAAAAGCAGAGCTGATGGGAGGGCATGGAGCTACACATGAACTGGGGGTATAAATGGGGGCTGGGTGCCACTAACGGATCGGGGAGCCATGCCGGGTGATGAGAGAAGGGCTGGGTGATGAGAGAAGGGCTGTATGGAAACCCAGGTTTCAGAGACCTTTCAGAGCCCAGTGAACTCAAGCCTTAAGGGGGACCTGTCCTACTTTCTGGGGATCTGCCTGCTGTCCTCTGCCAGTGTGTCCCTCCTGTGCTCTCTCATCAATAAAGAGGCCACCCATTCCCAAATATTCGTCGTTTTCCTAAAAAGCCCGGCTGTGGGGTGATGTCTGTGGAGAGATGATGCTCAGTCAGCAGGCAGTATGGTCCAGCTACTCCGGAGCACAGAGGCTAGACAAAGAACAGGCTTTATAGGGGACAGACTATGTCTAGTCACTGTGACGTCAGCATTCCGGGCAGGCCAGGCTGAGCTGCTTAGGACTCCTCAGTGTCTCCCCTCGTAGGATAATCAGACTCCACAGCCTCTGCCTCCTCCCACCCCAGAGGGGAGCACATGGAGATAACACAGCAGGAGGGACTAGACCAAACATGGAAGGGACCCCAATCTCAAGTGGCACTTACAGGAAGTCCTTTCTCTCCAGCAGGCCCTGGGGGTCCCTGAGGCCCAGGTCTCCCTGGAATTCCGATGGGCCCAGCAGCACCAGCTGGTCCTCTCTCCCCTGGAGAACCCTACAGAGCAGTAAAAAAAAGGGCTTGCTTTAGAGGTTCTTGAACCATATGGGAAGACTTCGTTAATGGGTCACACCACTCTTCCTCCCACTTTAGAGGCCTCAGTGGCTCCCTACATAGCTTTCTGCAAGCGTGGACTATTTGATCTAGTACTTAAGGCTATCATTAGGCCCCTTCTCAGCTCTTTACCTCCCGTAATCCATCTTACATATCCACTCTCTCCCATTAAGTGTTTGGGAATAAGTCTTACTTTGTGTCTACCTTTGATGGTCTTTTCCAGAGGCCTGGCATCTACCCATCCCTGTAGGGTCTGCCTGCCCACAAGTGCTCATGGATTTAGAGGAGGAGGTCCTAGACCAGGGGGCAGATATTGATGGTAATGGGGTTCCAGGCTAAGCTTAAGGTCACATTAAGAGGTCAACACAGCCTGCAAGCCTTCTATATGCCCTATCAAAAGGAAGGCTAGTTTCTTACCCCATTTGACTTGCCTAGTCTGGAAGTCAGCTAGGACAGGTCACTTTGAACTCAGCTGGGCTTTATACCTGAGCACAGCCATCAGGCTGGCTTGAATGACAAAGGATGCAAAGCTGACTGTCACACAAGGGGAGGAACAGCCTCAGACATAGAGCCATAGCTGAAGGCCTGGGAGTGCAGGATCATAAAGCTTCTCACAGCTGGGGTTCTGAGACTGGTGAAGGACTAGCTCATTCATGAGGAACATGTGTTAGGCTCCTGGACTGCAGTCCCTGCCTGTGCCAGGTAGCCCAGCCTGCTCTAGGATATGTCCTTGAAGTTCATAAGAAGAGTGCCTACTGACCTCTCCCTGCTGACCCAAGAGGTCGACACCAAATATGGGCCTCCCTCCTTGCCTCCGTGCCCAGAGAGGTCACTTGTAGATCTCTAAGCTGCCACTTTTCTGCCATTCCTCATCCCTCCGGCTCTATCAAGCCAGCCTCTGGCTCAGCAACACTGTCCCCCTGACATACACGATGGGGACCTTGGCATCTAGCATGCCCTCCCAGCTCTTGTCTGTAGGATAGGATATGATGCAAGGCTTTGACTCACCGCAGGACCTGGTGGGCCAGGGGGGCCTTCGCTGCCTTTGAGTCCAAGGGCTCCCTGAGAAGCAGTGAGAATATAGGTTGAGAGCTTCAGACAGAGCCCCAGGGCTGTGTGCCACCCCACTACACCCTCCTGGCCCCTCACTCACCACAGGGCCGGGTAGCCCTCGGTCCCCAGGGAATCCACGCAATCCTGGGGGACCATCCTTCCCAGGGAGACCAGCAGGACCCGGGTCACCCTGAAAAAAAAAAGAGCCAGGGTTAACCCCACCCAGAAGCTCCAGGGTTGACATTCGCACCAACCTCCAAGATCCAGGACCCATGGGCTGAGGAGCAGGGGGAGGCTTCTGTCAAGGCCCACTGGGGGGGTCTGGGTTGACCTGAGCTTTCTCTAGCCACTTGGCTTTACAGAAATCCTCTCACTTTATTGTGAGTTGGAGGCTAGGGATGGAAGCCAGGAACTGACACATCTTCTCTACTCTCTTCGTGGACTTGAGCTCAGCCCCTGCACACACCTGGAAGCCATGGTTTCCAGACTGGCTCTGTGTGTAGATCTGGGGAAGGGATTCCAACTGTGACCGACTCTGTCCCTCTCCCTGTCCCTGTCCCTGTCCCTGTGCTTTCTCAGGTCCCAGACCGGCCAGGTCCAGCAGGGCCATTAAAGGCTGAATGGGAGCGGAGTGAAATTAAAGTTCTCACTTGCGTTGGGCTCCTCCATGCGCCTGTGCCAAGCTAAGGACACCCCAGTGGCTTGTGGTTAAAAAGTACAGTCATTCAAGGAACTTGCTCTCAGTTCAATGACCACCAGGGCACCATGGGGCGGGCGTGCCTTCCCTGATGCTGCAAAAGCTTAGAATATCTTCCAGAATTTTCCCTGGTGAAAGGCCCACCTTTAAGCCCAGCACTCATGAGGCAGAGGTGGGTGGAGCTCTGTGAGTCTGAGGCCAGCCTGGTCTACATGGCCAGTTTCAGGCCAGCCAGGGTTACACAGTGAGACCCTGTTTCAAAACAACACAGATTGAGAACCTGTGTTTTCAGTTCCCCTCAAGGAAACCTGAAGGTTTTTATGCTAACACACAAGCATTATAACCACAAATTTGGGGCACCCCGGCAGGCTGAACAGACTATAAAAAGGCCTACAGTGAGAGCCAGCACTGGGCACAAGGCTGGAGATACGTTCATTTTTCACTTTCAGAATCTATTTGCAGTATGTCCAAGTGAGGGGGTTTCAAAGGACCATTCTCTACCCGATCTGTATGCTGTTAGACTGGGGCCTTTAGTCTGCTCCGGGGAGCAGTGGGCGGCGAGGGGAAGGCGCACTCCATGGGAGCCTGGGAGGGTTTGATCCCACATTCCCTCTGTGCTCCATCTGCAGCGGGTCGAAGCCCTGCCTCAGTTCAAGCAAAGCGGATCTGAACGTGTGAATTTCAGAGAAGCATTTGTTTGAGAAATTACCCATCTGTCCAAAAAGATCAAGAGAAAACACAAAGTTCTGATTTTCTAGAAAAAAAAAAAATCAGCCTGGCACAGAAGCTTCCAGAAACTTACCTTCGTCCCTTCCTTCCCAGCAGCACCTGGGAGGCCCTGTTCACCAGGGGGGCCTGGAGGACCAGGGTGGCCACGCTCACCCATGGGTCCCGTCTCTCCTGTGGGACCCTGTGGGGAGAGACAATGTTGTTACGTGTCCACAGGTTGGTTTTGAGTGACTTACGAAGGAATAATCTCTTCCTCCAGGCCTGGGTACTATGGTGATGCCCACAGTGGGCCTACCTCTCCTTTCTACTCTCTCTCAAGACTCCTCATGCCAGCCAAAATCCCGGAGACTATGAAGCCAGGTAGATGGCAGTAGCCACAGCTAGTGTTCTCCCGCCCCTGAACCTCTCTGGAGGCTGTGTTTCTGGGATGTGTTCAAGAAAGATGCTGAGGGCTGCCATATTTGCCACAGAGGGGAGAAGGCCTCATGGGCTCCACCAGTTCAGGTGTCAGCCTCTTACTTCTCATTATGTCAGGTGTGGCTTGCTGAGTGGCAAGGTGACAGGTACTGACTGTCCTTGACTCTAAAGCTGTCAGCCCGAGCTGGAACCTATACACCTTCACTGATCTGTGCTGGTTGGAATCGGAGCTCCACGACACTGACCAGTGTGCCTCTGATGTCCACAACGGGACAAGAAGATCCCACTGGCCCCTGTGCCCTTGGGGAGAGTCAAACTCTAGAGCCTGGCCCTGACTGTTCTTGGGTCACCTGAGCTCTGCTGCCGAGCTCAAGGCAACGCTCCGTTGAGTCACCTGCTTTGTCTCAGCAAAGCCCCTTTCGAGGGATTTATCTCCTACAGTTAGCACATACCTGCCGTGGGAATTACTCTCCACCAGTGGAGTCCACCCCTCTAGAAAACTGCCGTAGCCCCTTGTTTCTGTTACTCTGGAGAATCCCAGCCCCAGGATGTTACAAGGTCTCACCTGAGGGCCAACCACTCCTGGGGGCCCTGGAGGGCCAGTCTTGCCTTGGAAACCCTGTGGAGAGAGTCAGGCAGCTGAGGGCCATTGCAGCAGCACCCCCATCCTGATGCAGTCTCAGAAGCCCATCCCCCACCAGTCCCCAATGGCTGTGTGCCCAACGCTCAGCTTGAAGTCATGCCTTATGCTCCCCTTCCCATATTAATTTCATGAAAGTACTGGAGCCAAGAGGGTTAGCTCCACACTGTGTCTTTGTGCTGAGAAATGGATTTGTAAGCCTGTTATTCCCCCTCATGTCACCGTGTGTTCATTTTCTGAGGACACATAAGAACCATCTCTGGGCTGGTGCTCATTAGCAACATCATGGGACTTTTTAGCCTTTGTTATCCATGCCTCTGACTCCCGGCAGGTGACTTGCCAGCCTGCTCCTCTTCGTATTTAGGACAGGCGGGAGCGGGGTCTGACTGCTCTCTGAAGCTGTCAGCTCCAATGTGTTACTTTAAAGTCACTTCATAGACCCTGTCTCCTCGAGAATCTGAGTGTTCATGCCTAGAATGGCCCAGGCTCGCCTCCCACTCTCCTCTGCTTCCCAAACTCTCCTATGGAGCAGGAGGCTGCAGAAAGTCAAGCTTGATTTGGGGCATGATGGCGGAGCAGGCACAATGAGATGCACCGGCAGCTGCCAGGTGTACCAGGGTGGATCTACCCAAGGGCAGTCTCACTGTGCAGAGGTCATAACTATGGCGTGAGGCCAGCAGGCAACAGGCTACTATCACACACAATTCACTGGCCATAGGAACCACAATAGACTCTGCCCTGTAGACCTCAGAGGGCTCTTCTCTCTCAGCACAACTCACACAGGGGGCAGAAGTGGCCATTTCTAAGATGTTGCCTCCCCCAGCCTTGAAGCAGGCTGATTCAGGCCTTGTAGCCACTAAGCACAGGACCACCTGGGGTGGCACCTTCCGATTTACAAAGCAGGTTCTATTGTCTACACCACCCTTGAGATCTGCATCCTGCAGATCACCTTCAGCTGGTGAAGGGCATCAAGAATGGAGTGGTGGGGGGGTGGGCCGCCTTTCGGGAGTACCCAGTTCGAGTGTGGCTGTGGGCGGTCGCACTCACTAAGACACATGGTCAAAAGCAAAGAGCGAAGGAGAGGTCAGGAGGGAGAATTGTCTGAGAGAAGGTTGGAGCCAACGCTCTGCTTACAGCAGTGTTAGCGGGGAGGGCAAGCAGTCCCTACTGCCCTTTCATGTGGTTGAGGCGGGGGCACACAGTGAATACCCCAGCACTCTGAGGGCTCAGTTGCTCCAAGTCTGGCATCCTGGGGTCACATGTGCAGGCAAGGCCACAGGCAAGCACATGCTCTTTTTGAGAGAGGGTCTCTTTCTGGACCGAGAATGGAAACACTGGCTTGCTTTGCTGGCTGGCCACAGTCACTCTAAGGTGACGTGCCTGATAAGGAGGGAGATGGTCTTCTGCTCCTCACTGAGAAACAGGCTTTGGCTCCCATTAAGGAGAAGTAACGGCCATTTGTGTTCATTGGAGGAGGAAGATGGAGAAGAAGAAGAAGAAGAAGAAGAAGAAGAAGAAGAAGAAGAAGAAGAAGAAGAAGAAGAAGAAGAAGAAGAAGAAGAAGAAGANAAGAAGAAGAAGAAGAAGAAGAAGAAGAAGAAGAAGAAGAAGAAGAAGAAGAAGAAGAAGAAGAAGAAGAAGAAGAAGAAGAAGAAGGGGAGGAGGAGAGGAAAAAGAAAATGAGGAGGTCTACTCCAGAGAACCCCAGACGAGTCTCGGAGAGAGTCAAGATGGCCTGCAGCGGCATGCAGCACCCCTGTTTCTACAGAGGTAGCTGAACATGGTAGAAGTTGCTGGAAACTATACCTTTCCAAGCAAATTCGGAGTCTTAATTTTCTGCAGAATGAGTCTGAGGGAGAAAAGCATGCAGTATGCAAAACTCTTCTCTCTTGTCTCCTTGGAAAGGCATTAGAGGAAAATGTGCAAAGCTCTGAGGAAATGTTTTAATGTTTCTCTCTAAACAAGAGCAAGGTAATCCCCATTTATCAGCCAGCACCGGCTGCTCGAACACCAGCAAAGGCGTAATTAAAGGACTTCACGTGCCTGTGTGCGGAAAGACAGAGATGGACAAGCAGGTACTTCACACTTTAACACATGTTAAAGCAGGTACCAGCAAATAGACAGGGTGGTCAAAGGCCCACATCAGAAATGCCAGTTTCAGCCATGAGAGCCCTCACCCCAACTCCAGCACAATGAACAGGATGCAGCGGCACAGGACCCTGTCAGGGAGAAACGCTTACACCGGTACAAACTGGTCTTTAATGTGGATAAGGCAGAGCCACGCAAAGAGAACGCCCGGATGTCACCTGCACTTTGAGGGATTAAGTTGCTCAAAGTCTAGAATCCCAGGGTCATAAGTGCAAGCAAGGTGACAAATGTGCACATGCTCTTTTTGAGACAGGGTCTCTTCCTGAACTCAGAATTGACCCACTGGCTGGCCTTGCTGGCTGGCCAGTCCCAGGAACCCTCTCGCCCACTTTTCCAGCACCAGGGTTACTGAATTGTGCCGCATGCTAAGCTTTCACATCAGTGCTGGGATAGTTCCGACTCTCATATTTGCCCAGCCAGGCACTTTACCCACCGAGCCATCCCATGTCTCCCAATCATCTTCTTTATAGAGGAGGCGAAAGGCTTCATTCCACTCCTCACCAGCTTCCCAGGCTGAGATTTCCCAGAGGAGCAAAGCTGGGGTCTGTGTGAGGCCCGAGGCCCATGGCCCTTGTTGTGAGGCTTTGTAGCCTAAACAACCGGCTCTCCACAAGTACAGAGCCTCTGGGGTACTTTTCCAAGTAAGGCCCGTGGTGTCCCAGCAAGGCTACACTCACGGTTACCCTCAGAAAATAAAGGTCCTGTGATGCCAACGTACTGTGTCCTGATGCTTTAAACATGGCCTTTGGCCAAAGCTGCTAAGACACGCAAAGAGCCATTGTTGGGTTTCCACTGTGACATCCTGGGGCTCCTGCCCACCCAACATCCTGCCTTAAGTCAACAGCAGATGGCTGGCCTACAGGAAGCCTTGCCAAGGCCTTTGGTCTTTCCCAGGGAGGAAGGGGCCCCTGACTGTGCCAGCCAGCTAGCAGCATTGTAGGCTGTGGGAGACCCAGCCAGCGAGGCTAGAACAGCCATGTCCCCATGTCCCCAGCACTTGTGATACTCACGGTCTCCCCTCTCTGTCCAGGGTGTCCAGGAAGCCCGTCCTTGCCTGGTGGGCCCTGGGGAAAAAAATCAGAGCAAGGAAGGCTCATTTAGCAGCTCAGAGAAGCAGGGGACAAAAAAGACTGTCATTGTAGTGGCTGGGACAATGATTGTGGAACTAGTTGCCATGGAAGAACCTGCCCCACAACCGCCATAGCTGCCCCAAGGGGTTAACAGAGGCAGAGGAGGTCAACCCCCCATCTCGAGCAGGTGGGCAGCCTGGCTACACTGGGACCCTCAAATGTCTATCTTGACAAACCCCAAGGAAGGACCATAACTTCAGAACCCAGAGAGATGTCTGGACTTTCCTGGCCATGAGCCTCCACCTGCTGGGGTTCCTTCCCTTCTGTGGACCTCCCACTCCAGACCCTTCCCTCCCAGGGACCGTCCATGTCACAGACCCTCCCCTGGCTGTGGTCCCTCCCCTAATGTGGACTTTCCCTGGCATGGACTTCTGCATGGGCCTTCCGTGCTTGTGCCTTCCCCTACAATGGATCCTTTGTGGGCATGAACCTCCCCTGGCATGGGTCCTCATTTTCCCTGGGCCTTCTCTGACATGAGCCCTCCTTTGGTATGAATGTTCATTTGCTATGGGATAGTCCCAACCATGTTCTATCTTCTTCTGCGGGCACTCCCCTGCAGTGGGTGGGCCCTGAGTGAGCCTTCCCCTGATGTGGACTTCTACCTGTTTCCTGGGGAGGACCCAGCTTTGGTTTCAGAAATGGCCCCAGGAATGAACAAAAACCTTTCTGTGGTTTTGCAACACCATGTCTGCTCAATTTTTGTGGTTACCCTAGACATTAATGCAAGCCTAGGCAGAAGGTCACAATGGTCTCAATGACAGCAGGACCTGCCACAGGAGGTCCACACCAGGGCGAGGACCTCACAGGGCATGTTCGTGGCAGGGAAAGTCTGTCTAGAACTAAATGCTCTCCTGAAAAGAAGGCTTGCATGGGTGGGGGCCACAGCCACAGCCTTAGCAGCTGGGTTTCAGAGGTTGTCTCCACTGCCACCCAACAGGAGTCCAGCGTGCCCGTCCACTCTCCCCATAGCCTAGGGAGATGAGGACACTGACGGGGACTCTGCTCTGCCCACCTCCATGGGAGAAAGCACAACTTACCGGGGGACCCTTGGGTCCGGGAAAGCCGGTGGGGCCTTGGGGTCCGTTGGGTCCCTGGGAACAGAGAACATCCAGTTTGAGGAGGCATTCTTCCTGCTAGCAGCCCCCACTGTTTCCCCACTGTGGCACTGGCTGCACCTAAAAACTTTTCTCTGTTTAACCTGGCCCTGCTTTCCCCATTTGAATCTAGAGGACGTGAGAAGAGAAGTTTAGAGGGTGGTAGACAATAGATAGGTAAGACAGATAAAAGACAGACAGACAAACAGATAGACAGGCAGACAGATAATAGATAGATGGATGGATGGATGGATAGATAGATAGATAGATAGATCTCTCACTAGGAAATCTGGTGGCCAAGATACATACATGGCAATGCCCCAGAGTTCTCTGTTCTGTACGATGTCAAGAGTCGATTTCTGTGGTGACAGTCACCTCTAGCACACTAAGGCCAGGTCCAGAAAGTGGGATGAGACTCCTCCCCAGGGAATACATTACTTCTATATATGAGCCACCCTTGGGTCTCAGCAAGCCTGCTGCTCCTCTACAGGGCACTGTTGGACTTCTTTACTGGCCCGCCCAGGGTTAAGTGTATGTCCCTGGAAAGCTCCTCAAAGCCCAGGCCTGGCAGACTCTTTCTTACCCGTTCACCAGGAGGGCCAGCTGGGCCATCACCTCCGGAGTTGCCCTGTGGTGGGAGAGAAAAGGTCACCATGATTGCTCTCCCAAGGTCATCCTGACCCCAGTGCAGGGCACAGTGTGGTAGCAGTGAGCCTCAGCTCTGGCTAGCCTGCCTCTATGTACAGCCAACTATGGAGCCTGCATGAGCAGGATCGTGACATTTCCAGAACAGGTCCCCATGACTAGCTGGACACAGGCTGTGCTCAGCCAAGATCTGAAGAACACAGGCTCAGCTTCAGGACCATTCAATGTACCCAGCTGGTTCTCATGAGCTGTGTGTGTGTGTGTGTGTGTGTTAGGGATGGGTCAGCTAACTGGAACCTCCTCTCAGTAACACGCCCACCTTGAGGAATTATTTTTTTACATTTTTTATGTGTATGGCTGTTTTGTCTGTGCATGAAGCACATGCCTGGTGTTGCAGAAGACAGCATCAGATCTCCCAGAACTATAGTTACAGATGGTTTTGTGCTATCTATGGTGGGTGCTGGGAACCAAACCTTGGTCTTCTGCCTCTTCAGCCCCCTATTCATGATTTTTACTGGTTAGAACCGGACAGCCACACCATGCATGACTTTCCCCTAGATTTACAGCAGGGGGAGCTTGCTTCATTCCTGGGCATTAGGGGTCCTTGCAGGGGTAGGCTCAGTTTCTGCCTGTACCAGAAAGAACCTTCTAGGAAAGAGCTCTACAGTCCCCAGCCACCTTTACCAGAAAAACAAACAAACAAACAAACAAACAAACAAACAAACAAACAGACCAATGCGGCTTCCCCACCAGACCTTGGTGGCTTCCTGGGTCTGAAGCCACACAAAAACGGGGGAGGGTAGGGGGCTGTCCTTCTTCTGTTTGTCTTGGATCTTTTGGGGGTTACCCTCAACCATGTGGTCCAATTCCCGAAGTTTGCTGAAGGATGCTAGCAGGCAGAATCCCTTTACTGATGTTCAAGGAAACTGTTCTTTTTGTTGTTGTTACACGAAAAGGCCACTGACCACCCTACCGTGCCTCGCAGGACCAGGAACGTACCTTAGGGCCGGGCTTCCCTGTGATGCCCCTTGGGCCTCGTTCACCCCGAGGGCCCTGAACAGACAGACAGAGAGAAGGAAGGCCAGTTAGCTCAGGGGCTTCAGACTCACAGAGCCCACCCAGCTACACCCCACCCACATCCTTTGCCACAAGAACGGTTATGGTTACCGTTGGGCCTCGCTGTCCCCGTGGTCCTGGCTTTCCAGGTGTCCCCTGGAAATAGAGAATTGGATGTGAGTCACATGGGGCACATGTGGCCCTGCTCAGCATGCCACCCTCCCCTCCCCCTCCCCCACCCCTCCTGCCCCACCCCGATCGAGAGACTTCATGAGTCCAGAGTGAGGCCAGGAGGGCCTATCTGGGGGTGAACAGGAGAGTATAGGACAGAAATACAGATGGGCAATATCTGCTGCTTAGCTGGTTCATTCGCTCCCTCCCTCCCCTTCCCCTCCCCCTTCCCTTCTTCTCTCTGCTCCTTTTAGTAGGCACAGAAATCATTACATGAAGAGAGAAGAAAGTCAACTCCTATCACACATAATTTTCTTCTGCTACTGTTAAGAATATTAGGCATTAAATTTTCATCAGGCTCTGCAGGCGCGAAGGGAAACTGCAATTTAACATATAAATCATATATCGAAGAGTCCCCGGCACCGCTCGGAGTTCAGTCCTTTTGCTGTTGCTGATCTGCATTTTCCGAACCACAGAAAGCAAATGCGTGGCATTTATTTTCTGTTTTTTACCATAGCAAGGATATAATGGCCGGCAAGTGCAGTTTACCCACAGCACACAGATGTAATGGATGGAGCGCAGAGGCTCCTGTGCGCTGAGGTTCATCCCGGGTTTATCCTGGTCTCTATCAACAAAGCTAGGTCAGCTGAAGCCACAGAATGAGTCTCTCCTTCTATCAGAAGTCTTATTATCAGAAGCAAAACAGTCTCTCATTTTTAAAGGCATTTATGAAACAATTCATAGCAAAGGAATTATGGTTGTGTGTGTTTGTTTGTTTGTTTGTTTGTTTTCCTTAACAACATACTCGGGCCTGTTACAATGCTTCAACTCTGTGATAGCATCCTTTGGCTTCAGATAAACATTTGCACATGAAAATTAAGTAAAATGCCTACTCTCTTCTCCTGCAAAATGTGTGCCCTTATCTACAGTGTAAGCAACCTGACTCACTTGGGTATGTGAGCCAGGCTGGGCTGCCCACACCTCTGTCCCTCCCTCACCGTTAGCACCACCTGGATCTCAATTCAGATCCCATCTGATCTTGCAGCACACCCAGGACTCGGGTGCAGCCTGCCCTGATGGTACTGGGGCATCTAGGCACCCAAGTCTTGGCAGGCAAACCGGTCTTGGCCCAGGTTCCATCTGGGTCCTCGGGCAGCATGGTGTTCAGCAGGGCATGTGGTAACCTAACCTGCACCAGAGCTTAGCCCGATGACCGGAGCTGCTGAGCACCCTTGTACCTCCAGGACTCCCTCACAGAGTAATTGCACCTGGTCTCTAGTCCCTGCCAGGAGAGAACAGGAGGTCCCCTGCCTACAACTCTCCCAGAGCCAGAGGTAAGCTGATATATAAAGAGCCTTGAATTTGTTGGGAAACCTCAGTGGGGCCTTCCTCTCCTGGGACCCCTCCCAGGGGCAGGGTACAGTCTCTTCATAGAACACCACTTTGCGTGGATCACAGCACTGCCTTGAGCTGCTGCCGGCTTGACAGTGCAGTCTTGCTTCTGATGTTTTCCCGTTTAACCTCCCACTGTCAGGCACAGGCATGAGCCACTAGCTCCGCAGAAGCCAGATCTCTTGTAACACAGGACTGAAGTGTATAGGTAGCACTGGGTAAGTGACACACACACACACACACACACACACACACACACACACACCATGTAAATCCTTCCTGGCATCCAATACCAGAGGCAGCTTGCAAGCAGAGCTGCTTGGTTTCCAGGGTACGGCACCGACTGGGCCGCCTCACAGCCCTTGTCCCCCTCCTGATCCTCTCCCACATGGAACCAGAAACCCTGGCTGCCTTGGGATAAAGACACTGTGGAGACAGCACTGTGGGGGCACTCCACACTCTCCACCAGCCCAGGCCTCTGCACTGGGGTCAGCCACTCCAGCTTCTCTAAGCAGTTCTGCTTCTCTCCCCAGCCCCACCCCCTTTCTGGTCTCCTGGTCTCAGGAACATCTCTGCCTCCTGGAATTACCCAGGCCTAGGGGCTGGATTTCTCCTTCTTGCATGCTCATTACCCTTGAGCACTGGTTACGGGCGGTTCCTTATCTTGCTCAGTCATTGAAACATCCCCTGCCTGGTAAGCTCCTAGCTTAGCAAGGACTTAGGGAACGTGCGATGCAAGCGAATGAGCTGCCTTCCGTGAAGCCCCATGTCACGGAGGGACCCACAGTACAAGCAAACAACAGGGTGACACAGTCTGAGCCTTGGGGCTGGCGTTCATTCAGGATAGGATTTTGCACCCAAGGCTGTTTGCAAGGACAGCCCAGCCTCCAGCATCCATGGCCAGTTAGGGAAGCCAGCCATACCTTGTGGTCCAAGGGCCCCACTTTTCTGTTGGGCTCTTGCATAGGCCAAGTAACAACCCACAAGCTCCCCATTCTACCCCTGCAGCATATTCCACACCTGTGAGACCCAGGACCACTTTTTGCAGGGAGTACCTCCAAATATTTTAGGGCACAATTCTCCCCTCAACCACTAGTCAGATGACCCTAGATAGAGAGTCTGACTGAGAGAGAGGGATAGAAGATAAATGATAGACAGATGGATGGAGGGAGGGACTGGTGGATGGACAGACAGACAGAAAATAGATGGATGAAGAGAAAATTGAAGATATGTAGAAAAGTAGAAAGATGATAAAGGACTGCATGAGAGAGGAGATGGTGGCAGTAGATGTGTGCTCTCTTCCAGGACAGCTCTACTTTCCACCTTGTGAGGTTAGTGACCACCAGCTTGTCTGCAGAGTCTCAGCTACCCCGAAGTCATTCTCCTGGCTTTGAAGAGCACAAAGACTCTGCTTTACACATGGCATATGGCATTGTGATGAAGCAATGTCCCACAAGGAAGACCATGTGTGCTCTATGTCATGGCGGAAAAGCAGCCAGGAACACTCTCTTTCTGTGTCCCCAGCCACCAACGGCCTCTCTGTGCCCTGCATGTCCAAGGCCCATCACACTCCATCTCTCAATGAGCTACCAGTGATTAGGCTCTGTGACACCACCCAGAGACATCCAGGAGGGCTTCTGCAGGGGAGGTCTGAGCCAAAAGCAACGTCACAAAAGGTAGGTGGATATCGGGATCCCCAAGTGGAACCCGAAGAGGTCTCTGTGAGGATAAGAGGCAGAACCGACAGTGTCCTGCCCTGCCCCATATTTATAACCAGGGTAACTTCTAACAGGGATTGTATGTCTGGGAGTCACTGTGCATAGCCCCAAGGTAATACACACCTAGCGTCCGGGAAGTGGTGGATCTCAAAGAGAACAAAATGACACCCCCTTTCTCCCTGTTAATTAGGAAAGTCTCCCAGAAAGAGAAGAATCTGGAGGAGCCCCAAGAGCTTCCTGGCTCCTGTTTCAGGAAAACCTCCATTTTCCCAGCATGCTCTTCCTTCTCACCGCTGCCCCTTCCTGTGACAGTACCTCCATAACTGAAAGGCCTGGAGCTAAGGATCAGCTACTTCTGAAAAGTGCTTTGGATAACAAGTGGAGAAAAATCAACAGGGCATTGACCAGAGAGCCAACACTACACACCAAGCGACCATGGTCCTTACCCTGCCGCCCTTCTCTCCGTTGGCACCCGGGAAGCCAGGGAATCCAATGGAACCCTGCAAGAGAGTTAAGGGAAGATGAAACATGGCCACCAAGCCAGGCACGAGGGCCACACTGCCATGCTTGCTAGGGAGAGTCCTTCCTACAGTTCACACACATGCTTATCCACTGATCAGATCCACTTTGTACCCAACCACCGATGTAACACCTCCCCCCACCCCCAGCTAGCCACTCTACTACTCACCAGCCTGTGGAATACCCACTCATCTACCTTTTTATTCTCCCACCATTCATATGTCCAGCCACCCACCACCCATTCAATAAATATTTCCTAAACATTCTCTGGACCCCAAATCAAAACCCCAAAGCCAAGTCCTAGCATGCCCCATCTGTCCCGCTCAGCCTCACACAGAGGATGTACAATGCCAGATGATGACGTGGGGGATGGGAGAACATGCATTGCTGAGAGTCCCTGGAAATGGGGGCTACCTCTCACAGCTCTGTTCACTGGTCCTGCTGTCATACTTTGTGACCTGTCCATAACACCTGAACTAAAGTGACAGTTTGTAAATCCAGCCACAGACTGTAGTATCTAACATTTTCATGTCTATAGACACACAGGGACCAAATATGGTCTTCAAGACTTTGATCTTCCAAGCATCCAAACTCCCTCTATGTACAAAAAGACATCACAAGGGCTCCCCAGGACATACTCGGAGCAGCCCACTGCCCATCGGTGTGGGTGTTGTCTACTGTTCTCTGTGAGTCTTTGCCCTCTGGGTGGCTGACCACCCTGACATGAGAACATGCTTGTTTCCATGCTCTGCCTTCCTCCTCTATGTCTGCCTGGTCACCCAGGCAGGAGACTGAAACAAAGGGACCTGGACTGGATGACATAGAACTCCCAGGCCGCTGTACAGCCATTGCTGCACCCAGTCATGGCCTGAGAACAGTTCTTACATCCAAGGCTGCCAGCACTTAGCCAGCCCACCCTCTGCTCTCAGATGCCTCCTCTCCTCTCTCTCTTCCTGAGAAAGGGACCTGAAGAGAAGGGAAGCCAATGTACTTGGGTGGTGGCTCTCATCTAAGGGACACTCTCCTGCAGGCAAGGTGTGTGTCCACACCGAGCGGGCGGGAGCATAGGCCACCGCTTGCCCATACAGCCCTTCCTCCTTGGGTTGGCAGGCCCAGGCTCTTGTGAGTCAAAGACAGGGAAGCTAGCAGGCAGCAGGAGGGCGGGGATGCAGATCTGGGGTGGGTTGGCCGCGTGCTGCTAACCAGGTCTCCGGCTCAGACAGCAGTTATTGTTTAAGAAGAAGCCATGAATAATAAAATGTGGAATGAGAAGAAAATAATGTTCTCACTGATTTCCAAAGCCTTCAGGACCTGTTCCACTTAAGCCTGAACACGAGTGCAGATAAGACAATGGCTGCCCCGCTTCTGCGCCATTATAAACAGTCTGTATACTTCCAAAGTAAGTGGGGCTAAGAGGAGGCTGGTGTGGATACGCCGGGGGGGGGGGGGGGGTTGGGGAGGGTAAGCACCCCCAGCAGGCCACCAGGGGTAGGTTCTGCCCTCTTCTCTGAGAGGCTCAACTCATTGTGCAAGTGCTTTCTTTGAGCTTGGTCAAATTAACACTGAAGGCTGCCTGGGGGCTATGAGATCACAGCGAATGCATTGTTCCACCCTGGTGCAGAAGCCACGCATAGGTAGAGAATGGAAGAGGGGGTCTGGAGTGTAGGGTGCCATGTGAGACAGTGCCTGCCAGGACATACTTAGCAGGGTTTAGTTACCTTTGGCCCTTGTCTTCCTGGGTACCCTGGTAATCCGGGCACGCCAAGCTTTCCCTAGGAGCAGGAAAAAAAGACTCATAAATCATAAACATGATTTTTCTCAACCTTGTTCTGTAAGCAGGGAGGGGTGATGTGTTTGGAGAGGAGCTGGGGCAGGTTGGAAGGGTAGGGTTGGCATATAGAGACAACTGAATCTCCCCGGGAACTGAGTGGGTCTCTACGCCCTCAGGAAGTAGGGTGTGCGGATCCTACCAGCACGCGTGGAAATCCAAACAAACAAAGAGATGGGCACCATGGCCAGGAAGAATATTCATATCTGTGGGGGTTCTGAATACTCTATAAGAGTTCTAGCCACAGGGCCAGAGGGAGTGGGAGGCTGAACCATTCCTTGAGTCCGCTCCTCCCCAGGTTTCTGGGGACAAGACGTAGGAGGTGCTGTTGCTACAGGGCAGGCTAGGACACAAGCACCTACCAGAGCCTCACACACATGCCATGATGTCAGGCTGTAGTGAGAACATTCTGTCACCCCCAAAGCAGAGGCAGGATTTGATAGGGATGGGTGCTCATGTGAGGCTCGGGTGAGATGCCCAAGCTTGCGTATATTTGGTGGAAGACACTCCTCCAAGGTGTGTGGCAGTGGTGGGATGAGAAGGGGAACTTGGGACAGAATGAAGATCAAAGGATACACACACACACACACACACACACACACACACACACACACACACACACACGCACACATCTGCTGGGAGAGGTGACAAAAAGCTAGGGGCTGTGGCATGGGTTATTCAGGAGTCCCACTACCTGTGTTGCACATGGGAGGGGCCATCTGGCACTCAGAGACCTCTCAGCATAGTTTAAGATTATAAGCACAAACCTTTTCCCCAGTGGGCCCCAGGGGACCAGGATCACCATTGGGACCACCTCGACCCTTTGGGCCTTCAGGACCATCTTCTCCTCGGGGGCCAGGTGGGCCGATCTCCCCCTGCAATCAGAAAAGAGGAGGTTAGGGTGATCCTTCCCAGGTTCCACCCCCAGCTGACCCCTCCTACCACCTTGGAGTATGACTGCCAAGCAGGCACGCTGTGCTGTGCAGCCTGAGCCACATGTGCCTGGCCTCTCCTTGAAAACCAGTGGCAAATCCAAGGTGGACCACTGTCACCAAATCCAGCTGGACCGCTGTCACCCTTCTGCACTGAGGGCCACCATGGCTGCCATCTCTGCTTCCTGACTCCCCTGTCTAGGTAAGGGACTCCTGGCTAAAATAACTGGTTAGCAATAGTGGCTGTGAATGGCTCTGCCCCTGTACTAGTCTGGGTTCTCTAAAGGAATACTAATCATTCCAGGACATGGCCTCCAAGGCTACCCAGAGGAGTGTGCCAGACCGATCCAGACCCAACTGTCACAGTCCCCACATTCACCTTCTTCTGAAGCCTCAGGAGGCATCAAGGGGACCTCTCCCCAGCTGGGAGTGAGCTGGCTATACCCACACCCAGGAGACCCAGAGACTTCATCCAGTGTCCCTAGTTGTAGGCATGAAGTCTATGCCTAAGCCAAGAGGGACTTGGACCCACTCAGGCCAAAGAAGCACGGTGCTCATCTCCAAACAGCATCCCTGGAACTCCCGGTGACCTGTGCCCGAGTCCTCCTGTGACTACCTGCTTCCAAGAGCAGCTGCAGACATATGGATGTTCCTCACATCAAAACAAACTGCTCAGAAACAAGTGACTTCTGAGCTCTTGAGAACCAACTGCAGGCTAAGAAGTCCCCCCTCCCCATCCCCCACCTTGGGCGGCACCCCTCTAGCCCATTAATCCTTTAGGTATTCACATCTGAGTACCCACAGAAAGCCCTGAGCAAGGCTCTGTTTGTAGAGAAAGCAAACCTTAGCACCTGCTCCCCTAGCTTACATCATCTACTGAAAACTGGTCTGTGCTCCCAGGAAGTGCCTTTTGTGTGATTCACTATGTCTGTCTGTCTGTCTATCTATCAACTCCTGTCTTCCATTTCCAAATCATCTCCAACTAGTCTCTTCATAAACACCAAACTGGCTGCAAACCCACACGTATCCTCCTGCCTCTGTCTCCTGACACTGATTAGTGGCATGTACCACCACACGTGCCTCGGTTAAGGGAACTCTAATGGTCTGTGCCAGGTCAGCAGAAAGAGGGAGTCAAAGGGACTTCTGCCCCTCAGCCAGAGGCACTGAGAAGCCTTCACTTGGAGGAGACCCAGAGCAGTCACCCTCAGCGGCAGCATAAGAGGACATCAAATCCCTTTTATATTCTTGTCTTCTGACAGACAAGCAGGTGCTTCAGACATTCCCCATGGGGTTGTGGCAAAGTGTCAAGTATATAGGCCCTCTTGTTCTGGGACGTTGGGCAAAGGTGCTTTCAGGGCCTGCTATGAAGATAATGACACAAGCAGGCAACAAGCCCAAATTAACAGGTAGACGGCACTCAGGTGTGTGCAACAGCTGGGCTACCAGGCGCACAGCGTGTCACCTTCTGTCAGGCTCTGAGTTATCCTGAAGTTGAGGGGAAACTTCTCCGCAGGAGCTAACAGGCGACTTTACAGATCAGCTCCTAGAAGCAGCCCCCATTAACCCCTGGTTCACTGTGCTTGCTGTGCTGGGCGCCCCTCCCCCAACCTGAGCAAGCCACGCCCTTTTCTGTACCAACAGCTTTCCCTGGAGCTGGATCAGGCAATACATCAGGCTGTGGGGGGTTTCACCCATGGCCCAGCAGCAGAGGGTAGGGTGTTGGGGTTGTGTGGGCTTCAAGTGTGACTTGGTTGCATCCAGGAGATGGGCAACCCTCAGGAGGGTTGCAGGAGGGCCTGCAGATCCTCAACAGCGCATAGTCCTGCTAGCCATCCACTACAGCTTGGACAGGGGCTCGCTTATGGGCCTGTCTGGAGTGTTTCCACCCAGTCTTTCCTCTTCATTCTCTGAAGTCAAATTTCTCTGTAATCCAGGGTCCCCAGTCCTCACTAAGGCACCTATCCAGCACCCAGGGTAGAGGGACAGTGGCCACAGCAGACCTTGGCGTTAGCACAGGTGAGAGCTGTCCCGGCTTTGGAGTGGAGACTGAGGAGCAGGCTAGAGAGCCCTGCACAGAGCCCTTGGGCTCCAGACATTCTGTGCTCAGACTAGGAGTTTGCAGAAATGTTTGCCTCCCTTCTGACAAGCTGCTCTGTGGTCCCGAATACCCCACGCTTACATGCGGGTCCCCGAACTCACTCTGCTTGTCCCTGGCCCAACACTCACCCGGTCACCCTTTATCCCCATGTCGCCTTTAAACCCAGGGAAGCCGTCTTCACCCTGAACAGAAACAAAGAAAACATCAGTCTACAGAGAGCGCCACTCCACAGCACTACTGTCCGCTCACAACGGCCTGCACAACACGGAGCCCCAGCCCAGGGCAGAGGCAGGAGAGCTGCCCAGGGAGGAAACACCCAGAGGGCATAGGAGGAGGCCTGCACACCCCGGGGCCTTTGCCCATCCCTGAGGCCTGCTACAGTCTCCATGATGTATCAAAGCCACAGGTCCTCAGACACCCCTCTCTGGGCCATCTGGAACAGCCCAGGAACTTCCTGGGTAAGGGACCATCCCCAGGCTGCCCGGTCACACCCTTCCACATATGTAACGAGACACCTCCTGTCTCGTGAAGACAAAGACAAGATAAATCAAGAAAGCTGAGGCTCTGGAAACCATCTTCAGAAAGACCATCCAGGAGTAGAGTGTCCCCAAAGAATGGGAAACCTGGGACACAGGGCTTGGAAAGAGTCCTTCTGGGGAGCGAGTGGGCATCTGCTCCTAAGAGAACTCAATTTTTCCCTAAACCCCTATGAGGTCCACGTATGTATGTTCTTGGCTGAGTTGTTCAGAAGACAAACCCATTCTCCTGATCCTGCAGAAGGAGCCCTAGGATGCTACGCTGTCAGGGGGAGGTGCTCTAGAAATAGTGGAAAATGGAAGACCTTTTTGCCTGCTCTTCCCAAAGGGCGGCCAGGTGGTTAGCACCCTGAGGCTCACCACACAGGATCTACCTTGAAATGAAATGTTCCCAACCATGGCCCTTAAAGCAGTCTCTAGAGAATAGTTTTCAGGCTATCAGATCACTCCGTATATGGAGGCAAAAACATGTCCACAGGTACCCAGTGAGAAGCACACTGACTATTGGATTCAGAGTGCCATTATTTAGCTTCGTATTAACCAAGATAATCCACATAGGCCCGATGTGCAGCCTTGACCATGGCAGGCAGTACCACATTCTACAATGTGGCTTACATGCTAAGTGTCACCGGGCTGGACATGCCTTCACATGCCTTGGCTCTGAGCCTGAGACTGGACTATAAAACTAGATAGACTCTGTGCAGGAATTCTGGGCCTCTCCAGTGAGAACTTAACCACCATGAGGACTGCTGCCTGCAAAGGACCCGCAGGGAGAGGTTTGGGGGACGAAGGGAAGTGGATACAGCCATGTGGCCATCCTAGGGCCTCCTGGGTAGGTGCTCTGGGCCAGCCCAAGAGATGCTGACAGTATCATGATCCGCAGTCTCCTTCAGGATGGCATCAATTCCCCTCCACATTCTGAAGCAACCCCATTGAGTCCTGTACCACACTGAGACAGCCCACGTTCAAGGGGACAGATTCTTACCTTCTCCCCCTTGGTGCCTTTCAGACCTCGGATGCCATCTGCCCCCTGTGCAAGCAAGAAAACAGAGTGATCGCAAACACGTACAGCCCAAGAGGGAACAGCTCCCACAGGCAGTACAGACCAGCCTTAGATGAGTCCTCAACTAACACGCCTCCATCTCTGGAGGGAGAGGTATTTCCTGTTCTCTCATTGATTGACAGGAGCTCATGTGAGGCCCCCACTGTCCTTAACTCCTACCCTGGCCTCTGACTCCTTCTACACAAACATCCAAACTTTCCCCTGCCCAAATGACTCAAAGGTCTGATATTGCCTTTCTAAAGGCCCGAAGCCCTGCCAACGGTTTCCCAAGCTAGCATGCCTGCCTTTTCTAGGAAGAGTCCCTCAATCCTGCAGCTAGGAAAAACTCAATGCAGGCCGTTGAGTTAAGATCCTGACCCTTTCTGTGGCCTCTGAAAATGTCCCAGACTTCTGATGCCTGTTTCCTTATCTGGAAGTGGATTTACAAGGACTCTAGCCTATCTTTACTGTTGGAAAAAGGGTGTTCTGAAATCCTCAGGGCAGTGCCCAGTGCATACTGGACATCCAGTAGACAATAGCTGTGCACTGGCTGTTTGCATTAATTCTGCATTATCATTGAAAGGTGACATGGTATTGGACCAACTAATGTCACAATGAGTGTGGCTGGCCTCAGCCCAGGGTGGTCAGCAAGTCTCTGTTAGACATAGCTCTCAGGACACACGCATGGCAGGCCCCCTTTCTTCTATTATCAATGGTCCTAGTCCCTCTGTTGTCAGAGGTGAAGTCATAAAACCTAGTAATAGATGGAGCCACAGCCTAACGGCCCATGCCTTCTGACCTTGGGCTCCTGAAAGGGGTGACGTTTACCTACATGGACTCACTATTGACTCCAGGAGTTGCCTCAAGCCACCTCTGCTTAGAGCCGCAGAGGAGTCACAAGGCTCAGTTTCTTCATGATTGAGGCTGCAGCCTGGGCCTGAGCCACCTTCTAGACCCAGGTGCCACCAGCTGCCCTCTGCTGGCCAGAGATCCACATAGGTTTGGTAGTTCCAAGGTTGGGGCTGGGAAGAGCTCTTTAGAATGGAGACATACAGACCCAGGAGTCAGGGCTCAGATCGGAGCTTTGACCCAGGAAGGTAGGAGCTATAAGCCGGATGGACAGGTAGCCTGAGATCTCAACCCCTGGAAGGAAGGAGGGCTTGGAGCATCAAGAGACAAGCCCATTGTTGACAACACCCCTACTCGGTATCCCATGATGCACAGCTTAGAATGCAGAATGGAGGGGCACGAGGACAGCTGCTGAACTGGATGGATCTGGATAGCAGCTGGGGCAGAGCAGCTCTTGCTCACTCATCCCAACGCCAAATAAATGTATGTGGGTTGACAGTAGAGGTGCCTAGTTCATTAGGACAGCAGGCCTTTGAAAGCAGCCATAGATGGAATGGCCCTAGGGAAGGAGGACTAACTCTAGGGAGTCTGCTCTGTGCTTGCTCAAACCTGAGTCAATGTTGGGCAGCAAACTGAAAAATGAAGAGGAGTGTAGAGCAGACATGGAGATATCATGACATGTCCACACTGAGTCCGTGAGCAAGGCTTGCCACATGCACCCAAGTAACGGGAGTTGAAGAACATCTGTGGTCCAACAGATTCAGGAAGGTACAATGTGCCCTGTCTGACCAGCTGCCTTGGAACCAGAGGTTTTTGGGCACTGTTCTTTTCCTGAGATGCCTTCCGGATATATAGAAGTCTCCATAGAAGACGACAGTGGGTGGTACCTAGAGCCCACCACCACCACCACCACCATCTCACTCTTCCAGGCTTCTCTGTGGTGGAGAGAAACAGAAACAGAAGAACCCAGCAGAGATGAACTATCAGGTCCAGGCCTGCTAACACAGACCTGCAAACCCAACTGCTCATGACCCTGAAGCAGAGGATCATGAGTTTAAGACCAGACACCTAGGCAACTTAGTGAGATTCTTCCTCAAAACTAAGAGTAAAAGGCAGGGGGTTATTTGGCTTGGTGGAAGAGTGCTCAGGGGATGTGGGCAAGCCCTGAGTTCATCTCTTGGTGGGAAGCAGGGGAGCGGGGTGAGAGAGGCTGTCTGTTCTTTCCACCTTAGGAGGCTGCAGTGAGAAGAGCCAGGCTGTGAAGCAGAAAGTGGCCCTAACCAAATGATGATCTACTTGCACCTTGACCTTGGACTTCCGGTCTCTATTGCAAAACCCTAGATTGTGGAATTTTTCTTATAGCAGATAGGCCATGACAGAACCCTATCTTGGGAAGAAGCTTGGGTAGGAAATAATCAGATCTCTCTACCCTAATAATGGTGACAGCTCCCACACCTACCTCTGCTGTGCCCATGGGCCTGGCACTCATGAGGTGGCCAACACCACATCTGTTCTCAAGAGCACAAGGGGCAGGACTATCTCTTGCTCTTGTGAAAACTGTCTTAACGCTTGCTTCCCTCTCTGCTTCCAAGTCTAACTGGATTGCTCATGTTATGAGTGAATTTTAATCAGATCGATAGATAAGAGCATTCTCCATAAACATTTTTAAAGTAAACACCTTTCAGCTTGCAGAGGAAGCCTTACGCAATTAGCCATGTATAAGAGCTGCCAAAGGCTTGGGGTAGGCGACAGGAATTTGTAAGATAAACACCCGTAGAGCTCCTATAATCAGCACTGCTGCTCAATTATCCCCCTCATAGCCTTCAGTAGGCACAGTGTCAGGAAAAGCGTGCTTCAGGAGGAAGCTGACCTGCCTAAGGCTGCTGAGAGGTAGCTCTTGAAACTAGGATGTCAGGGTTTCTGAGGCACAGAAACAGGGCTATTTGGGTTCAAGTCTAGACAGAGGTACCATGCTTGGAGGAATTCCAGACAGTCTCTGAACACTGAGGTTGTGAGTTCTACAACCCAGGGCAGCTGTATACTTTGGGTCTGCATCAACGCTGGACAGAAAGTACCACAAGGCGCATAGGTGGGGGCAGCGGCCTGGGTCATATTTATATAAATTCTTCAGCTGAAGTTGTTTTGTGGTGTGCTTGTGCATATATGCACACTCACAGGGGGCACACCTGTGTTCCCCTTCATGTCAGTTTGAAGGAAGCTGTTATCTTTTTTGCCGGGTGCTGGGGTGGGGAGAGAGACTGGAGCTTTGAGATATTGCAAAGCCCCTGTATGGTGAAGGAAGAGACCCTGTCGATCGACACTCATCTTCTACACAGGAATGTGCCTTCGCCCCAGGAACCTTGGAACTCAAGATTAAATCACTCAGCTCAGAGCAAACTCAGTTAGTGCTGAAGGGACAAAGGGGACCTTGCTCTCAATATTGCTCTGGCACTCTGTGCCCCACTTAACAAGGTTCCAGGAATTTCTACCAGCAGAAACACGATTGTAAACAAATGGACATCTCTCACGAACCCTGCCTGCTGGGGATTTGAGAGGACATACTCGTCTTTTTCCTCTTCCAACATGCCAGTAACTCAAAGGACTGTTTCTGGGATTTCCCAGGCTAGCCATGCCCTTGCCTCACAAGATCCACATCCGTGAGAGGCTCCATGGGTCAGCCTGGTATGAACAAATGGTAAACACAAGAGGGTGGCCAGTACCGCGTCCCCGCTTCTTCACAGGCTGACTAGGAGGTAATCCCTTGTCCTGTAGCAGTCTGTCCCCTAGCTGGCAGGCAAGATCCTCACCTGCTCAGACATGATGTCTGAGGTCCCAGCATGTGCATACTGAACTGGGGAGCTAGGCTACTCTAGAGTGCCTGGAGCAGGGCTTAACAACAGAGAAGCTGCCAGGAACCAGCCAGGTCCATCCATCCATCCCACCCTGACTTCCATGAAGACCCAGAGCTGCAGAGTCCCTCTTACCTTGACTCCTCGTGGACCTGGGTAGCCAATGGGACCCTGGGGGCCAGGAGGACCCTACAATCAAAGTGAAAGAACATTAGCTACTTTCAGGTGTGAATACCTGGGCAACCACTGAGGGACCATAGGAAGCAGCCTTGTGGGAGATGCAGGAGGCCCTGTCTTGTGGTCCTCACTGGTACTGATGCTGATGATGGACCCTAGGAAGCAGCCTTGTGGGAGATGCAGGAGGCCCTGCTTTGTGATCCTCACTGGTACTGATGCTGATGATGGACACTAGGAAGCAGCCTTGTGGGAGATGCAGGAGGCCCTGCCTTGTGGTCCTCACTGGTTCTGATGCTGATGATGGAGGTAGTGGGTGGTGCCTTTCAAAAAGCAAGAATTTCTGAGGACAGTCAGATGCTGTATCCAGCTTCAGGAGGCCAGGAGGCAAGACAGGGTCATTGAAATAACATGCCTCCATCCAGGGGACCTTGAGGTGAGGCACTTTTCAGCTGAGGGCAACAAGTGTATCCTATCTAGGGAGATGGCATCCTTCAGTAGTCAAAAGCCCTTTCCCATGACTGACTGACTGAAGCTTACAGTCCAGGCACTGCCTCTCCCCCACCCCATGCCCCACCCACCCCCCTGCTTAGGAGACCAGTACAAAGACTGGCTGCTGAGGCAGGGTGCAGTGGGTACCCACCTGGCCTCCTTTCTCTCCTGGAGGACCTTCTTTGCCAGGGTGGCCCTGTCACAAGAGAGAAGGTCTTCATTAGTAAGCTACCTGCTCAGAAAGAGACCTCCTACCTTAGCAGTATTTACGTCCCAATCCCCCAGGATGGCCTCTCCACAGGATGAGCCCACAGGATAATGAACTTAGACAAGACTTCTGGGTCCTGACTTCCAGGACCAGCAAGGGCCACACAATGTCTGCCAAACACAGCAACTGGTTGTTTGGGGAAACTGAGGGCAGGCAGGTAGGGCAGAAAGAAGGCCATCTTGTCACCTGACTGAGTGCCTCAGCACTTCAAATTGTTTCAGTCACATCCCAGAGGGTCCCCGAGTCCAGAGAAACTGAGCAAAGGTGAGAGGTGGCCCTGCAGAGGCACCTGTGTCCTCTGACCATGTCTTACCTACCTGCGCCTGGACTAATTACATCCTCCACAATGCAGCACAGGCTCTGCTGGAGCCGGCTGGCCCTGGGGTTAGAGCCACAGGGAGAGAGAAAGCAAAAAGGCAGTGCTCACTTATGGACATGCAGTCTGCCCCACCTTTTCCAGGTGATGGGGAGGGGCTCACATCTACCTTGGATACATTGAAACTATCGTGCATGCTTGAGCAAGTCCCTTGTGCTCTCTAGGCCCATACTCCCTCAGGTGAGCAATGGAAAGATAAACCCGTGCTCTAGCTTGAGTGGTTAAAGGTCTGGGGCCCTGTCTCTGAGGGGAAGAACCCTCTGAAGGCAAGTACTCCATTGCTTCCTGTGGTTGGACAATTGATTTTTATAAAGCTCCCAACAAGTGAATTGGGACACAAAGGTCCCATGTGGGAGTCCAGTGACCTTGGAGGGAAAACTAGGGCACCCATGGGTGGACTGTGGCTGCTGTTCCAGCCCCAAGGACAAGCTGGACCAGCTCCTGCCTTTCAGAAATGATGATCATGCTCGCCGTTGGTCCGTGTGCCCTACATATGCCTAAGGTACTAGAGGCTGTATGTAAGCCACCAAGGAGCACATGTCCCCCCACAGGCAGACCTGTGGTCTTCTCAGTGCCCAGCCAGCACATGGGTCTGCTCAGGAGTCAGGGTGGGTGGGCACCACCAGACATCCTAAGCCAGGGCATGCAGTGAGGGTCACTAGAGAACCCAGATGCCCTCGCCATGTGCAACTCCTTCAGAGGCATGCGGGAAACTGCAGGTGCTTACACTGCAGAGAGCCCCAGAGACACCAAGGAGAGGTTCCCTAGGTGCTCAGCAAGCACCTAGCAGAGTGTGCCGGACAGGAGCTGGGGCACCATTGCCACGGCTGCCCAGGTGCCTTAGATGGGTCTCAGCTGCATTCTAGAAGGAAGCAACTGCAGCGGAGAGAGGCCCAGGGCTCATTTTGTAATCATGAGGCTGGGGAGAAGAGAAGAAAATTTAACACTGACAAATCTTCCTGTTGTGCAAGGCTAAGCGCACTTCTCTCTCTCTCTCTCTCTCTCTCTCTCTCTCTCTCTCTCTCTCTCTCTNCCCAGGGCTCATTTTGTAATCATGAGGCTGGGGAGAAGAGAAGAAAATTTAACACTGACAAATCTTCCTGTTGTTCTACGCTCACTGTCTTTCTCTAAGTCTCTCCCTCTCTCTCTCTCTCTCTCTCTCTCTCTCTCTCTCTCTCTCTCTCCTCTCCCACTGCACATTTTCCCAATATTTTGTGGTGAATGTTACTTTCATAATGGAAAAATAATAAAGCTTAAATTATTTGTATTTGATATTTTTCTGATTAAAAAAGTAATATATGTTCATTGTAGACAATTAGGAGAACGGAAAAGGAAATTAAAGCCCTCCGCAGCCCACCATGCAGAGCCATGAGGCTGGTCGGGGACACAGGCTTCCAATCCATTTTATTTTTCTGTGTGTGTGCATACAAAGTGGGCAGGTATAAGATGATCCACATTTAGTATTGGATCATGAGCACTTTCTCCAAACATTGGATAGACTTTCACATTTCATTTTTACTGGCCCTATTTACCCATCATTTTGCTGTGTGCTTTGGGGAATTAATCACATTTCAGAGTACTAGCTATGTATGACTTAAAACCCTCTCTCTCTGTCTCTCCCTCCTTGCCTCCTCCCCTCTCCTCTCTTTCCCCTGTCCCTCTGTCCCTCCATCCCTCCATGTGTGTGCATACTTATGGGCATGTGTATACATGTGTGAGTGCATGTAGGGGCCAGAGGTTGCTATCAAGTGTCTTTCTCAACTGCTCCCCATTGTAACCTTTGAGAAGGGATCTCACTGAACCTAAAACTCTATAGACGAGCTGGCTGTAAAGGCCCAGGATCGGTCTCTCTTCTTTCTCACGGCCCCAGAATGCCAGGCCTGCATTGCCGTGCCCAGCCTCTATACATACTGGGCTAAACACTTTCCTAACCGAGCCATCTCCCTGGCCTGTCAATCACTCTGTCTTCACAACCAAGGCTAAAGGCAATACTGGAGGAAAACCACCTCAGCACAAGCTGCCCCCCTCAAGGTTTGTCAACAGGAAGCTGCTCTTATAGGGAAAGCCACCCATCTTCCCTCCTTTCCAGACACGGGCAGCTGGATCTGTTTAGGGTCCCCCATGCCTTTCTGCCCCACCTGCTGTCTTTGGGCCCTTCACAGACAGAAACCGGGCCTCTCCCACAGCACATTTTAAAGCTTCTGTATTGGACCTGACAGAATGTGGAATCGCCTAAGAGGCAAACCTCAAGGCATGCCTTCAAGGGAGGGTCTAAATTAGGTTAAATGAGGTGACAACTCCCCCTAACTGTGGGTGGCACCATCCCAGGGGCTGGATAAAAAGACCAAAGCGAGCAGAGCACCAGCATCCACGCTGCTTCTTGCTGATACAATGTTACCAGCTGCTCCCTCTGCAGCTGCCAGCCACTTCCCTGTCATAATGGACTGTACACCCTCAAACCGTGAGCCCCTCCTACCTTAGGTTGTTTTTGTTCCGTATTTTGTCACAATAATAGGAAAAGTAACTAATAGAGCCAGGGACAGAGAAGAGAGTCTCCAGGCCAGGGGGTGCTGGGTGCTGCATTCACAAGATGTAAAAGGAGACCATGCTCAGGACCTGCCGCTAAGGAGGAGGGGGCGTTCAGTGTGGTGAGAGGAATTGAACTCCAGGCCAGAACCAGCCAGGTCTATGGAGGCCAGAGACATGTCTGGTTATGGAAAGGGTGTTGCTCTCTCCTCCCTGCAGAAGATATGTGACACTGCAGTAGACCTCCATCTGTGGTCATCACCTGCAGGAAACAGACACTAGGAAGCCATGGTCCTGTGATGAGTGCTGGCCAATGGGGATGGACGGAGCCATCTACTTGCCAATTCCCTGACCTCAATATCTATTAGAAAATATGTCATTGACACAACACGAAATAAATAACAATTAAAAGGGCAGAAATGACACACTGGGAAATGTCAGCCACTCGGCTCCCAAACTCCCCGGCATGTCCACATTGGAATGGGGGTGACTAAAGTTACTTGCTCAGGCCAACCAAAGACAATCTGGGGTCTGGGATTCACTGGGCCATGTGACCCTTGTGGAGTGGAGGTGACAGCTGATAGAGAACCATCCCCAGCACGTTAACACACTCAACATTCCCATGTAGTTCTTTTTTCTTTATATGTTTGCATGTGAGTGTATAATGTACACATGTGTGTATAATGTATGTTTACATGTAAACACATGTATGTGTGCATGAGCACACGGAGGCTTGAGACTGATGTCAGGAGTCATCCTTGGTCACTATCTCATTCACAGACCCAGAGATTGCCACTGTAACTAGTCTTGCCAGCCAGCTTGCTGTGGCGAGTCCCCAACTCTGCTTTCCAGAGCTAGAATTGTCTGTGCACACTGTGACCACCCAGCATTACATGGGGTCTGTGGACCTGAACTCTGATCCTCACATCTGTGCTGCAATCCCTTCCATGCCCCTGAGGCATTTTCTCAGCCCTCCCCACCCCAGCTACCCCCTGCATTTACGTTTTAATGGTGTTATTAAAATAATAAATGAAACTGTCATAAATAATTCATATATCTCATCTTGCCTTCTGAGATAGATTCTTTGAGTTTCACTAAACACAAAAGAGCACACGAAGTGGGAGAGGGAGGGGAGAAATTGGAGAGGTGAGCTTAATAATTTACTTTAAAAATACTTAAATTAAATTTAAAATTAAAAAAACTCTCAAACCAGAGGGCGTCTTCAGTCAGAATGGCAGGTATGGATAGACACACATGCATACACACACACACATGCTCTCTCTCTCTTTCTCTCTCTCTCTCTCTCTCTCTCTCTCTCTCTCTCTCTCTCTCTCTCTCTCTCTGTCACACACACACACACACACCACAAACACATATAACACACACACACACACTCTCTCTCTCTTACACACACACATACACACACACACACGCACACACACGTGCCCCTAATTGCTTCTTCCTCTTCCCTGCTCCTCTCTCTCTGCCCCCCTGCCCCCCCCCCGTTGGACCTGCCGCTCACTTGCTATTTCCAGGTTCTGTCTAATCTAGCTCCCAGCTGTGCTCACTGCAGACGTATTGCCCACCCCAGCAGCCTCCCCCACCCCCAAACTCACTGTAGGAACACTAAAAATACCTCTGGCACACCCTGCCCCTCACTTCCACACCGGGGACAGGTGTGATGGCTTGGAGCCCAGCCCAGTACTCCTCACAGTTTCAAACATGATGCTGAGTTCGGGGGGGGGGGTAATTTGCACACCCTAACAAGTAAGTACAGCTCCTTCTGTGCAGTCACATCAGCTCCATGACAGGAGCACGGTATGAAGGCTTGTCCAGAGTCTAGTCATCACTCAGCACAGAGACCAGAGCACATGATCTTCACCCACAGTGCTTCTGGACAACAGTGCTCCCACTGCCCCTCTGGGGAGGAGGGGGGCTTCCTGGAGAGAAAGGGACAGGGTGGGGGACACTACTCACCGGGGGTCCATCAGCACCTGGCATTCCTGGGAGACCTGGTTTCCCCAAAGGACCCTAGTGCAAATAAGACAGTCTGTGAGGAAACACCTCTGATGTTTATTCCTTTCTTGGGATGTCCAATCCTTCTCTATAGACCCCCAAAGTAAATATTCAGACACTGTCACTCATGCACCCAATGAGGTGCCTCCTCCACCAGAACCTTCAGTTCTGCTATGGGATCACCTCCACCCCCATCTTCTTTCTCCCTTTCATCCCCTGAGATGCTGCTGTACTAGGAACCTTCTGAGGCTGCTCCTGGGCACAGTCAGTGCCTTCCTCACATTCCCCACTAGCACCTATGCAATCCCTCCCATGGCAGGGCAGGGCAGCCACAGGGCCACCAGGCTACTGTCCCGTCACATTCTTAACAAGGTCCCTGTCTACTACAGCCTGGCTGACTGTATTTCAATGGATCTGGGAGACTCCCTCAGAACCACCTCTTGCTGGTCGAAACCTAAACAGTTTGCACTTCCTGAATCAGCCCATGCCTGGGCTCTGTGATGCTGTCCGAAGGGTGTGAGTCCCAGGACATGGTAAGTACTATACGTCTATGTGCCAAATTCACCAAAACACAACTAAATGAGACGCCCAATTTAACCTTCTGATAAATGGCACATATTTCATACTCAACAGTGTGTGCTGGTATGAAGATTCCTAAAGCTGCCACCTCTATACGTAGATGGCGGGCAAATGGATGTATGAATCTGTTGGTCAGTTAGTGAGGAAGATTCAGCATCTGCCCGAGACTGATAGACTTCATTCCCAGAGGGCTAAACTTCAGGAGAGCAAGGCGCGCATGCCTGCCATGGAAGGACTGCAGGTCTCCCAGGCTTGCACAGACGCATGGCCCATGAAGAAGGCAGCCCCTCGTCATACATCCATCCGTCCCACCTACCTTTTCTCCTGGAGGACCAATGGCACCCTGGGGACCTGGAAGACCCTAAGAGGGAAAGCCAGCAGAGGAGTGAAAGGACTCACCAGGGGCCCTGCCTCACCCTCCACCATCTTCCCAGTGACCACCCCCCATCCAGGTACCAAGCATGTTGGTGGCAGAGCTAAGTCTGCACTTCCCAGACACTTGGCCAGAACCTGTGTCCCACCCCTGATGCCCCCAAGTCACCTTTCCTGAGACACTTACCTGGGCACCAGGATTACCCTGCTGTCCCGGGGGCCCAGGCTCTCCCTGGGGACCCTATAAAAACAGAGGCAAAGACCCTGAGAAGAGATCTAGGAACCACACTCCATTTTGGGGAAATCTCATTTCCACACCTCATCTTTTCCACCAGTAACCCCAGGAGTCTATGTGTGGGAGCAGCTTTCTGGAAAAGGGGATCTCCCTGTTTTCGGTGTCAGATCCTTACACCCAAAGGGCATGTGGACTTACACCCAGCACCCCGGTGTCCATCAAGGCAAAAGTGTGACAGGAGCTGACCAGGCAATAATCTATTGGTAGAAATGTGTGCCCTTGACTTAGATATAGAGCTAACAGACTCATCTGATGGAACTGACTTCCAACTTTGGATAACAAATTATCAACTTGGGGTTCTGGCTTTGCCACCAGAGGGCAGCACTAAGCCATGGACCAGAGGCTAAGGTGTCCACTCTCCTACCCCAATTTCCAGCTGATGCAGACCTCCACAGCCAGGCGTGGACTGTGCCCACAGACCATCACCAAAAGCCAGGTCATGTGACCCCTGGGACTCACCACATTTCCTTTTGGTCCAGGCTGGCCATCCATGCCCGTTACACCCTGCAGGAGAGTTATAAAAACGGGGGTGGGGTGTTTTCAACACAGAATGACCAACTCCACTCTGCATGCTTGGACGTGGGTAGTCTCTGGGGAAAGGACAGACTCGACTGTCCACCCCTCACAGCCGGGGCTACTACCCCTCACAATAAGGTAGCTGAGCCGTCGGCCCCAGCACCCTCATATGAGCAGACCCTGCATTCTAGAAAAATCCTCCAGAGAGGTCGAAGAGGGCAAAGCTAATTTCACCCACCAACCAAAACCAGAGAGCCCCAACCAATACCATGAGCCTCTCCCTCCTTCCCAAAACCACCCCCCCCAAAAATGCTGGAAGGCTCTTAAGCAGAGAGACAGTGGCATCCTGAGGTATTCACTGCTTATGACGGAAAACAACAGCAATAGCAACAACAGCTCAGCAGGTGCCGTGTGCCAGGGCGGGGTAAAAAAGTCTATAGGAGCAGCAAGGCCAGCTGCCTCATGGATGACAGCCCCTCACACCTACAGCTGGCATACACTAAGGTCGGCCTGGCCCCATGGCCCCATGGCCCCATGGCCCCGGGGTTGCTAACTGGGTCAGAGGGTTTCTGGTGCTATACTGTGTACACATACGCCAAGAGATGATAGAACTTACAGGAGGTCCAGGAGGCCCTGGGGGGCCTTTTGGCCCAAGCAGACCACGTGGTCCCTGCAAAAAAGAAAAGATGAGGAAGGATGGAACTGGCTGGAGGCGTGGCCTGCTTGTCTGCCCTGTGCAGCCCACGCCCAGTACCCTGTGCCCGACTAGAGCGCAGCTGGTGACTCCAGAATCCTGAGAGAGATGCCATGATGCCCCTCACTTTCACTCACTCCATCTTCCTCTCCACCTGGACACTGGGGATCTGAAGCAGGACGCTCCTGGTATGGAGGGACCCGGCTAGGTGTCAGGGGTGTCCTAAGGGAGGGGGTCCTCTCTGCCTACCTCTGATACTCAGGAAAGTGAGCACAAAATCTCTCTATTGAAAACTCGTGAAGTTACATTGTACTGCTGGGTCCCGTGTTTATCACCGAATCTTTCTTCAATCTCTCTCCCCAGTGACATGCAATGCTGTCATTTCTGGGATGACAGAGTTCAAGGGAGCAGGGAACAGGTTCAGAAGACAGCAGGCTTGCAAAGAACTTTAGGGCCTTGTAGGGGACAGCTACTTGGGAGAGCCACAATCTATCTCCCCTCCTCTGGACACTGAAGGGCAGTGCCCAGTGCCTGCATCCTACACTGAAGATCTGGCCTGAGGAGCAACTGAAGTCTAGGGAATGGTCCACCTAGGAAATCATAGGTTTCACTCAAGACACTTGGATCTCAATTGCCCTTATTTTGCCAGAACCTTTTAGATGGGGGTGGGGAGGACATAAACAAACAAAACCAAACCCCCCAAAGCCCCACCTTTCTTCACATTCTCTGCGTCTTAAACGCTCCCTTCATTATTTTAATAGTAGTCTTACACATGTGTTTGAGACACTGCTAATGCAGGAGGCACCACTTAGATGTGTGTTAAGGAGAACAAGGCTGGCAGATCCTCCTCGGTGACTAATCAGACGTCCAGGGTATAATTTCATCCCAAATGAACCCGAGCATGCCGACCCGAGCTCTGCCCTGCATGGCGTTTAAGGCGTAGCTCATCGATTAGCTTCACCAGATACAAGCAGCTGCCTGACTTGGATAATGAAGGTACGTTTCTGAACATCAGTAAATGCAGGGTAATTAATGTCCTTTTGCCCTTGTGGAAATCTGCTTTAAGCCTAAATACGAGGTGGCTGGCAAAAGGCAGCTTTTCCTGCAGCGGGCCGGGCACCACCCTGTAGGGTGCACTTGCCAGGCCTGCGAACAAGCTTGGGCCCATTCAGTCCCCTCGGTTGCCCGGCACCCACTATGACTGCTGATTGGGTGTCTGCTACCGCACCTTAGACACCTACCACCACGCCCTCAATGCCCACCTTGTTACTGCTATGATTCCTGCAGAACACCCACTATACTGTGTCTCCCTGTCTACTCTGACACACTTGGGTATCCACCATGGGCCCTCTGAATGTCCTCCATGCTGCACGTGGGCACCCAGCATAATTCCACTGGAGTTGCGGTACCCCTGGGCATTTGCTACAGCTCTCCGAGGCCCATCTTCCTCCTGGAGAAAGGGTCAGTATACACTCCCTAGAGGTGCCCTGCCCCTAGTGTCCTCCCTCTTTTCTTTCCTGGGCAAATGTCATGTGCCCCTTTCCCTAGACCAAGCTCTCTAACCTACTCCACACCCATCAGCTCATGACTGTGGAGTTGAGGCCCAGAGTCCCCCCCATCAGCAACTTACAGGCTCCCCGGGCAGCCCCCTGGGCCCAACTTCTCCATCGTCACCCTTTGGAGAAAGAAAAAAAATGTTTAATGACAAGCATTGAGGCCTGGGTACACACACACACACAATATCTCTCTCTTTGTCTCTCTTTGTCTCTGTCTCTGTCTCTGTCTCTCTGTCTCTCTCTCTCTCTCTCTCTCTCTCACACACACACACACACACACACACACACACACACACACACACACACCACACAGCAGGACTCTGCCTGCTCCTCAGGCATACACTAATATGTTAATGATGGCTCCACTGGAGAGGGCCCTGTCCTCATTCTGGAGCTGCAAGGGTGCAGCTGCTGCAGGGAACCGTGAGGCAGGTCCTGAAGCAGGTCCTGCTTCCCAGCTACACTCAAAACTGCAGCAAGGGCAGTTAGGCAGACACTGAGTTCAAGGCCTCGGCCACCCTCGTGAGTAACAGAAACGGAGGGACAGAGGAGCCCCAGACAGACTTCGGTGAGCTCAGGGTCTACTGGGATCCAAACCATCCAGTGGCAAGCTTTCCTTCCTGACTCCAGATGGGATGCCTGCTCTGGTTCACCAGGCCACATCCGGAGCTGCTAGCAGACGCTGCTTCCTACCACAGAACCCAGTTCTCCTGCCTTCCTCAAACACAAAGACATGCATGCTCACATAGCACCTGCCAGCATATATGCTCATGTGAGCCTATGTTCAATAACTGTGCAGCCACACATATAACTTGCATACGCATGCATATATGCACACACACGTGTATATATATGCACACACCTAGGAGTGAGTACACTTATGCATATATAGTAGTGTACATGTATGCATATGCTGTGAGTGCACATATGTAAACAAAGGCATATGTGCACACACATGCACGAATATGAAACCCACCATGAACCAAGAGGGTGGGACATCCAAAGGTACCCTTTTCCTTCCTCAGCTTGCAGCCGTTTAGGCCAAGGTCCAGCGAGGGTAACTTCCTGGACAAAGTTCAAAATCTAGAGAGGATGGTACCTCTCTCCCACTTTCCTAGGTTTGTGAGCTCCCAACAATATAGTTCAAGAAGCCCATAAATCCTGTCATGCATTCTCTGCCGTGCACATCTGTGCTGTGGCCTATGAGCTCAGCCTCCAGCCACTGAGGATACTGGGAGTGGACACTGAGGAGTCCTCAGGGCACAGAAGCCCAGGCTGAGAAGCCCGACTGCAGCCCTTCCCTCCCCACTGTTCCTATATTCAGTTACTTCACCAATGACTTCCCCCATCCCTCCACCGCCCTTGCTTCTCCATCTGACACCTCATTTAGATGAGATCAGCAGAGCCACTGAGCTCATTAAGTCCCTGGCATCTCCCCTCCACACGATCTGGGGCACCTGCCTCCTGTAGTTAGAGGTTTCCTTTCTGAGACCCATGACAGTTTGACCCTCATCGGCAAGAAGGATAAAGTAAAATGAATGCTTGTGCCTTGCTTCAGTCTTAGAAGCACACAGCCACCTGCCTGGGCCAACATGCATGCTTCCTTTTCCCAACCCCCCACCAACCCTGACTGGCCTGCACTCAGAGTTTCCCAGTGTAAAAAGATGCTGAGATATACGCACCCTTTCTCCATCGTCTCCTGGGATTCCCGGCGGGCCAGAAGGACCAGGGTCGCCCTAGCAAACCAACCAGGGTCAATGTTAACCACCGCAGAGCAGGTTCTTCACTACTGTCCCAACCCCTTTTTTTCTGTCCTCTTAATTCTAACCCTCAGTCTTGCAGCCTAGTTCCTCTGGGCGGAGGGCATATGCTGAGCGCTCGTCTAGTGGCTGCACAAGAGCCTTGCACTCGAGCCCCATCTGGATACCTTGCCGGTGGCAGAATCACCAGCCTGAGCACCTAGCAGGGCTAGCAGGAGCCACAGATAGGCAGGCACACTGTGCATTCAGTGTGAGGGAGGGCAGCACAAAAAGGACCACGCTGGACCAAAAATCCCTAAGGGTCAAGGCTGATTTCACTCAGGCAAACCTGCAATTCCCAGTGTCGCCTGTAGCTGGCGCTCAATGTATACTTTCATCAGTTGGTCAAAGGACTCCGCACCTCTCCCAACTCCCCACCACTGGTGACTGTGAGCTTGTTTTCATGTAATTACAAAAGAGCAAAGAAGTAGCAGCTGTGGGTGAGACACTATTCAGAGTATACAGAGCACAGACATTTTTCACTGTAAGACCCATATCTGCATGCTTTACACCCATGTTCCTATATGTGCATGTTTTTGTCCATGTGTATGCATGACTGTATTGTTGCATCCCTCTGTGTGTGTATTTTGTACAAGTATTATATATGTATGCATGTATGCCCTGTATGTATGTGTGTGACTAGGTAAGTATGAATGTCTGTGCCCACGTGTATGTATTTGCATACATGTGTGCTTATATACATGTATATGTACATGGGTGTCTATATGCCTATGTCTGTGTGTAACTGTATGTATATGTGCTTGTGAATGTGTGCATATGTATTTGAGTCCTAAGTGATTATGCGTGTATGCATACATGTCATCATGTTTGTCAACATGTTTGTATACATGTGTATGCCTGTGAATATGTATATGTGTGTATGCATGTGTGTGGCTATGAATGCATGTGTATATATATATGTATATATACATGTATATATGCATATGTGTATGGATGAATATGTGCTCTTGTGCTTTTGTGTGTATGCCTGTACAAACATGTATATACACATACATGTGTGCCTGGATGTTCCCGAAATGAGAAATTTGACATATAAATCCACTTTAAGGTAAAGCAAGTAAGAGAAGAACCACTCCCAGCTAGCGGTGAGAAAGGCAGGCAAGCACCGTAGTGCCTTGGCACCAACCGCAGCCACCCTTCACAGCAGGCTCTTGAGACTGCCCGCCTTCCTGGGGCCACAGCCTTAGAGCCCTGACTCTGAGCTTGCATGTGATAGCTGTTCAGATTTCCCGTGCATGTGAAGCCTCCCTTAGGTAAAAAGTGGCTTCTAGAAGATTCTAAAACTAGTTCTAGCACATATTTTCCCTCACTTCTCTGTCCCCTGTGACACCCTGGGGTCAGGTGCTTGCCAGACATGCTCGTAAGCCTCACGAGGGAAATCCAACTTCTCTTGGCTAGATCTCCATTAACAGGGACTCCACAGTTCATCCAGAGACACTGTGAAGTGGAGGAACCTGGCCCCATTTAAGGAACCTGAGGCTGTTGGAAAGAAAAGACCCTCCGCAAATCCCACAGCAAATACTCACTCTATGGCCTTTCTCTCCCGGCAACCCAGCCAGACCATCAAAGCCACGGTCACCCTGCAAGAACAAGAGAGCTGAATCAAACAGCCCACACAGCAGGAACTAGTGGCATCCTTAATTCAACACCCTGGACTATGGCCCCGCACAGCCCTCCTGCCTCAGGACACTGTGGAGTCTGTATATGCCACCTCCTCTCCCCAAGCAAAGCAGAGGCTGGAAAGGGAGGGACACTGTTGTCCCCAAGCCAAAGGCCAGGGCATCCTTGGGAATGTAGTCATGCAGTTAATCAGTAACTACTGCAAAGTCAGCATGGGTTCATTTGCTATGAGTCTCTCCCTGCAGGAATATCCCCATGGTCCTGAGGGCTGACACACGCCAGTGCTCACACTCACTCTGGTGGAGACCCCTGGATCTTTACCTGCAGGGACCCCTGGCTCCTGCACCCCAGCATAGAGCCCAGTACCAGCAGCCCATCATGCAGGTATTCAAACCAGGTAGGATGAAATCAGAGTAGGGTACTGGGGGATTTTTATGACTTTGCAGTTAAGAGATTGTAAACTACTCGACAGAACAGTGGGAATCCTTCTACCATCCATGGCCTTCCGTGTTCATTAACTTGGAGGTCACCGGAAGTGAGACTATGGAACCAGGGGACCAAGAACAGATGTACTGAACAGTGACAGCTCCTGGTGACTCAGGCACATGAGAGAGAGTCTACACAGGGTCACAGGAAGAGGGATGAACCCAGGATCCACAGTATCAGGGGAAAAACCAGCTGTCACATGTCTATATGAGTCCCGTGCCCTCTGCTCAAGCACAGATTGTGTCTACTCACCCCCACAAGGCCGAGTCCTGACTTTCCAAGGCAGGGTAGGAAAACTCATGTCCCATAGACTCGAGATGGCCGAGCCATCCAAGCACTAACGGTGTGGTCTGTTTACCTGCACACTCCCAAGGGGTTCCCCCTGATCCACCCCACCACACTCACTGGCCACATTAACAGGGCACCTGACCTAAGCAAGTCACCTGTCAATCTGTCATCCTAACTCACACTACAGGGGGGTCATCAAAGTGAGTAAGCGCTTCCTGCAGGCACACTCCTCAAACCTGATGGTTATGTCGTCAACATGACGTCAGGGATGATGGTGACTGTATGGGTGTGGGTGACGGCCTACCTTGGGGCCTGTTTGTCCAGGCATGCCTCTGGCTCCATCACTCCCAGCACGGCCCTGGAACAGCAGAGAGAGGTGACCCAGGGTACCCAGTGGGTTGCCCTGAGACTGAAGGTCCCACCCCTGGACCTTCAGAGTCTGCTACAGTCACTAGAGGGAGAGGAACTCCCTGCCAAACCCCTGCTCACTAGTGAGGCCCACCAGCCTCTTCTTTTCTGTCTCCTGTAGATGCCTGATCAGGGGTCGGGGTTTGTTGCTCATGGGCTCACGGTCAGGCACACAGGCCGTGTGGACAGTGGCAGCTTTGGTCTCCACATGCAATGCATACGAAGGTCTGTTTGTAGGAACAGGTCAGGTTAATTAAGACTTTTCTAGCCTTCCTGGTGTGTGGTCATCATTTTTTAAGAGGATGGTATCTTATATCAGCTGTGTGCCTGAGGAAGCCGGCTGGATCCATACAGGAGAACAGCATTCTCAACAGGAAATCTAAAGAGGCTAGTGAGCTGAAGAAAGACCTGTGCAGAGCCGACATAGCCATTTCTGGAGAGGAGGCACAAGGTGTCCCCAAAGATAAGGCCCACTATCAACAATCAACAATGTGGATCCAGCTCCTGCTGTGACCTGTCTGGGACATGGCTTTAGGGACAGGTGAACCGTCTCAGCCCTGGACACACAGCATTTATTCCTAAGCAGTGGCTCAGACACAGCTTTGGAGATGGACATGGGACCATGGGTCCTAAAGGGGACAGTCTATCTCAGATCTGGGCATGGATTCTGTCCCATACCGTCCCATACCACATGGTCTCAGCACCAAGCACTTACCCGTCTTCCAGGCTTCCCTGTTGGGCCGGGTGGGCCTTGCACACCTCGAGGACCCTGCCAGAAACCAGAGGACAAAACATCAGGACATGTCCCTCTTCTAAGGAGGAAAATTCATCCCATGCATGTCAGCCTAGCCTAAGGCTTGCTTTTCGAGTTGTTCACATGTGGGTATCCTGGGGGTAATCCCTTAGTGAGGGCTAGCAACAGACAACACAAAGAGCTTGTTCTATGATATCAAGTAACAATTCTTCCTGCTTCTGTTGAAGAAGTATCAAAAACTGGGCCACCAGCAACAACCAGGAGTCACCTTCCTGAGAGCAAAGCAGAGGTAGGTTCACACATACCTGAGGTCCCATGTCGCCTGGCTCACCCTTCAAACCTCCACTCCCAGGAGGACCCTAGGGAGACAGTATCAAATCAGTGCGTACACCAACAAGTGACATGAGAATGCTGTGTGTGGAGCAGGCAGGGAGCCCGCATCACAAGGCTGGCCTGCCTACTGTGACAAAGGTAAGAACGTGAGCTCTAGGAGGCAGAGACCTATGGCCACCAAGACCTCCTCCTGGTGTTTAGTAGGATTCCAGGGGCTAGGGCTCATGGAGGCCATCAAGGCTTAAGAGGTTTCTCTCCCCAGGACAAGCTGGCTCGTGATTTGTGACAGCCCCTAGCTTGGAACACAGTGCATAGCCTATGGACCAGTTCAAGTTAAGACTGGTCTCACCTCCTGGGTACAGGGTACCAAGGTCAGACCTGGGGGTGGGAGGTAGCCTGTGTCAAAGTCAGCCAGGGGCTCAATGGTATAGGAATCATGTGTCCTTAGGGTTGTGGATTTAGCTCAGTGATAGAGCATTTGCCTAGCAAGCTCAAGGCTCTGGGTTCAGTCCTCAGCTCTGAAAGGCCAGGAGGTGGCTGTGTCCTTGGAGGATCCTACTCCCAGTGCCCACAACATGTATTTGACACATGGATGACAGCCGGGGGTCCCTGAATCCATAGCATCCCTGCTTTGCTGTGAGGCCCCAGAGGAGAGCTGAGCTGGGGCACCTAAGCCTGATAGGAAACCCGGTACTTTCCCCAGCCCTGGGGTTACCTTGGACACTGGGACAGAACTATAAGGAAGAAGACCCCCAAAAGGACAGAGGCTGACCCCTCATGGGCTGAGAGCACATTCAGCATAGGTCTTAGGGCTATTTCTGGGGACATCTCCAGGCCTGTAGTAGAGCAGTCCCCTTACCTGCTGTGTTCCCTGGGATAGAGAAAAGTGGGAGGAGTCTAGAGCCTGTCCTTCACGGGGAGAGTTTGGAGCTGGAATGCACAAGTGGGAAGGGAGCACCCCCATCTCCCCATCATACTTAAGCTGAGGGCTACTTCCCAGGAATCCCCCCCCCCAAAGCTTCAGGTGACCTTGAACATAGCCATTCCCTCTGACGCGTGCTCCCACAAAGGGGAAGAACAGCCCCGAGAGGCCACCTGTCTGAGCTGGTTCCCAGCTGGAAACAAAGGTTCTGGGCTATCTATCCAGTGGGCTCCACCAGCTGGCATCAGCCCTGCCAATCACTCACCATGGGGCCAGGTCTCCCGGTGAGACCCATTGGGCCAGCTGGTCCCCTCAGTGCCAACTGTAAAGGAAAGAGGAGGAGATCAGAAAAACACTATGGTTGGTCTTGTCCTGGTTTTCTGGCTCCTGTTCTATAGCACGTGGTCACGAGGAAAAGGAGCATAGGACAGAAAAGACTAGACATTCACAGAGAAGGTCTCGCTGACCCAATTCTGGGCTCTCAGCATCTCCACAGGGAAGTAGGGCACAGAGGTAGAAGTCAGTGCTACCTGCTGCCCCACTGTGGGCAGGGTCCCCAAAGCCTTCCTCTTTTTTTTTTTAGCCCTGTTGGAGAGGTGGACCATCCTGTACCAAATCTGAAATATAGTCTCCCTTCCTGGGTCAGGCTGAGGCCTATATTTTCCTTGTGGATTTTAGACTTTTTCTGGAAGAGGCACAAAGTACTCTCCAATAGCAAGAGAGGTGTGTACGGTACACAGAGGAGCCTGTGGGCCCTGGGCTCTCAGTCATGCACTGACCGTCCCCCTTGGTGTGGCTCCTGCCAGCCATCACGCAGGCTCAACTTGTCTTCCCAAAGAGCTGCTCTGTTGCGGGGTTACCCCCACCACCACCACCACAGTGCCGTGTTAATTTTGGAAGATCATTTTGCATTTAAAATGATCTGGGGGTTCTAGAGAAGGCTCAGCTGGTAAACTGCCATGCAAACGTGAGGATCTGAGTTAGGATCCCCACTGCACACGTAAAAGGCCAGATGTTCCAGCATCTGTCTCATACCCAGAACTGGAAAGACAAAAACAGAGGGATTCCTGAAGTTCCCCAGCCGGCCAACCCAGCCGAATCAGTGAGAGACGCTGTCTCAAAATAAAGCTAGAGACTGATAAAGGAAAATATCCAACATTCACCTCAGGTCTCCCCACACAGGCACACACATGTGTAAACATACCAACACACAATAATAAAAACATACTTTTTGAACTTATAAATAAAAATATACAAAATTTAAAATATTCCAACAAATAAAAATAAAAAAAAAATCAGGACTGGAGAGATGACTCAGGGGTTAAGAGCACATCTTCTAGAAGACCCACATGCTGGCTCACAACCATCGCAATCTGGTGCCCTCTCCTGGCGTCTGTGGGCACTAGGCACACACGTGCAGGCAAAAAACTTACTCACAGGAAAAAAAAAAATACATCTTAAAAAACCCAGACAAACCAGAAAGCCTTTCTGTCATTTGTCTTCTATTAAAATGCACACTGATTAAGAGGCTGGCTGGGCAGGCACAGGCTGGCAAAGCTAGTCACACACACAGCCTCGTCTGACTCTGGGTTTATCACTGGCAAGCCCGTTCCATGGCATCCACTCTGCACTGAAACTGTCCTTCAATTACCCTAGCAGACTCTGGCCATTAATGTCTCCTCTGAGCCGTGCAGAGTAGTATCAACATTTCCCAAACAAGGATTCTACGTTGGCTTTCTCCACACTTCCTGCCCACCCCATAGGAAGCGGCAGCATCAGGCCAGTCACAGGCAACCAGCAATCTAGAGGCACGTTCTCTAATAATGCCATCTGCAGATATGCTCACTGGGGAAGCAGGGAACCCTTAACTCAAACCAAGTGACCCTGGGCTCAGTCTGAGAGATCCTGGGGGGGGGGTCCGTGAAAGATTCTGGGCCCAGAGTGAGGGACCCTGGGGATCTGTTAGCTCTCTCCTAGGATGTGGCCTTGCACTCAATCCCAACCCCAGCCCTAAGAGCCTGAGTCAACCACCTGTCCCGCCCCCTGGATCCCTGAGCAGTTCCTTTCCCCATGGCTGGCCCCCCAAGTGTAGGTCTGGCACAGAGGTGAGTGCTGCACAAGGCAGAAGAGGGGTTCGCTGGGCCAGACAAGCTGCAGAGGCCCAGAGACCTCTTACCCCTAACTGTGGAAAGGATACCCCTGAAAGCTCTCTGTAAGTTCCCCCACATTCTCCAGCGCACATGGAGGACCCAACCTTCCCTACATTCCTGACCAGGCAAACTGTAGGACAATCATTCACTCTGTGAAGCCACCAGGGCCAAGCTCTGCCACATGGGTCCCTAGGGGTCCGCATTACTTACCCTGGCTTGCTGGAGGATAGCCTGGGCCTGGGACTCCTGGGCAGAGACCATGGGGCCCTTAGAACCGGCATCGCCACCACCTCCAAACCGGAACTGCAAGAGCAAGGTGCAAAGTTACCAGAGGTGGTACAGGGCACCCACTCTGACCCCAGGGCAAGGTGGGTCTCACGGGCCTTAAGTAAAGCAGAGACTCCAAATCCCAGAACCCGAGTGCACACGACCCTAGCCGACATGCCACAGCCCCTCCTGTCAGCCTTCGCCTTGGACACCTGAAACCTGCTCTGTGCCCACAAAGGACTTTGAACCTCCATTGCTTTGCACGCTGATGAACCACAGATCCTGAAGACTGTAAAGAGTAGCCAAAGGGCAACCAAACTGGGCTAGGTTGAAGGGACCTGCAGGGGACACCCTGGTTCCATGTTAGGTCTCCCTTAGTGCAACAGGCATCTTGGGGGTAAAGTGAAGTTGGTACTCTTGTTCTGAGACCTTAGGAAGAGGACATGAGTTCCAAGTGTGACATTCTTTAGCATCTGCCCTTGGAGAGGGGAACCTGCCAACTTCCCATCCTCCTTCAGACCAGTCGTCCCAGGATCACTGTACTGAAAGAATAGTGCTGATAACACAGTCCTGGGGACACAGTGCTGAAGGCACAGTCCAGAGGGCACAGTGCCAGGGCACAGTCCTGAGGACACAGTGATGAGGGCACAGTGCTAGAACACAGTGCTGGGGCACAGTACTGGAGACACAGTGCTAAGGACACGGTGCTGAGGACATAGTGCTGGGAGCACGGTGCTGAGGGCACAGTGCTAGGACACAGTTCTGGGGGCACAGTGCTGAGGGCATAGTGCTGGGGGCACAGTGCTAGGTCACAGTGCTGAGAGCTCTGTCTGGCTCTAACTCATTCACTTACCCAAATTTTGTTTGTTAGGCATGACCTACCTAAAACCCTCCATCCTAAAGGCACCTCTGCAAGGGCCCCAGTTGCTCTCCAGAGGATAAACAGGAGCCCAGGGCATATACCCTCCCTTCATGGTTTTCTGTAACCTCAGAGACCCCAGTGCCAGCAGCAGTGGCTGGATGCTGGCTACCAGGACATAGATGTCTAAGAAACTTCTGGGTTTGGAATCCTGGAGCCTGGCTAGCCTTCAGCACTGAGTTCCAAGTCCTTCATCTCTGAATGACTAGCTGGAGGGACCATTCTCCTCTTGTCACAGACACAGAGAATGTGATCCTGGGCTTCATTCTTACTACTTAGGATTAACTTCAGTGGAAAGCAGCATCTAGAAGGTTCTAGATGATATCTGACCACACAGATAGCTTCCAGTGAAGTCCCTATTTCCCTCTCACCCACAATCACTGGTCAATTCTTTAGGGAGACAGGAGTCTAGTCATTGTCACAAAGTGCCTTGAAGTAGGTTTCCCCAGGAGCCTCACCAAGAGAGTGGGATTTTCCTTCTCCTCCTGGTACCAATGACAGACTGGAATACATGGACCTAGAGCAGCTGCAAACACCCCACCCAGACCCCATCCCTGGGACATCGCAGATCCTTCCAGGACCCACCCACTGCAAGCCCTCACCCCAGCTAAAGATACTCACCGGCAGCATGAGCATGGTGCCTGGGGGGCCAGGCAAGCCATCGGCCCCAGGAAGACCTGGGCGCCCAGGGGGACCCTGCAGCCAGGGAGGAAAGAAAACTGGTCAGAGAGACAAAGGGACATAGCTGAGCAGCAGTGTGAGGACGAGAGGTCAGAAAGCAGGCTAGGCAAGCACAGAGCAACACGAGACTCCATAGCACGGAATGTTCTAGAAACACTGGAATGCTCTAGAAAGGAGCAACATGATAGGGTACTATGGGGATGGGGAGTGAGGGAGCTGAGTTAGATGTAAGAAATTCAGAGAGGAGAGGCAGGTGATTGTGTCTAGTTAGAGGCTGGAGGCTTGAGAAAGGCAGAGGCTAGCTCGTATCTTTCCATGTAGCCCCTGCAGTCTCCACCAGAATGAGGACTGAGAACTGCAGCCCCAAGCTCTCCTGGCTGAATGAGGAAGGCGTTGATCCCTCATCCAGTCTTCAGCTCTGCATGTGGTCTGGGACTGGAGGACAGGGTAGAGCACCCACTCACCTGGACAGACCCAGAGATAGGTGAGAAGAGAGGGAAAGTCCACCCATGGGAGCACAGAGCCAACATGAGCAACTTTAAGTATGCTCTGGAATATTTTTTCAAGCCCTGGCTTACAGGGGCAGAAGTCAGACCTCCTTACAAAGTGAACTCAGACCCCGACACTGAATCCAGCTAGCAGGGACACCCACCCTTACAACCTCCATTGATGGTGGCAAGTTTGGAGGTGGCCAAGCAAAATTGATTTTGCTTTGCTGTTTTACAGAGCCTTTGAGGGGACATCCCAGCAGGGCACTTCGTTCCCTGAGCATCACAGGCATGTGCTCTTCCTGCTGCCCGAGGGCTGGTCACCCTTACCTCCTGAAAACCATCACACTCTTTACCCGTTGCCCAAAGCACCATGCTGTCCCAGCTGCTGCCAGAAGGGGCTCTAGCCAGCAGAACATGCTCCAGGATACCCTACCATGTGACTACATCATAATCTACCTTTTCACTTCCTGCTTTAATACCTTGAAAACTGTGCCTGCTGGTCCAAGGATCAGGGACAAATGCCTGTCCTGTCCTTACCACATGTATGTATGTCGTCATCTACAACTTGGCTGTCTGATTTTTTTTTTTTTTTTTTGAGACAAGATTTTTCTGTATAGCCCTGGCTGTCCTGGAGCTCACTCTGTAGACCAGGCTGGGCTTCGAACCCAGAAATCCACCTGCTTCTGCCTCCCAAGTGCTGGGATTAAAGGCGTGCACCACCACTGCCCGGCCCAGCTGTCTGATTTTTAATCATGATATTCATTAGATGAGCCAGCAAAAAGGGGAGGGAGGGATTCAGAAACCCATAGGCTTCAATGCATGAATCCATGACCAAGTATCAGAAGAAACTCAAGGCCCCATGGCACGGCTTATATCCCACCCAGAACAAACCTCCTCAGCCAGTGGCTTGATTGCTAATAAGAAGGGCTAGAGTGAAAACCAATGCAGGCTCCAGGTCAGGAGCTGCTCCTGCAAAGCACAGAGGAAGCACCCAACCCAAGCTGTCCCTTAAAATGACTCTTGAGGCCACTTATGTAATGTAGAACCACTACTGACGGTGTAGGGCTGACTGCTGGCTACCTCTGGACCTAGGTTGGTTCTTAGGCTCCTGGCACAGGGCTAGGCGCAGTCAAGTCTGTAAAGATCTGAGGGGGTGACATGGGATGGCCCTAGGGAGAGGGGCAATTTGAGGAAGGAGTGGTTGTTCTTACTGTCATTTCTACATTTCTACATTTCTACAGGATCCAGAGCGGGGAGGGAAGACAGCCTACAGGCAAGAGGAAGAATACACAGGCAACCAGAGAGTCTATGGTCTTGGCACTGAACTGGTCTCTTACCCTTTCTCCAGGGTCACCCATTTGGCCAGTAGGACCTGTAGTTCCTGGAGGTCCTGGAAGACCCTGGAATGAAAATAAAGTCAAGACAGAGTTTCAGACCTGGCCTCAGGGAAAAGACCTTCTCCTCTAGTTAAGTGAGAGTAGAAGCAGGGGCAGGGAAGTCCTTGACCGGGTATCTGCCAAAGTGAGGAGCATCTAACTCTCTACCCAGGAGATCCCCCCATAGTTCCTGCCTGCCACGAGTCAGAGGCTAATAAAACCAGGCACTCACAGCAGGGCCTTCAGGGCCAGGGGGCCCCTCGATCAGCATCCCCTGCAGAGAGAAAGAGAAAGGGGGCGTCTGAGACCAGGAGCCCAACCCAGCTTCCAAACTGGGTAGGCAACAGTCAGCCTGTGCTGGGAGAGCACTCCGACTATCTTTGCAGAACTCCAGCCAGTGACCAGGGTCCCACGGGCTCCCCTCAAACACAACTTTGACAAAAACACCGCAATTTGCTGGAATGAGAGAACAGAGCCCAGACACAACTCCTGTGCTGTCCTTGCTGTCTGCCTGAAGAGTTCCGGAAGGGCAGAATGGACCCAGGGCCCAGGACCCCAGGTGGCCTGATGAAGGCTAGGGAAAAAGCTAGGAAGGCTGAAGGTTCTCAAGCCTCCTGCCTCAGCCAGCAGAACTCTCAGTCCCTCCTCCTGCCCAGCGCCCTGCTGACATCACCTGACCACAATAGTTCTCCCCATCATTCCTGGGCCCTTGGTCCATCCTGCCATTAGCCCTTGCTGTACCCAACCCCCAAAGGAGGATAAAGCCTCCTCTTGTCTATTGGCTCTGTCTTGAAAAGAGGGCTTTTCTGTTCTGGGATCTGCATTTCTGGATGTCCTCTTTCAAAAAGTACTCCAGGATCTCTCTTGGTCTCCCTACCACCACCCACTCGGAACAGAACACTGAATGTTCTGAGTCCCACATATACCTTAGGAGAGAGGACCTGTGCTTGGGGCATGGGGGGGGGGCAAAATCAACACAAGAGTCCTGTGGGGCTTGTACTCAAGAGTCTGGGCAGACTTGGGTCGATAGCTGCAGGACCCTGCATGCTTGCAGGCTAGCCACGTGCAAGACAAGCAGAGCGTGTCCCTGTTCACTCTCTAGATTGCAGAAATAATGCGTGAGTGGTTGGAGGCCTTGGCCCCGGGCCAGGTCCCTTTCTAGTCTCCCAGCCAAAGGAAACTAGGAATGGCTATTCTCCTGGGATAATGAATGCCAGAATGCCTCAGATATGTCTTTGAAAGCCCACAACTCTCTTGTCAAACTTGGGCTTAGTCTTGACGAGTGAAAAAGACCTACTTAAGCGTAGGTGTGAGGCCCTGGCAGGCTGGTCAACCATAGCCAAGGAGTGGGGGGTGAGGTGAGGTGCAACTGACCAGGGGCTGCAAAGTGCCACACACGCACAAGTCTTTTTCACACTGCCTATGAGGTCCTCTGCTCTCTGGGAAGCTGTACGCCATGTTTACACAGATGCGCCGAGGAGAAATATTTGTGCGTGCGATGTACACAGAGAACTCATCCAAGCTGCTCATCTCCCACTTCCCATTTCCTCTGACGGGCAGCTGGGAAGAGGCAGAGGCGGGGAAGGGAGATTAAGGGGAACACTGCAGGGCCCAGGAGACAGCAGCTGGCTTTCCAGATACACATACTGGTGTTTTGCAGAGCGGGAGCAGCATTGCTGGATGTCACAGGAGGTCAGTCCTGGATCACCCAGGTCGGATTAAAAAGGCTAGAGGAAGCAGCCTTGTCCCACGGCCTTCTGAGGCATGCTCTCCCTACCCTGTACCTCACCAACCCACCTACCACGGAATGCACGGGGTTCAGAACTACAGGAGATGTTCTCTGTGGCTTACAGGGCTGCATTCACCGGTAGCCTGTCAGGAGTAAGCTCAGCTAACCTCACTAACTCCCCAAACAGCCACGCATATGCTGCCCACGCTCACACAAAGAAAGGATGTGACACTGGATGGCAGGCTCAACTCTTCACTGCATGTAATTCAGAAATGTCAAAGCATCCTGCCTGAGGGCTGCAGAGATGGCTCAGTCAATAAAGTGTGCGAGCATGAGTCTAGATCCCTAGTATCCAGAATACATACATACACACATACACACACACATATACACATACACATACATACATACATACATACAATCCAAAAGTCAGGCATGGTGGTGTGCACCTGTACCGGGGACCGACGGAGCCCTGGAGCTCACTGGCCCAGCAGTCTAGCCAACTGCTGAGCTCATCACATCCATCATAATTCTAGAGGAGCCCTCTTCAGGATGCTGAGGCCACCTGCACACACACAGCAGACACTTAAGACATACTAATCTTCTTTTTAATCTTTAGGAAATAAAGTGGAGAGCAATTGAGAAAGTCAACTGGCATTTACTACTGGCATCTGCATATATGTACATATATCCACAGGCATGCACTGCACATACCCATACCAAAAAGTGTGCATGCACACATACACACACACACACACACACACACACACACTAAAATGAAAAACCGTTTTGTTATTTTAAATACATATGGTTAAACAAAAACTCAGAAACAGAAGACCTCAGGCTTGACCAAACTGAAGAGAGTTGTTTACTTTTCATTCTGTAGCCTAGGCTATCTCAGAGCTCAGATCCTCCTGCCTCAGCCTTCCTGGTATCATAGGTATGTGCTGTCATTTGCAGCTCCCATCCTTAACGGTGGTCCATTCATCTGCTAAGCAGAACTAAAAGCAATGTCAGAGTCGGGCTCGGCGCGCATGGCAGAGATTGCCTAGCATACCCAAAGCCTCGGGTTTGAACTTCAGCACTGTAGATACTGGGTCTGGTCTACAATCCCAGGACTCAGAAAAGGAAGAAAGGAGCAGTTCAAAATCATCCTCAGCTCCATAGCAAGGCCAGCCTGGGACACTCGAAACACTGTCTCAGAAAAAGACAAACCAGGAATGGCTTGAAGTCCCTGACCCCCGTGCGGGCTGACGCCAAAGGCATTGCTGGATCTTCCCCATCTCAGCCAAGCCAGATCTGTGCTTTTGAGGAACCCTGTGTCTTGCTGACAAATGAGAGGCGCTGAACCTCAGTGGAAAAGGCCTGCCAGGTCCTCCTGGATGCAGGGATGCACCGACCCTGTACCCAGCAGTTGGTGTAAACCTACTCTGTGGGACAGATGTGGGGGATGGGATATCAGCCACCCCAACACAAGGCAGGGTATGCACCACCAGTCCCCAGGGCCTCCATCTGTTTATGTATGGCTAAGACTGTGAAGACATCTGGCGATTCTCCAGGTTGACAATTCCAAATGTTTATATTTCTCTCCATGGGGACTCACCAAAGGCCCTGTGGGCACTCTGAGGAAGCTGGGAAGAAGCAAGCCTCGGGAGGGGGTGGGGCCTTTCTGTAACTGCCTCCAGATGGCTTGGGCTGTTCCCAGAGAAGAGGAGCTGGACCATGTAGAGATGGTGTCCGGCAGGCCACCTCTACATTCTCAGTGCTGTCTCTGGCTCACCTTCACCCACAGCCTTCTTCAGGGCAGCCCTCTAGTGGGACTCTCTGCATGCCCCTCTCTCCTCCCAGAACTGGGGTGCCAACTCTACACACAATAAGCTCAAGTAAGCCTTATTCAAAGGTGTGACCCCACCACTTCTGAAACTGGGGACCACCCTTGAAGCCCACAGAGCCCCAGGGGCCTGCCTTCTCTGGAATGACACTGACTCGGGAAAGACGCCCCTTTTAGTGAAGCATCAAGGACCCCATCAATGGGCTGCAAGTGATGGCCAAGCCCAGTTGATGTGGTGCTCTAAGAAGGCCCAGCATAGCAGGGGGGCATCTGTGCTACAGCCGTCCTCTGGTGTGGAAGAGAAACAGCCTCAGACGTGTCCCGGGGGATAAGGTCTCTAGTCCCTTAAGATGCTCCTCTTCAGGAATTTCCTTCTCCCATGAACATGAACTTCGGTTGAACTTTCTCATGAGGTTGAGCAAAAAGCCCCAGGTTGGGGTAACCTTACGCTCTGCACCCCTTGCTGTGAGCAATCCATGTGCTGATTTGCGCCTTGATCCTACAGCCTCAGATAAGGATCTTTTCTCTGTCCCCACAGAGAGATCTAGGACGGGACCTAGGAAGAGCCTCTGTGACCTCAGGCTCACTGCCAGGGGGAGCCAGGGGCACACATGGTGGGCAGAGCCCTTGGAACCAGAAAGAGACTTCCATCCAAGGCTCCCCTTGGCCAGGAGAGGCCAAGCCAGGGAGCTTGCCCTGGCCCACTGGCCTAATAAGCACTGCCAAGTGAGGCTCTTTCCCTGCAAGAGGGTGGGGGGCCCCGTGAGGCTGGTTCTCTCTCCTAGGAAGTCCCAAGGTCACATTATAAACTCAGTCCCAGGAGCTGATCCTGGCAGTGTCCCAGGGGCTGATCCTGGCAGCGGAGCCGACAGCTGTTCAGCCTGGCAACGGCCATGATGTAGGAGAAGTGCTTCCTCCCTTGTGTACTCACAGGATGCTAGGATGGACAACCTCAGTGGCCGGCTCCTCGGGGCCAAGCCAGGTCTGAATCCACATTCCCATGTCCACCAAGCCCAGCTCAGCCAATCACACAGCTTTCTGCTGTCTGGGGTCAAGACCCTGACCTCAACAGTTCTGAGACCCAAGCAGGCCACAGCAACTAGCTGAACCATAATGCCCTATCCAAGGCAGGCTCCCACAAAACTCTGACCCAGGAGGGAGATGGATTGCACACAATCATTCTCTACAGGCCCTGGGGCTAGCTTACCCAGGATTCCACTGCCTAATGACATGGGGCTTTACTCTAAGGGGAATCCTACCTCAAAGCTGCTTATATCAACTTGGCATGGCTTCAGGTCTTTCCTGTTGCAGCAAACAGGCGCAAGTGGAGGCACAAAGGGCACAGGGAGATGAAGTCCTTAACTAACTGCCCCCTGCCTGCCACCTACACTAGAAATTTCCCACCCGGCCCTTGGCTCAGCCTCCCTCTCATGGTCTGTGTCCCTTCTCTTGAGGAAATCTCTGCAGAGGTGCTCTGGCCTCTGGCTTCACTACAAGGACAAATACTTGTGATCTATCACCTTTACCAAACTCTAGAATATTCCCTGACTCCCCCCAGAGCCTCTCCCAAGAATCTGCGATACAGAGGATGTAGAGTTCATGGGTGCGGCTTCTTGCATGGCTTGGTAGGCAGACAGTGGGACCCACAATCTGTCCACAGCCTATAAATCATCATGAGCTTGTCAGAAGACACCACAGCTCACACTCACACACACACACACACACACACACACACACACACACACACACACACACACAC
>NC_034592.1:15214873-15222181 GCF_900095145.1 Mus pahari | reverse complement strand
CCGCCACCATCACCGCCACCACCACCACCACCACCACCACCACCAGCAGAAATCCTTACCGGCTCAATGATGGCTGGTTCTCCCTTCTGCCCTTTCTCACCTCGGGGTCCTCCAATCTGGAAAAATGGGGAGAGAGAAAAGGAACAGAAAATTCACATGACACAAAACTTGTGCAAAACCAGGGTGCTCCCCACAGCGAATCACCTCTCCTCATGACTGGAGGAGGATAGCAAGCTGGAAGAGACCTCCCATCCCCACCCTTAGCCACGTATACACCAGCATAGTCAGGCAATGAGGCACAGATGACCAGAATGGGAATCAGAGAGGCTACTTAAAGAATGAAGCTCAGCCAGGCATGGTGGTGCATGCCTTTAATCCCAGAACTTGGGAGGCAGAGGCAGGTGGATCTCTGTGAGTACCAGGCCAGTCTAGTCTACATAGAGTTTCTGGACAGCCAGGGCTACATAGTGAGACTGTGTCTCTAGTTAATTAATTAATTAATCATTGAAATGCATGGCAGCCCATGTCACTCTTGCCTCCCTCAGCCACCCTCAGACTTCTAGAAGCTTTGGCCCTTTCTCACCACCTACATGCCCTGGGATGCAGAGAGAAGCTGAGTCTCTTACCCCTTCAAAGATGGTGTCTTGGTTAGCGGGCATGCCTGGCCCTATCTCTGATGGAGAGACACTGGAGTCGGAGTCGGGGTCAAAGTACGGATCATAGTAGTTGTCCTCTAGATTCTTGATGGTTTCCTCAGTGAACTCGCCGCCCAGGTCATCCTTCCCTTCCCCTGGAGCTGGAGCTGGCTGCAGATTAAGGGAGGGAAGTGGCAGGGTCACCCAGGGAGGCCACATGCAGGCTCTGCCTGGCAGGCACTGAGCTCAGCACTTCCTGCATAGAGCTGTCAGTGGCCCCACTACAGAACATCTAAAGATAGTCCATGGGGGATTCCATGAGGGAAGACCTGTGGCCCCCAAAGCCTCCCTGCATACCTCCCGGTCATCATGGGGATGGTTCTCCAGGCTACCCAAGACACTCTAACAGTCAGGGCAGGAAGGAGCGGCAGTGTCCCTCAAAGCTGACTCCACCCCTGGGGAGGTCTGCGTTCAGTTGCCGATTAAGAGTTTGCACACTGGAAGCTGGGCTTCTTTCCCATAGTGAAGGACACAGTGGGCTGTGAGCTTTATTCTGGTAGCATGGGTAACCACCAACGATGTTCATGGATGGAACTCCTGTACCCCAAAACTATAGTGTTTTGTGAGCTACCCTGAGAGCAAGAATGCAGAGCCCACAGAGGTATTCTACCCAGTTTTCAGGGGGAACTGAAATAAACTCAGAAAAGCCAATGGCTTCTAAACCACACTCAACCCTGCTACTGAGGACTCAGGAGCCAGGGTGTGGGGTGTGAGCAAAGAAGGCCACCCAAGGAGGTCAGTGCTTGGCAGTGACCCAGAGCCACGCAGCCTTTGCCCCTTCTCCACCCCTGCCCCCCCCCCCGATCAATACAAACTGGAAGGAAGGCAATTACATTGGAGGAGTTGGAGGTAATGGTGGTGCTGGTGGGAACCTCAGCCCCTGAGTCGGGGTTGGTGGGCTGCTCAGGGTTCTCCACACCCTCGCCATAGCCAAAGTCTTCATATGGGGATGGAGTGTAATAGTCATCTGTGGGCACGTAGTCATAGTCCCCAATCCCTAGACTGTCCTCCTTGCCAGCCGTGTCACTGGTCTCAGGCACTGTAGGGGCTTCGGGTGGGGGCTGGGTCTGCTCCTGTGGGCAGAGCATAGAAAGAGGCAGTCAGGGTACCTGATCCAGGATTTCCCAAGCTCCCATGCCAGCATCCTTCTAGTACATCAGTGAACAGCAAAGTGTGGGCATGGAGTGCCACGAAGGCAGAGAAAATGAGGGAGGCCACCATTGTGTGTGTGTGTGTGTGTGTGTGTGTGTGTGTGTGTGTGTGTGTGTAATCAGGTACCAAGATGCCATGAATTGATGGAGGACCATCTAGTAACACACCAGGAAATATCCAACCACAGCTTAAGCTTCCATGTGTGTGTGGGTGTGTGGGGGGGTATGGGGTGGCCTCTTACCCTGTAACCCAGGCTGGCCTAGAACTCATGCTTATGAACTTCATGAGTTCCTACTTTCTACTTAATCTTCCCAAGGGATGGCATCATAGGTATACAATGTCCTACTACTGTGCCACAATGTCCATAGCCTCTGGCTCTCAACCCTGTGGCCTGGAGGAACCAGGAACCTCCCTAGCCCAGCCCAGTCCAGATCAGACCTCAGGAACCTCTGTGGTTTCTCTGGCAGCTTCCACTGGCTTCTGCGTGGGGGCAGGTTCCTTTCCCGGGTCTTCAGGGTCTTCATAATATGGATACTCATAGTAATAGGTCTCACCCTCTCCTTCTGGGTACTGAAGTCAATGGTAACCATATGGAGAAGGAAACGAATGTATTACCAGAGCATCCTGTCAACCACCTTGTCCTACTTGGGTGGAAAAGCAGTGCCATAGGGCACTGCCAAGTCCCAGGGGTCCTCAGATAGGGCTCCTGCCTCAGCCTCTCCCCATAAGCCTAGCACTGGGAAGGATGACCCTACACGTTCCTGAGAGAGGTCGGCTAAAGCTGAGCCCCAAAAGTGGTTACATGTGACCCATAAAAATCAAACCCAGACCAGCAAATTTCACCTTTAGCCCCAAAACATGGGTTCCCAGTGAGAGGGGTTCACAGTCGCTAGCAGGCACTCTGTTCTCAAATATAAGCCAGGGACCTGGTGGGGGCTGGAGAAGGGCACAGGGGACGAGGAGAGTGACCCAGCAGAGTGGGAAATGAGGATAGGGACAAAGGAGACAGACATGGCGGCCCTTCAGAGTTACTGCTTCTCTGGGAGTCAGGTCCAATATACACAAGGCCAGGCATGCCCTATTATAAAATTTCAAATGCCCATGAGGGGATCAACCGAGCTCTAAAAAAACAACTGAGGTCACAGCCTGAGGGCAAAGGACAACCATCTGTCTGCATTCATCTAAGGATGTATGTGGAGAGCTAAGGGACACAGTTGTTGATGACACTCCCTTGAGAGACTTGATCAAGGTATGTGTGTGTGTGTGGGGGGGGAGCTCCTCTGTGGTAAGATAGGTCAGACATCATACACTGCTTCCCCTACAGTTTGCTGAAAACTCAGTTCTCTGGCTTCCAGAATCCTTTATAATCGCAATCCTGCTGACTCTGTCCCATCCTGGGGTTCTGCCTGTGCCGCCACCATGAACCCAGCTGGAGATGACTCACATATTCATCTGGGTTAGGATCCTGTGACTGAGGTGTGTCAGGGACCGCAGTGTCACAGTCCGGGCTGTAGTGCTCACAGTAGTCATAGGCAGCTCGGTTGTCGGAGACGAAGAGCAACTGTTGGATGTCACCCTGCAAACAGAGAAGAGCTCCTGAGCAAACAACACAGATGTGGCCACCCTTGGGGATCTGGCAACCCAGGGGGCCCAGCCTGATGTTGTGGGCAAAAGAGAAGCCTAGGAGAGACCTTGAGAGGGGCTATCCTCAGGAGCACACTTCCTCCCGGCAGATGCTGCTCTGAAGAGCTACTTAAGCTAGTAACCCATCCAGGGACTAATCTTCACATCCATTTACCCACCCACCTATGCGCTTATCTGCCTTCCATTCATCCAGTATCTAACCACCTTCCCACCATCCATCCACTCGTCCATCCATCTACTCACCATCCATCCATCCACTTACCCACCCACCTATGCGCTTATCTACCTTCCATTCATCCAGTATCTAACCACCTTCCCACCCATCCATCCACTCGTCCATCCATCTACTCACCATCCATCCATCCACTTACCCACCCACCTATCTGCTCATTTACCATTCAATTAATCAACCCTCCACACATCCTTGCTTTTGCCCACCCATCCATTTATCTGCCTTTTCATCTAGCCAGCAGCCAGCCAGCCAGGCAGCTACTAACCCGCCCATCCATCTACTTATCTATCCTTCTACACAACAATTCACTCATCTATCCGTCCACCCATCCATCCACCCATCCATCCACCCATCCATCCATCCACCCATCCATCCACCCACCCATCCATCCATCCATCCACCCATCCATCCATCCACCCATCCATCCACCCACCCATCCATCCACCCATCCACCCACCCATCCATCCATCCACCCATCCATCTACCCACNTCCACCCATCCACCCACCCATCCATCCATCCACCCATCCATCTACCCACCCATCCATCCACCCATCCATCCATCCATCCATCCATCCATCCACCATAGCACACCCATCCATCCATCCATCCACCATAGCACATCCATCCATCTACCAAACGCCTCTTGCACACTTGCTAGCTTGGTGTTCACAGTTACTGCAGATACCAAGTATAAATGCATCTGCCCTAGGTTGAGGAGGGCATGTCCCTGTCACCATCAGCCTCCAGTACTGAGGGATGTTTCTTTAAGATGCTATGTTTGCTTTTTTATTGAGTTAAACATGGAATTACCACATGACCCAGAAGTTCCAAACCTGGAAACTAGAACAAACACTGGAACAAACTTCCTCACATCATTTCACCCTTAAAGGTGAAAAGGGGAACTCAGACCAATACACCCATGCACACACACATATGTACATACATATGAACATACACACACATATATAAATATGCACACACATATACACTCTCATAATACACACATACATATATACATATACACATGCACATACATATATATACATACAAACATATATACAATATATACACATACATACACACACAAACATATATACACACACATATATATACATACACAGACATATATGAATATATATACATACATACACACTCATATACATATACACATACATATATACATACATACACACATGCACATACATATATAAACATACAAACATATACACAACATATATACATAAACACATATATATACATACACACACATAAACACACACACATTCTTATAGCAGTATTGTCAATAGCCCCAGAGTGGTAGCACCACGTGTCCATCCAAAGATGACAGGTAAGTGGAATCAATGATGAATGCCACAGGAACAAGTCATAGCCCAGATGACCCCACAAAGCTGAATCTGGAACTTTCCAGCTGCTCAGGAGACACCTGCTCATGGAGCAGCTGAGCTCATTGAATCATGCACTACACGCTTTTCTCATCAAGACATGCAGACAGTACAGGGTAGGATGAAGAGCCTGCAGGGACCGTGAGCACAAAGTGCACACACCCTCCCCACAAGGACAAGAGCCAGCTTTAGACAGGGGCTGGGTCCTCCCAGTCCATCAGACTTGTCTGGTGACAGTGACCAGAAAAGCGAGTGTTTCCGCTTACTGAGCACAGAGTGAAGGAGCTGCTCATGGCCTCCCACTGTGGTCATCACGGTACGCCTATTAACCTCCATTCCATGGTCAAGGAAAGTAAGGCTCAGTGTGCAGCCGCAAGCGAGGCAAGGCCTGTGAAGGTGTTCCACAAGGGTCCAGTGACTTCTTGCCAGTGGGCTCAGGGCCGGGGCAGAAAGTCCCAGAACATCCAAGCACTCTGAGGACCACAATGGAAATAGTGCAGCAAACAAAGGTGACCCAGGGCTGTGCAAGGTGTGGAGTTCTCTGTGCTTGAAGTCCATTCCATCACACGGTGCTACCATCAAGACTAAACTGTAATATGTTACACTATACTGGAATAGAATGTGTAATATATTCTGGCTAAGGACGGGCTTAGTCTGAAACTTTCCAGCAATAAGCTGCAGGGATGGGGCCTGCGTGCTGTCTGGAAGACAGCATAGTCTCTCAGGTTTATTTTGGGCTTTTTCTTCATCCCAGGCAGAATTGCAACCTCCCTGGTTTCCAAGGCCTCTGCATGGGCAGTATGTTCAACGGCATCTTTGCCTCTCTAGCTGGGCTCTGCAATCCTGATGGATCTGCAGTGCTGGGTCCCCGTGGCCATGACAAGTCACCCAAAGTGTGGAAGGAGGGGGGCTCCCAGCTCATTTCAATGATTGCTCTCCTCTCTAAAGACCTTCATAAGGGGACTGAGGGGTCCTACCAAAGCAGAGCAGGTTGCAGTGTCTGCCTCTACCACCAGTTCAGAGCTGGAGGGGAGATGGGAACGTGCGGGAACCCCAACTTTCGGGTGGCCCAGGAGCAGAGAGTCCTCCACATGTAGCTAGTCAGGTGTGGGAAACCAGCCAGCTCTCTGGCTGTGTGGCCTGGAGCCTGTCTGAGATTTGCTTTCTCCCTGTGAAAACTGAGCACAAAATGAACAATATCCAATTCTCACGACACTGGGGAGGCCATGATCCTCCAGGCAAACTGGTGTAACCAGTGTCCAGTAACAAACCTGGGTATCCGTGAGAGGTGAGTGCAAGAGAAACATCCACAGGGGACAGTGGGATATGGAACTGCTGGGGGCGGTGCCAGGAGAGGACTCAGGTAGGATGAAGAACAGAGAGAATCAGACACTTGAAATATGGGCGAGGATCTGACCACAGGGCTCAGCAGCAAAGCCACAGGGCCAGAAGGAGGGGCTCAGAGGGAGTCAACAGTAAATAGTGAGCACCCGAAACAGGAAAGAAACATTTCCGTGATTATCATGAGTGACACCCCCAGTTCTTCCTCACCTATCTCCTCACTCATCCATCCAACCATTCACACAATTCATTTGTTCATCCATTCATCCATCTAGCCATGAATGCCCTCCATCAACTTGTGCATATCATTCAGATAACCACTTCTCATCCATCCATTTATTAATGTCATCTATTCATCCATCTATCATCCTTGTATATCATTTGTCTATCCACCCACCCATGTCATCCATCTATCCACTCATCTATCCATCCATCCATCTACCCATCCACCCATCCATTCACACATCCATCCATCTACCCACCCATCCATCCATCCACTCACCAATCCACCCATCCATCCATTCATCCATCCACCCATCCGTCCATCCATCATCCATCCATCCATCCACCCACCCACCCATCCATCCATTCACCCATCCATCCATTCACCCATCCATCCATCCATCTACCCACCCACCCATCCACCCATCCATTCACTCATCCATCCATCCACCCACTCATCCATCCATCCATCCACTCACCAATCCACCATCCATCCATCCACCCACCCATCTATCCATCCATCCATCCATCCATCCACTCATCCATCCATCCACCTACCCACCCACCCACCCATCCATCCATCCACCTACCCACCCACCCACCCATCCACCTACCCA
>NC_034592.1:15127861-15214728 GCF_900095145.1 Mus pahari | reverse complement strand
CCACCCACCCACCTACCCATCCATCCATCCATCCATCCATCCATCCATCCATCCATCCATGTGTCCATCTGTTAACCTGACCATTCAAGAGCTATCACACACCTCCTAAGTCCAGGCCACTGTGGCACACACTGCAGATGTAACTCTCACAGAACAGCTCCACAATGGTGCTCACATTCTATCAGCACCACAGATTCGCCTTGTGCTTTCCTGACAATGTCACATCCTCTCAAGACCATGTAATCATTGAGCTTCTCTTGGGACCCATTTCTAGCAAGATCTCAGGACTACCTCTGGTCCTGAACCCACAGTTCTGCTGTGCTCTCGGGGGGTGGGGAGGAAGAAATGATCTTCTTGCACAATCCAGGAAGCCCTTTATCCCTGCTTTCCATGAGGTAGAGTGTGAACTTTTCTGTGAGCTCGACCCCAGGCTAACCTGGAGGTTGGAGGGGTAGGAGGTCTAGACGTGGCCTCCTATCTACTGAGCCATGGCAGGACTGGATGGATGTGTCGCCTGTAGTCACTAAGTATGGACTCATGGTGGCCTTCTAGGACCTGAGAAGGAAGGGTGGGTGTCTTGTGGTCCTTTATCATCCCCAGCTCCTACCTCTGAGATGAAACAGGTCTAAGGTTGGGTTAATGTGGGAGCGAACGCTCACTGACAGATGGAAAAGCTGTCTCAGAATACATCAAAGGCTGCGCCCCCTGAACCCCAAGGCTTAGGTCCACACCCTAGCCGCATTGGGGTTTGAAAACCCCATGTAAAGATCAAGGAATTCAAAGTATCCTCAAGCAAGCCTGCGTCTGTCTGCGTGGCTGTGTAGGGTAGCCTCCAGTGTGGTTCTCTCCTCCCTGTACCACCACAGCAGACTCGATCCCAACCCCTGACCTCTATGGAAAAGGAGGGGCCAACAGTTCTTCCTGAGGTCTGCCTAGTGACTGTCACATGAGGACCAGGAGAGGCCACTGACCCTGGCCTCAGGGTCCTCTGGCTTCCTTTCCATTTCTGACAAAGCATTCTGACAGAAACAAATTAAGGAGAAATGGATTCATTTGGCTTTCACTTCCAAGTCACAGGCCACGACTGCATAAGTGCAGGACAGGTACACCTGTCTGCTCTTCCATGAAGCGTTACCTTTAAGAGAGAACTCACTCACAGCTGAAGTAGAACAGAAGCCACGGAGAATGCTGCTTGCTGGCTCCCTCACACATCCATGCTCAGCTACCTTGTTTGGTTGGTCTTGTTTTATTCTGTGTAGCCCTGGCTGTCCTGGAGCTCGCTCTTTAGACCAGGCTGGCCTCAATCTCAGAGATCTGCCTGCCTCTGCCTCCCAAGTGCTGGGCTTGAAGAAGTATACCTCCGCCCAGCTCAGCTAGCTCTCTTACATAGTCCAGGACAACATACCTAAAGAATAAAGCAACCCAACCTGGGCTAGACTCTGTCAAATAATAATCAAGAACAGTCTCACACACATGCTCAATCTGATCTGGGCAGTCTCGCAACTGAGACTCCATTCTCAGGTGACTTTAGGCTGGGCCAAGCTGGCAGCTGAAACTAGCATCGGGCTACAGAGGTAACTCATGAGCCCAGTACCCGTGACCACTAGCTGACCCACCACACCTGACCCCACCTCAGCAGGCAAACTCCTATCCAGGCTGCAGACTGAAAAGGGTTCTTTCCACCAGCAAGCAGGATAGTGGCTGCAACAATCAGAATCGGTACCCCAGCATGCCACACCACCACAGTACTGCTATGCCCTGGAGCCAGGCCCCTTCCATGAGATGAGAAAAACAGTTGTGCAAGAGGCAGCTGGGGGAAGGGTGGTCTTGCTCACGCTTGACCCCTGGGGACAAGAGGTAGGATGGGTGAGCCTTCCTTTCTTAGACTAGCCCTAGGCTTCAGCCCCTGCCTCAGGGGGATAGGGGAACAGAGAAAACAAACATGCACAACGCTGCCTGCTGTTGCTTGATGCTGTCTGCAGCCTGCACTGCAGCAAATGGTGGCAGGGGGAAACAGGGAGGTGGGGGGACAAGGGAATGGGGGGAACAGAGCCCCAGTGATCCTCTCTCAGTAGCTTACATGGTACCTTCCCCTACTGACATCCAGTCTAGATGCCTCCCTCCTATTCCTGTCACTCCTCCACACCTTCTCTGAGGCCAGCAGAGGTGCCCACTGCCCTGACTCCCTCCCTCCCATACTTGTCCCGGAGGCTTGTGTTCTAAACTCCCACAGATGAGAGCCTTGTGGCAGAATGGTGCATGAAAACCATGCATCTTCATTAAGCAACACAACCTGTTAGCTCAAATGTCATCCAATTCAAATAAAATATTTTCTCTTTAAGTCCATAGCTTGACATGTAAATAAACACACTTGATGGGAGGAAGCGACACCTTCGGGAGGGGGTGTAGCACTGGGAGCCTTTGGGTTGTAGCAGCTGAGATGTTGGTGACCACTGCCTCTTACAGGCTCTGCCTCTCCAGGAACCCTGTCTAGCACACCTCTGCAATCCATCATAGTAGTCCAGAGAGCAGGCCTGGAGTAAGGCGGCTCACTGTTGCTGAGTGTGGGTACACACCACATGACAACTCGTTCCATGACTGGGTCAAGGGCTCCAGAAACTGGCGCAGAGCTCCATGTCCCTATGTGCCTACTCTGGAACCCAGGTGAAGCTGGCTTCAGCCCACCAAGGTTCTCAGCCTGGATGTGGCTGGGCAAGGAGTCCCTGCCTTCCCAACCCATCCATCCCGAAGTCCTACAGGGAGCTGAGTAAACACTATACCTGTCCTGCCCAGGGGGCCTCCAGCCCATTCAGCTTCTCTTCACTGCACGTGAGGAGAGGGGAGAAGGGCCTTGAATGCCCAACACCCAGCAAGACTACCAAGGGACAAGGAGCTCCCTGCAGGACAAGAGGACAAGATGGCAGGGCAGGAGCTCTACCTGTACCTGTTTCTGCACCCCAGTTGTGTGTGCCATGGTGTGGGCGTGGGAGGACAGGGTAAGGGTGCCATGACATCATCATAGACTCCTTCCAGACTTCTCCTCCTTGTGAGAAGTGGGAGAAGAAGCTGGACCAAGAGGAAGTCTGAAAACCCAGGCCCGCTCTGAGAAGACCCTACCTCCACCCTGGGCTACCTCTGACTGGGAGCTATCACATGGTCTCGGCCCTGTTGGAGTGCAATGCAGAATGCAGAGCACTGTGTTAAGGCACTCCCAGGTCCCTGGAACCATTGACAACCTGGTGAAAACGGAATGATGACTGGTTAGTCGAAAGCTTGTCTAGCAAGTGCCAAGCCCTGGGTTCGTGGTAGCTTATATCTCAGCACTAGCAAGAGGATTAGAAGTTCAAGGCCAGCCTGGACTACAGGAGAACCTGTATCAGATAGATAGATAGATAGATAGATAGATAGATAGATAGATAGATAGATAGATAGATAGATTAGATAGATAGATTAGATAGATAGATTGACAGATCTACAACGGATAGCAGGCAGACGGCAGTCTTGTACCTAAGAACACATGTGTCCTGCCCAGAAATCCATGTCCAAAGACTCTAGAAGTCTCTGATGTGGTGGTCTCAAGAAGCTGGGGTAGAGGTGGATAGAACAAGTTCTGCCCCTGCAACTTCAAAGGCATCCCAGAGGACTCCCCCGACCCCGGGAGCTCAGGAATGCTTCTAGAATGAATCTGATACATCTGGCCTCTCTCTGGGCCGGGAATATGTGATAGTCTGGAGTCCAGGCACCCACTGCAGGGAGCCCCAGCAGGGTGGCAGCTGTGCAGGACAATCTTGAGACCTTGTAGGATGTCCCCAATGGCCTTGCTCCCCTGTGGATGAGCCAGATCTGCAGGAGGCTACGAGGACCCTTGTCAGAGGCTCAGTCTCCTGGGGCTGCCCTGTTCACTCCAGATGCAGCCTCAGCAAACTTTCTGGAAGCCACCATCTGTGACCTGGACAGTAGAACCCTGGAGGCCCCCAGGTGGATACAAACTACTTGTTAAAATCAAGCCCAAGGCTAGAGAGATGGCTCAGCCCATTAACAGAACTTAGGGCTTTCACAGAGGATCTCGGTTCAATTTCTACCACATGGTGGTTCACAGCCACCTGTGTCTCCAGTTCCAGAACATCCTACTCTTCTGGCCTCCATGGGAACAAAGTGCATATACATATGCAGGGAAAAAAATACATTAAAATAAAATAATATAAAATAAATATTTTTTTAAAAAATAATAATAAAAAAAAAACCCAAAACGTTGCCAGAGTCTCATATTGAGAATATCCTGACAAAGCTTCCTGGAAGAAATTTGGGCTCCGTGCAACAGCCCTGAGTTCTCACAATGTCCTTGTTACATCATGGAAGAGGAAGAAATACAGGCTCTAAACATGCAGGGCTGGGGGCTGGTGGCTGGCCTCAGGGTCACATCAGGACCCAGCAGTACCCTGCAGGGATGTAGGCAGGAAGCAAGAACCTCAAGCTAGCCTTATAACACCCCTGCACCCCCACACTACTCGAGAGCACAGGGAAGGTCTCAGGCCTGCAGTCCAGGACACTCCTGGCTTCCTTCTTGGCATAGGCAGTAAGCTGGAATTGCTCATGGCAGCACCTAGAGGCACTGGATTGCTGTAAGGATGCCAGTGCCAGCTGCCCTCCCAGAAGTGACTCTGGCTTCAGGTACCCATGAACAACTGGCTGAAATTTGGGATTGGGCCATACATAGGTTCTCTCTAGAGAGCCAGGCTCTCCACCCCTGCGTAGACTCACTGGCCACCCAGCCTCTCACTGAGGCTCTTTCAATGTCATGTCTTACTGCTATGTGTCCTCAGCATGTATGTGCACGCGCACTCACACAGAGGGGGTGGGGGAGGGAGAGAGGGAGAGGGAGATGGCAGAGCTAACCAACATAACCCCAGCTTCTTCAGACATGCTCCTTCTCCTGTCTCCATCCTGATACAAACTCCTCCCACACCCCTCTCCATGAGTATGACTCTGCCCTGAGAAGCAGAGGCCATGCACCAGTTGGGAGGTACAGTGTAACCTACCAGCCCAGCCTTCATGTCTCTGGTGCAAGAGTCCAGGAACTGTTCTCCCAAGCATACCACAAGGCTACCCCATCACCCCTACCCCTATCACCTTTACCTCTGTCATCCCCACCCCCACTAACCCTACCCCATCACCCCCACCCCCATCACCTCCATTACCCCACCCCCACTAACCCTACCCCATCACCCCCACCCCCATCACCTCCATCACCCCAACCCCATTACCCCTACCCCCATCTCCCCCACCCCACTGCACTTATAGGTCTTCTGGTCTAGTAGCAAGATCTCACGTAGCCTGGTGTGTTCATAGGTATAAACATGGATTTTGTGCACACACGTGAATGTGGAGTCTGTACTTGGCTGTAGTACATACCTGCATGTGTACATGTGCACAGGCATGACATGTGTGTGTCATAGGAGGGTCCTACGATAGAGTAAGCAGCTGGCCCCCCGAGAGCACTGAGGTGGTACTTGAGTGTCCAGGACACTATTTCTCCCCCTCAACTGCAGCTCACAGGTCCTCGCGAGCTGAACTGAGACCCCTCTCCATCCCCCATATGAGCTCACACGGGGAACAAAGAACCCTGCCTGAGCCGCCTCACACAAGGTCAAGTGTTGCCCACTCAGTGTCTCAGCAAAGGTGCCATTTCCCCCAGGCCTGACCGCACTCTTTCCTTGCAAGTGAGAGGATGAATGGCTTCTTTCATCTTTTTGTCTCTTACACGGCACAGATGTGTGAACACAGAGAAACGAGACCACTGTCACAGGCCACCTGGCAAAGAGGTTGCCTGCAGTTCTCCCAGCTCCCTAGAGCTGCTCACTTGGCGCGGTGCACACCCCCAAAAGGACACCCTCTCACTGCTGATACACCCAGGCTAATACAGGGCAGGAAGTCAGTCAAACCACTCTTCTCCCCAGGCCAAGTCCGGCCATCACTTCATTTCATTTCAAATGTCACAACCCGGGACTGGCAGCCCCACATAGCAAACCCATGGCAACCCTAAATCACCTGAGGAAACTCTCATGATGGACTCTGCCCGGCCTTCCCCCTTCTGTGTACAAGCTTACTTTCTGAGCCCCTACTGAGCGTCTTCAAGCTTCTGCCCCCAATGCCTGTTGGCCATCACTGTTGTTCCAGTGCGCTGTGCTGACCGTGCAGCCGTATTGGCAGCATCAAGTGAGCGGCCCATTTTTCTGCGGAGGACAGGCCCATCTCCATTTGGACACAGGTGAGATCATGCTGTCCTTGGCGCTCATGGAGCCCAAAGCATTTTGCTGAGCGAGTCAGTTCTGTCTCTGCCGATAATGAGGTTTTAGCCAAGCTGCACTGGGCTGAGGAAATTGCAAAGCTTTTGTTGGAGAGCCTGCAACCCTGGCGGCTATGCAGTGAACTCACAGACAACACAGAGCTTTGCAATGTCCCTCTTCCTTTCCATTCTTTCTCCTCCCTGAGGCACAGCAGCCCCCACACTAAGACAGTTACACCTAGCCCTCTCAGAACCCAAAGATGCCCCCAAAGGGACCCCCACAGATCTCTGCTTGCCTTGCAGATTTCACCATCATTTTTTACTCACGCCTACAAATGGACATGTGCACATAAGCTGAGAAAATGAGCCCTTCTTCTTCAAGACTGCAGGAGAGGTGGCCCCCAGTGTACCAGCCAAGTGAATCTTGAGTCCCACTGCCACACTCCCTGGCCATAAGCCATTCCCAGAACCATGCCCTAAAGGTGGTTAGGGTAGACCTCTCCATCGCCCATCCAAAACACACCTAGGCACCTGTGGCCTGGACTCCTTCCCATGACTGCCTTGATTGCTGTCACAGGTGGAGGAGAGCGGAACCAGAGGCCAGCACTGCCCAGTTTCCCTGACTTCCCAGCTGAACGACACTATGTGATCTTAGGCACTTTCCCAAACCACATCAGGCCACACTTCCTATCCAGGAGGATGGAAACAGGACTGGGCTCAGTGGTTGCCAGGGAACGGCTCAGCCCAACTTCCTCAACTGGAGCAGAGCATGACATGTTTCCAACAGCAGTGAAGGATTGCAGAGCCAGGCCACACAGGCACATGCCAGGTACCCACAGGTTCAGGGCACACCCAGGCAGCAGGCCGGGGTGACTTCCACAGACCCAGAGCAGAGCAGTTGGGTGCTGCGGGGCCTTTCCCTGCTCTGTGCTGTCCTCGGAAGTTCCCTGTAGACAGGGCATACATTCTGGCGTTCAGGGGCCTCCCCAGTCACATTTAAAATCTGGCATTGGCATTATTGCTCATGGGCTACCCAGGATGGAAATACAAAGTATCTAAGCCAGGGGAGGGGGTCCTGAAAACACTGCTTCATGGTTTCAGCGTGGCTGTGGAGAGTGGGCTGCGCTCTGATCGCGGAATGAAGGAAACTGCTTCAAGTCTATGTCAAATGCCTTCTTGTTGTCTTTTTCTGGATCCTATCAAGGGTGCATGGTATAAAGGCATCATCTGGGAAATATCACAGAGCCGGGCCCCAGAGAAAGAGATGGATGGTCACGATGCTCATCACCACCACCACTATTACCACCATTACCAAAATCACTCTCACCACCGCCACCATCACCACCAAGATCACCACTACCACTACTACCGCTAAATCACCATCACCACCAAGACCACCATCATCAGGATCACCACCCCAACTACCAACACTACCAAGACCACCAGCACAGGACCATTACCACCACCACCACCACCAGTAAAATCACCAACACCACCACAAAGACCACCATCACCAGGCTCAGCACCGCCATCATCACTACCACATTCATTATCACCAGCACTACCACCCCCATACCACCATGTAGATCACTACCACCACTACCACAATCACAATACTCGCCATTTCCATCACCAAGACCACCATCGCCCCATCACCATCCACACCTGCCAGTATACCACCACCAGTCTCCAATCATGACCATAATGATGCCACGTGGCCCTCAATCCCTGGTGAAGGTGGACCATCCCCCTGACGGCCCTCTGCAGCAGGGAAGCATGCAGGAGGGCACACAGCTTGGACACCTTCTTTGGTCCATCCAGTGTCTCACACTCTCCTCTATGCCTGTGGTGAATGACTGTGGATCTCCAGGGAGAAAAACGCAGCCCAATGCTTTCCAATTTACACAACTGAAAAACTTTATTCTGCCTCTGAGATCCAGGAAGGCAGGATAGAGGACACAGTTCAGAGCTTGGCTGTGGCCTCCTAACCCATCAGCATGGGATGTATTGAGCCCAGTGGTGTGGGTGAGGCTATCTGAAGATGGCTACATATTGACTTGAGCCAGGGCTATGAGTATGGCCAAACCCAGACCTCATAGGATAACCATTATCAATTCTGCAGCCTCTTAATAATTCTGCAGTGTGTGTGTGTGTGTGTGTGTGTGTGTGTGTGTGTGTGTGTGTGTCAGAGAGAGAGAGAGAGAGAGAGAGAGAGAGAGAGAGAGAGAGCATGAACATGTATCTTTGCTGTAAAAGGTAATGTTGTCCTAGTTTGCTTCATATTGCTGTGATAAAAACATTTTGATACAAAGCACTTTGGGGAGGAAAGGGTTTATTTGGCTCACAAGCCCCAGTCACAGTCCATCACCAAGGGAAGTCAGGGTAGGCACTCAAGGCAGGAACCTGGAGGCAGGAACTGAAGCAGAGACCATGGAGGGGAACACTGCTCACTAGCTTGTTCCTCACGGCTCGCTCAGCCTTCTTTGTTCATGAATGCAGGACCAGCCATCTAGGGTGGACCATCTCACATCAACCATCACTCAAGAAAACGCCCCACAGGCTTGCCCACAGGCTGATCCGATGGAGGAAGCTTTTCATTTGAGGTTCTCTCTTCCTGGCTGTCCTCAGCTTGTGTTGAGTTGACAAAATAAAAATTAACTAACCAGAATAAATATATAATATGAGTTAATATTTACCATTAAGAGCAGAAAGAAAGGACCTGTGGTTAGCAATGGCACTGCTTATCAGTCCCAATTAGGAGCACTTGGTGGCTTACAGCCAATCAAATGACACAGCTAGCAGGCTTCCTGTTACTCAGTAAGCATTGAAGACATTCAAAGGTGTCCACCAGTGTTTCTGAAAACATGCTCCCAATGCCCATGCAGTCAGCCATGGGACCTGAAGGACAGGACTTGGCCACACCCCAAGACAGCGCTTAGACACTCTCACCTGTCACTAGCTTGATAGCAGTTTCTAGGCTCTCACAGGTCCCTGGCCACAGGTGACACACTGTCCCTCTGTCCCCCTACACGTGTCCTGCCTGCCCTGGTCACCTCCCTCAATGACTTGGCCCTGTGTGTCTCCTGGCAAAGAGGTCCAACTTCCTAGAGCTCCTTGGCCACAATGCTCTCAGGGGAACCAGAATGTCTACTGCATGCCAGCCCAGCATGATATCACTGGGCAACGCCTGACTTCCAACATCAGGTCAACCCTGGCTCCTGGGAGATGCTGTTGCTCACGATTTCCATGGAACAAGCCTGGCACATTCACAGGTCAGGCAAGTGCTATGAAGGGGCCGAATCTCTGCAGCTTTGGGCCTCAGGACCATGATTTAGTGGGTCCTAGAAGCAGAGACCTCCATCTGTTTGCCTGCCAGCCAACAACTTTAAAGCTGCATGGCCTGCTGCCAGCCACAGCAGACGCTGGGGCCAGCCCCTGTCCCAACATGAAGCTCTTCCTAAACCTGGTAGCTGGGGAATTGGAAGCCACTCAGGAGTGCCCAGTGCCTTACGCTGAAGTGCGCATGCTCTGGTGGGGTCAGGGGAAGCCTTTTCAAGCTGCTTTAGAGATATAAGCTAAATGGAAGCTTATATTTCAGCTATGTTTCAGCTCTAAGCCTTCACGGAAGGGACTTGGACGGAGCTCAGTTGAGGGTTTTGAAGTGAGATCACTAGATTTGGTGTAAGCCTGGTGTGTCCTGCCCACACCTGACCTCGGACTCAGGGCCTTCCAGACTGGAAGGAAACAGAGTCTTCATTTTGCTACTACCTGGGACCGTGCCTGTCAGCTCCAGGAGACTCATCAGAACAACTCTGCCTTTCCAGGAGTCAGGAGGTACCAGGGCGAAGGATAGACCCAGAAGAAGTCTTGAATCCCCACTTGCCAGGGTCCTGGGCACACACACACACACACACACACACACACACACATGTCACAAGGGCACAAGCTGAGGCCTACTCAGTGTGCTGGAGCACAGACGTGACAGCCTGGGATGGCCAGAGGCAGCGTCTGCATTTTGACTGAGTGGAATACAGAAGACCAGAACTGGCTAAATGTGAGTCATGGCCCGAGCCACAAGGACAAAGCCCTGTGCACACCCTGCTTGCTCACTGATGTACACTCCTCCCATGTGCTGCTTGGCCCCAACTTGGCCATGCCCAGGATGGGCAGCTGAGAGCCTGGGTTTGAGGTTTCCCTTCTAGTCACTGAGCCCACGTCCTAGCATTTAGTTCTAGAAGCTTCCATATTCCTGTCTGTGCCTCAGGATGCAGGGGCCTAGAGCAGTACCAGAGGGCTATGAGAAAAGCAGGTCTTGTTGCTGTGTTAGGTCCCTCACAGCATGGCCAACATGACCACAGTCACGGCTACACTGACCTGGGCCAAAAATCTTAGGAGCAGCTGGTCCAGACTTCCCCACCTAAACTGCAAGCATCATAATGGATGGAGTCCAGGGCCCAGAGATGGTATCAGATGGGCTCTGGGAACGCTATCTGCAACTGGAGTCAGAACCAGCCTTCCTCGGCTGTTCTCAGGGTGGGTAGGGCACATCATGCCTTACTGGGGCTCCTTCTGAAATGCGTATGACCTTCAGGTCAACAAGGGAGGATGACAGATGCGAAGCACAGGCAAAGCTTATAGCTGGACAGGGGCAGCCGCTCTCAGGAACTCTTTAGCTGGTCCACCAATCACTGGCCGACTCCCACAAGTGCTGGGACCAGCTCTCTGTAGAGGTCTCTCCCCTCATTCCACTCCCCCGTGACACAAGTCCCTTTCCACTGGCCCTGTATCCCACTCAACAGCAGGCCTGGGCTGAATCCCTCGGCCCATTATAGCTGCCCTTGGTGGGCAGGTGAGCACAAGAAGAGAGTTCCCCCGGCAGGATTCAGAGGTTTAAAATCGGAGCTAAAGTAGGGCCTGGATCTGGGGCCACACTGGCTTATCTGCCCGCGAGAACACGGCTCTCTCTCCGCTCACACAGAAGATGGCTGGGTCTCAGACCTGTTTGAGAAGTCCAGACCAGATCTCCTTGGGCTGGCTACCGAGGAAGGCGGCTCCTCAGCACAGCCCGTTCCTGCCTCAGAGCAGACTCCAGGAAAAAACACGTCAGTGGAAAAGCCAGGCTCCTGCAGACAGGGGAGGCAGGATTAGGTAAACACTTGGCCTTCTTCAAATGCTGAGGTGCGGTAGGGAAGGGGACCCGCCAGCGACCAGGGGTACACAGTGAAAGCTGAGTTTACAGTCTGTTTGGTCTTGTTGCCCCTTGAAACATTCGACAGCTTAAAAGCACACTTGGCTCCTGGCCCACAGTCTGCAGCCAGCCATGCCCCGTATCCCAGAAGCCTCAGCCCCCTCCGTGGCCCTCCTCCATGGCACACGCCAACAAGAAGGCCTCTCCACCTCGGGGCCCTAGAGCAAGCAGAAGGTGCCTTTCTCTGCCCTTCCCTTGAGAACGCTTGTCAGCCTCAAACCCGCAGACGCCAGAGCAAGCGCAGCCTCGGGGTGGGGTGGGAAACAGGAAGATGGCGCGAGGGGAGTCAGTGCAGCGGGTGAATCCTGGAAAGGTGCTTGCTCTGGTTCTTTCTGTAAGGTCCCTTGCTTCTGTCTTTGGCTAATGTGGAGTCACACAGCCAGCGGCCGAGCTCCGGAGCAAGGCTACCTGACTGCACAACCCTGCTCGGCTGCCACACTGCAGGTGATCTTTGATAGGTCGCTCAGCTCTCGGGGCCAGCTTTGTAAGCTCTCCAGATAGAAACAAGGTTCCCAGCCTCTGGTACCTTGAGGTGGGCGGACACCGCACAGAGCCGCCGTTGCTGGCGTCCTGTCTGCAAAGACACTCCACCAAAACGGCTTGCTTCCACCTGTCCAGATGACACCCTTCCCTGACAGCTGTGTCCCTGCTCCCAAAGCCCAAAGCTCACTCTTAAATGAAGAGGGAGTGTTTTCTCATATGGGGAGATCAAGAAAGACTTCCACTGCTTCCTGTATGGTAGGGCCTTGGCCTGCCCAGCATCTCCTGCACCTCAGATCTCAGACACATTGCAAGGAAAAGTACAAGACTCAAACTGTGCAGGGTAGCCACAGCAGAGCCCTCTGGAATACAAGAGCACCGGGTTAGAGCTGGCCAAAGGAGCAAGGAAGAGCATGAAGTGAGTCCCTAGTAAGCCCCCAAGACCCAGACAGTGTGAAGCCTGAGGGACAAGAACAGTAGCTCATGTTTCACAGTGAGCTTCTGAGATGGCAGTAGAAAGCTGGGGCCAGGAGCAACAACTCTAGCCAGGGTTACAACTTCCTGTCTATCCACATCTGCAGTCTCTCCACTCAGATAGGACTGGGCGAGCATGAGGCTCCCCTCCCTCCCCATCTCTGAGCGGGAGTCAAAGCCCTTACTGGATAAGGTGAGACAACTTGTATCTTTGCCTCCACGGAGAAGGCAGTAACTGCCACGAGTAACAGGCCAGAGGGGCCACAGCCCTGGCCAAAGGGCCCTGAGTTCAGCATGGTTCCCTGAAGCCCTTGAGCAGACATTTCACACAGCCCTTGATGCACAGCCTCACAGTGGTGGCCCCTTTGCACCCATTTTACAGATGTGACTACTGAGCTCCACATCGTCTGTCAGGAAGACCACATAAAGACCATCCAGGAAGTGCTGAAATTCTGCAATCTATACACCTTCTCTTCCTCTCTGTATAGCTTTGCAAGACCCTGGTATGCACAACATCCCTGGAACTTCAGGGAGACCCCAAGACTCAGATCCAAACTAGTTAGACAAAAAGGACCCATGCCTAAGGGAGCCAGCAGATGCCAGAGACTGTTTGCCAAGGCCACTGTGGCTGGGCTCAACATGTGCCATGAAGATGAACAGGCCACTGTTACAGAAGCCTCTAATGTGGCCCTGGGAGTGTCCTCCCTAGCTGTCTCCCTCAGACTGTCTTCACGCTATACACGGTCTCTGAGAGGATGTGGCATCCCAGGCTTCCCCGAGGCCCCTTGGAAGCCCTGTGGAGTTTGGCGGATCTGCCTAGAAGAGGCGCTGGGCAGGAACTGCAAGCTTGTGCCAGCAGTGCCCTGGCCTCGGCCTCAGCACCAGCAGCCTCCCACTCCTCAAATCAGAGAACAAAGTGGCCTTTAACAGCATAAGAATCTTGTGGGAAGGGAAGGCCATTGGAGAAGTTTCCAGCAAGAACTTTCTGGAGAAGCCAGGCGATGAAAATGAAGAAAGCAGCGAACACCATTATCTGAATCCTGGAAAGCAGAGAGTTAAATCACTTCGATTCCAAAAGGCATAAAAATTCACTTGCAAGGAGACACAGAGAAGCTGAGACCAGCCCCCCTCCTCTGCCATTGCACTGTGAGAAGCAAAGAGGAGAAAAAGTCCCTACTGGCCACCCTCTGCCTTGCTGCCCTAGCTGGTCTTCATTAAGGAAGACAGGTCCAATTTCCCACCGTGAGCACAGCTAACAGCCAGGAAACCCTGGGGTTGGGAAAACACAGACCTCAGACCATTAACAACTTGTGGTCAACAGAAATCCCTGGCTTCTGGCAGCCGCTCCCCCTCAAATCAAATTCCACGGCAGGAGGAAAGAGCTCACCAGAAACTCAGGACTGTGCGTGCATTGCACCCTGCTGTTCTAACAGAGTTGCCAGTCATCAGTTGCAGGGTGAGAACCATCCTGGGCATGGTAAGAGAAAGCCAAAGGGGCAAAGCTGGACTCTGCAGCCAGTATCCAAACGCGTTTAAACACTGGAGCCCGTCTTCATTCTCAACACAAATTGGTAACCATTACCAAGGGCCTGCTGTGGATCACGCATGTGTATGCCTTCTGTGGACTGATTCCTGAGTGTGTGTGTGTGTTTGTGTGTGTGCACTAAGTCAGTGAGAGTCAGACAGTAAGATCTAGTCTCCAGGAACAAGGTGGAAGGTGAGGGAGGCATTTGCCATTGACTGCTGGCCTTCATATGCACACATGCCTGCATGTGCATAGACCACACACACACACACACACACACACACACACACANAGAGAGAGAGAGAGAGAGAGAGAGAGAGAGAGAGAGAAACACACACATATAGAGACACATACACACAGAGAGACACACACATACACAGAACTAAACACATACATATATACATACATACATACATACATATGTACACAGATGCTTTTTAAAAAATGCAAAGCATCGGGCTGGTGAGATGGCTCAGTGGGTAAGAACACCCGACTGCCCTTCCTAAGGACCGGAGTTCAAATCCCAGCAACCACATGGTGGCTCATAACCATCCGTAACAAGATCTGACGCCCTCTTCTGGAGTGTCTGAAGACAGCTACAGTGTACTTACATATAATAAATAAATAAATCTTTTTTAAAAAGGACTTTAAAAAAAAAAGGGAAAAGAAAAACAAACAAAAAATGCAAAGCGTTTCCAGAAACTTGATGATAAAAGGCATGTTGGCACACCCTGTAGAAATGACAAGCGTTCAGCACAGCCCAACACTGTTAGTACACAGCAAATTCAGTCAGACCGGATGTTTTGCTTAGCTCTGGGATGTCCTTGTATGCCTGCTTTTAAGGTTTTGGTCACCAGAGACTGGACCGCAGGGGCCACCCTCGCACTCCTGGCTAAGAGTTCTCTTTCCAGCTCCTCTAGTGCCCTCTTATGCCCACTCTTCAGGGCAGCCCTGGCACTTCCCAGCATCTTGGCTTTTACCTAGATCCCCCCACAAGGCAATCCGTAAAAGCAGTACTTGACCCCTGGCCAAGCTGTAAGCACCAGCTCCCCACAAGACAGGCCAGCAGGTACCTGTCTAGCTGAGGACACTCAGCCACCCTCCTGTTCATCCCAGATTCCTGGGCACATCTAGTCAGACACTTGCCCAGAGGGCAGCCCCATAGCTTACAGGATCCAGCACTGTCTGCTCCCATGTGCCTGTCCTACATGGCAGAGGGCCTGGACTACAGCATTAGCCTTAGAAAGGCAGCTGAGTCCAGCAGACCCATCCGCCCACCGCTCTCACTTTCTGGAGGCTGACCCCATTTCCACATGAGGCAGCTGGCTGCTCTGGGCTCTCCTCAGCTATTGACTACAAATTCCATCCCAACCTCGCCCTAGCTGACCTTGGCCCAACCTCCATGATGAGTGTGGTTCACACCCATCGGGGACTCACTCCTTGGCACACTCAGCTACATGTCACTTTTGCCACAGTTCCGTGTATGGCATTGCAATTCCACGTCAGTCACAAAAGACCGGCAGAACACTAAGGTCGGCTCGACATGGCATCCAGCCCGCTGGGCCTGAGTCACTGGGAGGACATGGCCCAGAACCGCCACCACAGCGGTGAGCGCATCAGCAGGCCTCATCAGACACTGGTGGGGACTGCACCTGGTGGTGACCCAGCACAGGGAGGAAATAGCATTCACATGGTATTTGGGGACTGAGGGGAGTGCCACTCCCATTCTGCCCTGTCCAACCCCTGGAGGGAGATATCTAAGAACCAAGATCACCCTCGGAGACCATTCTCTGGGTGATTACCAAACTTCTTCAGCCAGGGGCCCTCAGCTCCCAAACCTCCCACAAAGCCCAAAGTATGTCAACGAAAAGAATCCAGGCCAAGTGTTCCAGCCCAAATCTAAGGTCTCAGGCCAAATCTAAGACCTCAGAGATGTCTGTTCCAGTTCATCTGGTTTCAGGTGGCCTCCAAGACCACCAGACACCTGCACGGGCTCTCAACCTTCTTCCTGAATCAAAGACAGTTCCCAAAATGCTTCTATGCCCAACAGGAATCCGGAGGACTCTAGACTAAAGTGCAGGCTCCAGCCCCTGTTCTGTGTCCTGCTCCTATCTCTGGGGCATTTCCCAGAGAAGCAGGCTCAGCTGCTGGATCATTGATGACTTAGAATACATACACACACACACACACACACACACACACCCCGAGTCAGTTGGTTCCTTCCAAGTAATCCCATGAGTGGCCCAGTTCTGCCCTGCAAGTCCACTCAGAGGAAGCTGGCTCTCCTCAACAGAACCCTTGACCATCAGAAGGTGCCACTCAGAGCAAGCTTGCCAAAGTTCTGTCTCCATCCCAATGTGGCACCCAAGAGACAACTACTGGGTTGCTTAGAAACAGGCAGTCACGGCCACCCCTGCATGGCATCCACATGGTAGCCACTCTGGCCGTTCCACTCACAAGCCACGGCATCCTTGGGAAGCAATAGAATCAAACTGATCCCTAACCGAGGAGATGGGTCTCCCACAGTAGCCACACATCTCTACAGGAAGAGCCACCACGTGACCACAAACATCCCAAGTGGCCCAGGGGACCGCCCATCTCCTGCCTACCTCAAATATCTCGTCATCCAGAACCCGGGAGCCAAACATGACGATCCCGTTGGTATCTACTATGGGGTGGTCACTGCGGCTGAGGAACTTCGTAATCTTCTTCTTACAGTCAAGGATCAAGGTGACATTTTTCTTGTAGACACTGAGAGCAATTCGGTGCCACCTGCAAAGAAACGAACACTCAGGCGGGGCAAGGTTGCATACGGCAGAAGGCCAGAGTGACTTCCCAGCAGAGTCCCCAGGGCCTCGCACCACAAAGCTCTGTGTGACAACTCTGGACACACATCTGGACAATATCACCCAAGAATCACACTGTCATTTAGAGAAGCTCTAAGAGTCAAGAATGGGATGACATCCACTGGCTTCAGAACTGATTTTCAAAGGCAACGGGAGGCTTCGTTTCCCATTCTGAAAATAGCATCCACAGGCAACACGTCACTAATGTTTATAAACCAGAAAGCACTTGTCCTAGTTCAGAGAGTCACCTCTGTTTAACCTCCCTCTTTCAGTGCAGCTGAGAATGTTCTGGGCTTCCATGACCCCTGCTTTGAGAAATCCTAATGTAGGCCTGTTTCGTACAGTGACTGGGGCCAGACTCTAGGAAGAGCGCTTGTAACCCAGGTACTTCTGGGAGAACAGATGTAACTTACAGGAGATCCCACTATTCTCCAGTCCCCTAAGGTCCTCACAGCCAGATTTCTCATCTCTAAGATGCAAATCCCAGGAGCTCCTTGGGAGAGGTGAGCATGGGGACTTAGGGTGAGTTCAGCCAATAGGAAGATGTCATACGGAGGCTGCGGTCACAGTCACATTATCACTCTTTACATGGGATGTAATCTCTGACAGCTGTGGGCTAGATGTGATGGCTTCATACAGAGTCGTGCTAGAAAACCCGGGAGCCATAGCCTGTGGTCCCAGGGCTGCCTTGGGGATGCCACCATAGAATTCTGAAGATAGGTCTTCCCTCACCCACACAGAGACTGTCCAGTCCAAAAAGGAAGTTCCTCTTGGAACAGGTAAGCATGGCCATCTCCTCTGCCCCTTCTGATCTAGGGCCAGCACAGGGCACACATGGTGCATTTTACAGGATGGCAGGGCTAGGGAACAGCCAAGGTGCCCTAGAGTTTTAGAGAAGAGAAGAAACGAGCCCAAGCCTTTGAACTCCATGTCCAGTGGCCCACCACCTGGTACCTGGTACCCTGCAGGTGGGCATCATAAACCATCTACGACCGGGCTGGCTGCTGCCGCACTCCATCTGGCCAGCAGCTCCATCCCCTCCCTCAGTGGGTTACTTACTTGCCGTCGGACAAGTTGATGCCAGGGAAGAGCGGATACTCTTCAGGCCCGGGCTTCCCTGTGTGGTCCTCATAGAGGAAGACGGGGGAGCGGCCCAGCTCCAGCCCCAACTGCTGGATGCCCTGCTCGTTGTAAATGGAGACTAGGAAGGCCTGACTGCCTTTCTTGGCTTTCACGGTTGTCAGAATGGAGAAGTCCTCAGGAAAATCAGACTCTGAAACAGAAGACGGAATGAGAAGGCCATAGGGGAACCGAGACCCTGGCCGGCTATGGCAAGCTGAGACTGATCTGGCAAACTCTGCTGTGGGTGGCATGCCTCTGCAGCATACCTGTCCAAAGTTCGAACCTCTACAGCCTCCTCCACTACCAGGGGTCAAGCAGCCCGTTCCAGGCACCATTGAAAGGCCCTTCCAGTGAGGACCCCACAACACCCTTTCCTTGGCTCCGAGCTGCACCTCTGTGCATCTGCTTATGAGTCCTACTCGGGACCCACTGCACTCAGCAGCTTACGGGGAACCTTTGAGTCTCCCACTGCATCAAAAGCTAAATACACTGTGTGCCTCATCCAGTGTCAGTCACGCAGTGTCTATCACGGGGGATGCGAGGGGTGGAGGAGAGAGGAATGGGAGACAGGCCTGAGCACGCCCAGACACGCATGGTCTGAGAATTCTTTGTCAATAAGCTCATTAAAGAAAAATCAGAAACAAATTTTTAAAAAAATACTCCCAATTTAAAATTTTAAGAAAAACTAGTATCTAGTATGTTGAACTGGAGAGGCTGTTCCTTTCAATATAGGAAGTCCCTAGGCTAGCCCTGAGAGTACCTGAACCCCCTCCTAGCCCTAAGAGCACCTAAACCCACCATTGGCTGGAGCTCAGTGAGCCCTTGGCTGCCACCTCCCCATGGATCCTGATGGAAATGTCAACTATCCTCCTGTGATTGAAGTTTTGCCACCAACTGCCTGGGTCTGATAGGATGTAAGCCACACAGCTACTTAACGTGAAGGAAAGCGGTCTACACATATTCCTTCCTTCGCCCACCCATGGATAGGGAACCTCTCAGATCCCTCGGTGGGTAATGCCCAGCAAGGTATCTGGCAGGAACAGGCTGACGAAGCACAGGGTAGTGAGGTACCACCAAGCCACACTGTTTCCTCTGTAGATGCTGGGAGTCTGAGTTACGGGCTGGGGCGGGGCAGGGGCGTCTGGCTATTCCATTTTCTCCTTTAGAGTTGGAACAAGGTCAGCCACTTGGCCCAGGAGGCCACTAGTCACTGCTGTAGCAGGCTTTGTCACAGTTTCCTTGCAAAGCTATCCAAGGGTGCCCTCTGTTGTTGGAACTGCAGGCTGCAGGTACCATGCTGGGGAAAAGCAAGATGTCCTAGATCTGGGGTTGGGGGTGGGGGGCACAAACGGGACATAACGACTTGACTGCTCTTCCTTCCCGTTTCTGATGTAGGCAGAGAGGGCTCATGGAGGCTGTGGTAGCTGGCGTCTGACAGGAAAACTGCAGATCTCAGGGGTGGCACAGGGTACGGTGGGATAGGAAGCTAGTGGAAGACCCACCCTATAGGGTCACGACCTCTCGTCAAGGGGCCCCCAGACTCTGACATGGGATAGCCATGTGTCCTAGCCCAAGTCAGGCACCCAAAGAGGCTGGGTGTGCAGGGGCCTGTTGGTGTGCTGGGCAGCATGACCAGCTCCCCTGGGGTCAGGGTGACAATTTCAGGCTGCTCTGATAGCTGATGGCCATGCAGCTACTTGAGGAAAAAAGGACTCCACTGGGGGACCTGCTTAGCCTGCCTTCAACTTCCAGACGGGAAGCTCCTTGGAAGGGAACATGCAAGCCCACACTGTCTTGTCACCCTGAGGACTGCTGTGCCTGCCCAGTAAAAGGCCCCAGCTGGCCATGTCAGTGGACGGGCCTTGTACCTGTAGGACGTGGGCACCAGAGCAGACCCTACAGCAGCCGGGAGGTCACTGTCTGCATTCAGGGTGGACCATGCGGTCATTACCCAGTCTCTGTGCCCACCCTGACTGTGTCAGTGACTGAAAGGATGAAACGCATGACACATGAGAGAGTCCTCTTCCTCCATCATGATCTATGGTGGAGGGCAGCCAGCCCGTCTCTCCCAGCTCATGAAAACGCCCCTCCTCAAGGCAGCCAGCCCGTCTCTCCCAGCTCATGAAAATGCCCCTCCTCAATGTTTAAAATCACTATGGTAACAAATTTCCTCAGCTCAGACAAAACTTGAAAAAGATGAATTGTGTTGAACATTAATCTCTCTCCTAGCAAAATAACAATGGATTTATAGTCCCTTTAAGAAGGTCTCTCTTCACTACGACAGGAGCTGGCCACTGACACTGTCCGCCAGGCTTCCGGGTAGTCTGGAAGTGAAGTCTGGCGCCTCCTGATTGAGCTCACTCAGAAAAGCCACCACAGCGGAGGGCCAGTAGCTCCCCTCATGGGCCACCATTTTTTGCCCTAAGAGTGCAGGCAGACATCAGTATGAAGTTTATGTGGTTTTGGCAATCAAGCTCAGAGCTCCATATGGGTTCAGGGAGTACCCTGACAATGGAGTCCCAGCCCCAGTCCTGGGGAGTTTTGGTTTTGTTTTCCCCTGTCTTCAAATTAGTAACTTGATTAGACATTCAGACTTGCTGTAGCTAGGGTGTGGGGGACACCGGGCCATTCACTCCTCCCTCCTCCCACCAACACCCAAAGACCCCAGTCCATGGCAAGGATACAGTAGGCAGATAATAAATGCAGCTGCCATAGAATTGACTTTTCCAAGTGGATGGTTATAGGCTGGTTGATGCATCACTTGTTTTGGCGAGGTAACCAATAGTTATGGCAGCTCCTCTAACATAGGCCAGGCTCCAGGTCAAGGGACAGACATGGCCCTCACTCCCAGGAAGGGACATTTCCGTAAGGGACAGAAACAATAATCAAGTAAGTTATTTTCCTAATAGTCAGTGTGCAGTGGCCTGGGAGGGTGAAGGCAGCAAGTGACTGCAGGGTGTGGAGAGCTTGAGACAGGGAGCCAGCATGGACCCTGGTGGCCCACAGGGATTCTCATCTGCTCCTCTCCACCTCCTCAGGGGACTGTTCATTGGCCATGGGGAAGGTGATGGGCCTAAAGAACAGCTTTCATCTGACACCTCCTGCAGGAAGTTATTCTGGGGCCACCAAGTATGGCCCCAGAGTCTCAAGTGAGCAGGGCACCAGCATCTGGCCTATCACCATGAGACACCTGGCACCTAACAGGAATTGGAAGGAAACTGCTCCCAACACTAAATAGATGCCAAGGTACGGCATCAACCCAAAGGCACCTTCACAGCCACAGTACAGGGTATGGAAGGGATCGGGCACCCTTCAACTAGGAACCCAATATCTTACTATATAGGGATGCAAGAAACAAAACACCCCTAATCTGGAGGATTTCATATACCATTCTATATGGGGACAAGAGGCAGGCCACCCCTCAAACAAGGAACTTCACATATCAATGGGGGTGTTAGGCAAAGACCATTATCAAATCCCACTGTATGGGGGAGGAAGGGTAAGACACAGCTAAACTAAGAGATTCCACATTTTGCTGTACAAGGAACGGTGTGAGATAGCCCTCAACTAGAGAACCTCACATACTACTATATGGGCAGGACGGCCTCAGCCTCTCAGGGAAGACACAGTTCTGCTCCCTGAAGGAATGCAGTACCTCTGACCTGCTGCTGCATTCTCACACCGTCCTAGGGCCCCGTATCCCACTGTCCAGCTCAGGCAGCCGCATTCTGCTTCCCATGCATGACCTTTGTCTAGGGCCAGCATCCCAAGACGTGATTTATCCTGTGGTCTGCAGTGGACCAGTGAGGGTGGGAGGGAGCAATGGGGGTAGCTGGTCAGGGTAGCTGGTCAGGGGCTGCTCCTGGAGCCAGCTGAAGACTTAGGATCCTTGAGTAAAGATGGAGCCCTGGCAATGGGGGGGAGAAGGAGAAGAGCTCCAGGCCAATCCACCCTGTCTAGTTCTGAGTGAGCCAGAAATCTCGGATAACTCCTCAGAGTGGGATGCTGAGGAGAGCAGAGGGAAGACCTCAATCCTCAGTGGAAGAATGGTGGGGATTGGGTCTCCACAGACGAGGTGAGGCCAGGCGTCCCGCCATAGTGTGAGTCAGGAGACCATTACAAGCAGCTAGTGCTAGCTGGGTAGACATAGGAACAGTAAAGCTCTATACAGGGAAAGTCCAGGACCACCTTCGTGCATGGCCTGCTAGTTTCTTTTAGATATGGTGCCCATCCTGTGAGAGAGAATGTCCAGACTTTACGCCGTGAACAAGCTTGCCCCGTCATCTAAAGACCCAGATCCACACAGCCCACAAAGGGAAGATTATGCTGTTCACTAGGATAAGGCTGTTGTGGAGATCAGCCCGTAACCAGGGGCTTCATTGAGCAAGCTCTAAGACAATTCCAGACATCTATTCATGCTCTACCCAATCCAGTCTTGTTGCAGTTGCCTGGAGCCCTCGGGCCTCCTAGTACAGCTACCACAGACAGCCTCTCCACCCTGGTGCAGCCAAGGAGCTCCTGCACTCTGGAAGAAGGCACACAGGAGCTAGCAGCCACACTCATTCTTACCTAGGCTGCTGCGATGGCTGGCATGTAGCCACGTGAGTCCTGTGGAAGACATCCCACACGGTCTGGCCTGTTTCCTGAGCACTTGTCAATCAGAAAGCCTGCAGTACCTTCCAGGGTCTTCCAGGATCAATCACCTACTCTGTGGTATGCAGCCTCAGACACCAGATGATGAATCATGGTGACCCTGGAACAGCTTTTCCAGACTGACCTGTGGGACCTGAGGAGATGCCGCCACAGAAACTCCTCTGCAGAGACTCCGAAGCCACCTTGGCTGCACTGGCCACTGTCAGACAATCACTGAATGGCCCGGTGTCCCCCACACCCTAGCTACAGCAAGTCTGAATGTCTAATCAGTTACTAATTTGAGGACAGGAGAAAACACAACTGAAACTTCCCAGGGGCTGGGGCTGGAACTCAGTTGTCAGGTTACTCCCTGAACCCATATGGAGCTCTGAGCTTGATCGCCAAAACCACATAAACTCCATACTGATGCACGCCTGCACTCTCAGGGCAAAAAAGGTGGATTCGAGACCATCAGAAGTTCAAGATCATCCTTAACTGTAAAGCAAAAAATCTAAGGCTAGCCTAGAACAGCTGAGACCATGCCAAAAACAAATACAGGTCTGGTAGTCAAGGTCCACAGTTCAGCCCACACACTGGCGAGTCTAAAGCAAGAGGACAAGAGGTGAGGGCAGGCAGAAGACAGGCACTGGGCCTGTCATCCCACTGCTTGGAAGGTGGCAGCAGGAAGACTGGGAGTTCAAGGTCTCCGTAGCTGCTTGGCAAGTTCAAGGCCAGCCTCAGCCTACATGAGATTCTGTCTCAAAAACAAAATAACAACAAACTAATCAGCAACCACAAAAATATCCCCTACTATGTGACTCTGGAATCCACTCCATTTCCTGGGCTCAGCTACCTGATCCTGTGAGAATTCTCACCATAAGCCAGCCCAGGGAGAAGAGGGCGACAGACGGTGACTCTAGCTACCGCTCGGCTAGCACTCTTGTCTTGGGTGATAGTGGAAAGGAGACAAGCATCAGTGAGCTACGTATAGCTCCTTGGGCTGGGAGCCTTTTTTTTTTCTGCAGCCATCCCCACATCAGCTTCAGCAGCAGCACCCCCAGCTCTTTGTCCCTGACTAGCAGACCCTTCCAGCCTGGGCCCAGGTCTCCATGGCTCCAATTCGGGAATTCTAACTCTTGGGCCACAAAACAGAAAAATTACAGCTCTCTGAAAAAAGATGAGACTGAGCGTTCTCAAGATGACCTCCCCCACCCCCCAATATATTTTCTCCAAAACTAAGGCATAGAACCCATCCCTGCAGCACCTCACAAGGAAGGGTGAGGTTCCCGTTTAGAGAGGGTCATGGTGGGACATTTATCTTTAAAGAGAATTAGAGGGGCATCTGTGAGCCAGGGTGATTCTGCACTAAAGGTGTGCTCCTTAGAGACCCCAGGCTGCTTCCCCTGTGGCTGCAATGAAGGTGCATGGTGCACGAGACCCACCCATACAAAATGACACCTTGGACCAAAGCGCCCAGCTCCTTCCTCAAATATAAAGTCACAATGACTCCAGAGCAATGCTTCGTGGAGGACAAACCCTGACAGAAGACCAGAAGTGACAACACAGAGTGGGAGGCATGGGCAAAAGCATCATTCAGGGACACAGTGGAGACATGAGGGACAGCACAGGTTGGGGTCATATCCAGACCACACAAGATTGAATGCAGACTTCTAATCGCAGAAAGGGAGTGTCTGGCTGGCCACCTCTTACTCGGGTCAGCAGAGTCGGGGCACCTCAGGCTGAGCTGGCAGGCCCTCCTGAGGCAGGGGAAGAAGAATCCATCACCTGCCCACACTGAATAAACCCAGGGCACTTAGTACCAGTAGATGTGGTGGAGAGGAGCTAACTCCCCAAGTGGGTCAATCACTTGGATGCACACCTCTGTCCAGCATGGTGGCTCCCTCTGGATACATGATTAAAAGTAGATGTCTGGCACCTGGCAGCAGACGCTCATTAAGAATCTCTCAAGCTAGCTGCCAGCCAGAGTGCTGGACTTGTGTCTCTTAATGTCACTGGCCCCAGTTAGGATCATGTTCCCCAGTATAAGCCTTTCCTCCCCATGACCTGAGATCTCCCCCCCCTGGGGGGGCATCCACCTCTTCTCTGTCCTCTCTCATGGTGGTCTGTTGTTAATGTAAACATGCCTACTTGCATCCCATGAGGCACAGACAAGGCCTTGCACACACACAAGTGGTGTGCGGGTGTTGGTGTCACTATAATTAGGAAGACTCCCACAGAGCGCACCCACAGCTCTGGCGCAACTACCCACTCGGGCTTCCTCTTTGGCCCTGGGCGGAAGCCTGAAGTCCCCAGCACTCTGCCACCCAGAACAGGAATGAGGCACCTCTTACCAGGGTACAGCTGCTTGGTGGGCATGCTGAGCTGTGCATCTTTAGAGACTCGGTAGGCAACATCCGGCTCGCTGGAAGATCGTCGAGTGGCACAGAAACCTGTGGTTTTCGTTACCCCCGAGGGCAAATTGTGAAAATCTAGCATCTCCAGAAGATCTGTTGGCTGAGCTGCAAAGACAGAGAAGCTATGTCAGCCCCAAGATGGACACAACTGAGGGGCACCCCCAAAGAGAAGGTGACTCTTAGACAACTGAAACCAGCAAACATCTGGTGTTCAGAAGCGGCTGAGGGCCTGCTCAGGAGGGTCACCTCTTAGAAGTGGCCCTATCTCCAACCAGTTGCCCAGTTCAGAGCCTGGCCTCACCTATACCCTTGCTTTACAACCTGCAGGGACTTCTTACTCCAAATCCTCACTTGCCTGAGTCACACAATCTCCACTTCCTAACCATTTCTTCTCAGCAGTACTGGAGAAGTGTCTGTCACCTAGACACAGCCAGGAAGCCCCAATAGACCTACTGCCCCAGAAATCTCTACAGGGCTGTTTCCAACATTGGGGTGATTGACAGCTTAAGAAATTGCCAAGCAACCTCAGGAATATCTCTGGAATGTCTCTGCACTGTCGCCGATGTCATTTCATCCCCCATGTTCCCACAACAGTTTATAGCAAATATCCAATTTCTGTCTGGTATCAACAGATCTGAATACCCAGGTCAGTAGAATGCTTGCAGGGACCTTAGATCCCTTTAGGAAAGCTTCTGACTCTCCATCCTTTGGGAGCCACTCAGAGGACAGCAGAAGCTTGACCCTCTGACCTCTGAAATGCAGGTGCTTCCTCAAGAGCTCAACAGTTGCCCCTGCATTGATTAGCTGTGTCAACTTGACCTTGTAAGAGTGATTCGGAGGAACTGTTTATACTGACTTGGCCCGTGGGCATGTCTATGAGGGGTATTCCTTTAAACGGACGAATATGAGAAGATACAGACCACTATAGGTGGCACCATTCCCTAGGCATGTGGTTGTGAAGAATGACGGTGAAGCAATCAAGCTGAACATAAGCAAGCAGGTGAGTGTGTACATTCATTTCCCTCTGCTCTTGACTGTGGATGTGATGTAGCCAGCTGTTTGAAGTCCCTGCCTTGACTTCCCCACAACAGTGAGCTGTAACCTGGAATTCTAAACTGAAATAAACTCCTTTCTTCTCTAGGTTTCTTTTTGTTGGGGTATTCTGTCCAGAGACAGAAATGAAGCTAGAACGTCCCCAAACACAAAATGTGCCCCCCCGACAGAGCCCCCTTTCCTTACATCTAGAGGCCTTTGAGTCCACACATGCCTGCCCCAGACTATTTGTTTCCTGTTTATGTATGTTCAGTTTGAGTTACATCAAATAGGAGGCTCTTGGATGTCCAGCAGAGAATAAATTCCAGAGTGCTACCCACAAGGGTGTGAAGCCCCTGACACATGGCCAGGCTGGACCAGTGTCGCACCATCCTGTGGTTTCGTCTAGGAAAAAGGACTCTGCTGTTCTGTGGGCTACATATACAGAAGATGAAGTCAGGGAGGGCAACTATCTCAAGGGAATCTAGTGCATGCATAGGCCAACTCTTGCAGTGTTAAGTAGGCACCTGGATCCAGCTACTCCTGAAGGTATCATATACATGCTCATATGTTCATTCTCAGGCTTGTCCATATCAGAATATAACACATCCTGCTAAAAACTCAGCACCCACATCTGACGGCCACAGGAGGCTGAAATTGGCTCATCTCTTGACTATTCCTCTCAAACTCAACTCACCTTCCTCCCCAAGTGGATGCTGCTATGGGATTTCCCAGGAGAACAGTTGGACTGTTTTTTAAGACGGTGTTAAAAAGGAATGATCGTGCAAGCTTCCTCAGGGTGAGGAATCCTCCAACAGCAGCCACCGAGTCTCGAGCCTGACTCCTGTTAGCCTGCGCTCCAAGGCAACCTAAGTGGCCAGGTCCGTGCCAACGTTTTGACGCCCTTCATCCTTTACTCCAGAGAAGGGCTCCCCACTCCTACGGGAAATCATTATGAAGGACAGCAGGGCACAGTGTGGATGGACGGCCCACTATTGGCCCAGGATAGCCTCAACCCATTTCAGAATCCTGGCAGCTCTTAGGTACCACCCAGTGTCCAGTTACTTGTGTATCTGTGGCACCTCCCAGGTACTCTATGTGATGACAAAGTCTTCACTGAGCCCTTGTTTAGCGAACATCACAGGCAATGCTGAGTGTGTTGGCAGGGCTGTGTGGCACAGTCCCAGGCCTGGACACAGCTGTGGGAAGATGGCCGTACCAACTGCCAACACACCTGGCCAGAACGACGCAGCACCGAACCCTGGGTCATCTCAGAAACTCAGCTCCAAGGCTGGCAGTGGCCTGGGGAAGAGATGGGGATCCCAGCAGCGTTTCCTGGCCCGACATCACTGCATCTATCCTATGATGCTCTTCCCAGGCCAGGCTGAAGCCTGCTTTCCCCATTGTCAAAGCAGAGAGCGGTTTCACAGGACTCTGACTAGAATCTTGCAGACCTGTATTGCTACCAGTTTAAAAGGCCATCAGACCTCTCCTAGGCCCGGTGCCACCCTTCCTGCTGGCCAGGGCTTTTTGTGCCAGAGAGCAAGATATATTTAGTCTTAAACAAGGTGTGGGGAGCACTAGAGTAGTGTGCAGCATACAGGCATCTGGAAAACTCTTCCCTTCCATACAAGATGTCTTATCTGCAAGCCAATGCCTCACCCAGGCTGAGAACCTCCACTCTGAAGTGGCAGGGGCTATTGAGACAGATAGTCGTGCCTAAAAATCAGGACTACCACAGCCCCAAGGGAAGATCATGCCAGCTGAGGCCCCTTAAAGAAGCCACAGAAGCCACTGGGAGCCTGCCAGTGGGCAATCCCCGGAACTCCGTAGCTTAAGTACAGGGTCCTCTGGAAGGAAAATGCTATTCACAGTGCGCTCAGGACTCACTGGAGTCCCGCAGACTGGAGGAGGACACACATGGTATTGTATCCATGGCCTTTGCTCCCAACAAGAAGCCTTTGCTTCGAAGTAAGAGGCACTTGAGTGACCCCGAAGAGTTCAGAGACCCACTACCTGCTGCAAATGGCACCACCTCCACATGGTTTGCACGCAAGTATGCCCTTGCTCTTCCCCGGGTGTTTCACCTATGAACAGACCAGGTTCCAGAGAGAGGACTGCCTGGCTTTATCTGTTCACTGCAGCTAGACCCAGCCTCCTCCCAGAGAGTCCTGGTCCACAGCCTGGGAGACTAAAAATATGTTTCCCAGCGGCCTTTGCGATAAGAATTACTGCAGCAAGCCAGCATCTACCGATCAGGGATTATCCTTGAGTGGACTACGAGTTGTCATAAGCTCCCGGACCCGCCCGAGGGCCATGCCCGCGGTGAGGCAGTCATGGCACTAAGAGCCCTGGTTTCCATACATCTGCAGCAGTGACCCTGTCCTGTGAATAGCAGCCTCAGTGTGACAGCTCGATAGTTGCCTCAGGACTTCTAACTCCAACTGGCTCTGCTCCCCAGACAGCTTGTCCTCCCTCAGACAGCCTGCCGCCCAGCTATGCACAAGCTTCACGTGCCTTGGAGGAACGTGCGTAAAACCTTGCCGCTGGCACATGAGGCTGTAGACCCTGACTCCATCTACACTCTTCTCAGAAGGACCAAAAAGGCCGACAGCTCGAGGCAAGGTCCTGGAGCAGCGCTCCACAGTCTAACACCAGGAGGCCTCAGGCTTTACGAGCAGATAAAACAAGGTGTCCGCTTTCAGAAAGAGCAGAAATCGTTCTGGTCATAGCTGGCATCTAGAGACTCCTGCCTCCTGCTCAGAAACAGAAAAGGACATCTATGAAGACACCAGCCTGTGGTAGAGGGGAGCCAGTCCCATGTTCAGCAGCCTAACTCTTGGACCGGAGTCCCTGGCAAAGGAACACATCCCAGCCCGCAGTGCCAATACTGCAAAAGACAGCCTGCTCTTGGGAAGGGCAGTGAGGCCCGGGTCACCATCTGGACACTCACAACGTGCCCTCAGAATAGAATCTACAACCCCAGGCTTTCTGCCACCTCGGTCCTGCCCAGCCTAGGGGACACAAACACTCAGACCTCCAGCTCAAACAGGAGGCCTGGGGCCTCCTGACATACGTCTGGCAGAGCTCTCTCCCCAAGGAGTGCCACGGGGATTCATGTGCCCTCTGTACACTCACAGGGAAGTCACTGTCCCAGAATCCCCAATATAGCCTTAGCCCCTGGCCACTCCCTGGGACCTGGTATCTCACCAGGGCTGAGGGGGTACTGTCATCTGAGCCCAAGCTCTGGCCCGTATGTTACCACCTTACAGTCAAGCAGGCCCCTTCCCATGCTGCTCCCACACAATCCAAAGCCTGCCTCAGACACCAGGCCTTCCCCACATCACGCCTGTAAGGAGAAACTGAGGACCACAGAAACCACCTTCTGATGCTGAGCCTCGGAGAAAATAAATATACAGAGACTGGGGGACACAAAGAAGAAAGACTGAGAAAGACAGGGTTAGGCACAGAAGGACAGACAGACAAACAGAGAAACAGACAGTGAGGTGTTTTGTCTTGTGTTGCAAACTCCGAGGTCAACATCATCATCTTCAAGAGAAGAACGTGTGGCCCTTCTAGATAACCGACCACCCGGGTTCAACTCTGGAAGTTCACAGACAGAAGGGCCAAAGGGTCAGCAACAAGGGCCAGACTAACAGCGTCTGTCCTAAAGAATCACAGGAAGCTCAGCCAGCAAACCAACACCACACAGCGTGCTGGTGCCCAGCCTCTCGCTCCTGACCTACCCACATACACAGGGCAGCAGCCTTCATAGGCCGAGGTGACCAGTCTCCCACTCTCTTGCCTGCCTCTCTTCCCCCTTGGCTTCCTAGAGCAAAAAGCCAGTTTTAGTAAAGTCCTGAGAGCCATGCCAGAAGACATGGCAGCCCCTGAGGGTCTGCCCAGGTCCTTCCACCAGCCCTCGCTGAGTGCAGTGGCCTCATCCAAGGTCAACCAGGGGGCTGGAAAACAAACAGGGTGTCTTGGAGGCCCTGATGAAATTCTTCTCCAGTGACTAACGCTGGGGACAAGGGAGGGCGTGGCCAGGACTGCAGGCAGGCAGTGCTGGCCTTTGGAGCTAGCCAGGACCTCTTCTGTCCCTGCTCTCCCCAGGCCTCTGGCTGCTGGCACCCTGACCTCAGATCCCTTACCAGGTTCACCTCTACCATAAATATGGGTCCCTTCACACACACACACACACACACACACCCCAAAATGTAATTTATAGCTTCTATTTTCTCCAGGCACGGGGTCCTCAGCCTGCCACCACAGCCCATTTCTCACCCAGGAAGCCTGAGGGGCTGGCCTATCTCCACATCACAGCCACAATCTTGCAGACCCCACCATGACCCATCCAAGGGCACACTTAGTTTGCACAGCACACAGCATGAGAACCTTCCCCACTTAGCCCCAGACTGCCACAGGACCATTTGCACACCTGTGACAGACACCAAGCCACAGTAGATTCAGCAGTGTGGGGATGGGTGGAGCCAGACTCCTGGGAACCTGTTTTGTCCCCTCCACAAAGTCATGTCTCCCAGCTGTGGGGCCTGGCCAGGGATGACAGGAATGAGCAGTTACAAGAGTGAGGTGCCAACCTTGTAGGAGCCTGCACCTGGAAGGGCTTGCTCTGCCTACCCGATTAACATGCTCCCACCATGGCACCACCTTGCAGACACTTCCCACTAGCCCCTCAGGGCAGAAGGCATGGACTATAAAGTATACAAAGTATGGGGTGACAGTCCCAGCAACAAGGGGGGGAGGATCAGAGATGGAACAAAAAGAAGGGCATGGTCAGTCAGACTTGACATCACAGTGTGGGGTTATGGGTAAGACATGAGGACTGAAGGAGATCTTGGGCAACCAAAGGTAGAGGTGTCTCTTCACAGAATGGGAACTGGAAGTCAGTTCTGTCTCTGGGAAGCAGACCCTGGGATTTCCCTCTACACAGATCCAGGGGCCACCCACCCAGCAGTCACATCCCTGATCCTTTCTATGGAAGCCCGGGGCTCCCTAGGCAGCAGGACTCTGCCCAAGAGAGCCCACATGGAGGTTGTGCGGGTGGATGGGGGTTGGGGAGATATGCATAGAGCATGGGGGTGGTGTAGATGGGAGGGTATATGCATGGAGGGTAGGGGTGGATAGGAGGGTATATGCATGGATGGTTTGGAGGGTGGATGGGAGGATATATGCATGGAGGGTGTGGGGGTGGATGGGAGGGTATATGCACGGAGGGTGGGGGGGTGGATGGGAGGGTATATACATGGAGGGTGTGGGGGTGGATGGGAGAATATACACATGGAGGGTGTGGGGGTGGATGGGAGAATATATGCATGGAGGGTGGGGGTGAGTAGATGGGAGGGTATATGCATGGAGGATGGGGTGGGGTGGATGGGAGGGTATATGCATGGAGGGTGNGGGGTAGATGGGAGGGTATATGCATGGAGGATGGGGTGGGGTGGATGGGAGGGTATATGCATGGAGGGTGTAGGGGTAGATGGGAGGGTATACGCATGGAGGGTGGAGGTGGGGTGGATGAGAGGGTATACGCATGGAAGGTGTGGGGGTGGGGCCTGCTGTATGTTGTTCTATTACGTACAGCTGTTCCTTCACCCAGAATGCCCAGTATTTCCTTCCCAACAATTGCCAGGTTCATTTTACTGCCCTGAACTGTACCTGGAGGGATGACCCCTATGGACCCACATGGCAGTAATGGTAGACAGTCCAGAAATCCACAACATAGCGGGATATGAGGTGTGAGAGGAAGGCCCTGTTGGGGACTGGCAGAAGATAGTGTGTAAACGCCCTCTGAATGGCAGAGGGGAGCAGCAGGTGTCTCACAACACCTGCATTAGTGTACAAGCAGCCACTTAGGCCCAACAGGTTGTCATCTCTGCCTACAGAGATTCCCCCAAGCAAGGGTTATACCCACTGGAGTTAAAAGCACATGTAACAGTCCTGTCTCGGGAAGGAATGACAGAGGCTCTGTACTGTGTACCTCCCAGCCCCAAACCCCTCACTCTCACGGTCTTCAGAGCCTGCCCTTCAGAGGAAATATGACCAAAATACTGAGGAGATACCTAAGGGCCGGCCAGACTCCAACCAACTCTAAACTGGGATCTAAAGCCTTCATTCTTCCCTCTACATCATGGACAGGAAGCTGGTAGGATGCTCGCAGAGGAGATGTATGCTCTCAGAGCAATGAGGAGCACTGAGTCCCTGCCTCTCACAGGTATCCATGCAGGAGAGTGCTGGACAGGGTCAAAGGACAGAGCAAGGATGCTCCAAGGAGAATGAGTAGAGCTGTCAGAGTCTCGGGAGGTCATGCTGTGGGCAGAAACACTGTCCTTGTCTAACGTTCCAGAGCATCAAAACACTGATCACCCTGGCTATTCAGAAAGCACCCTGGAAAGACAGGTCACTTGTTTGCAAAGCCCAGAGCTATAAGTTCCATCAACCTCAGGACAGAAGAACAGAAACAGAATTATGGATGAGTAATGAAAGGGGAAAAAAGGGTGGCTGAAGAATGGCTTTGTGAGTAGATGGGAAGATCAATAAAGGATGGGTGGATGCATGAATGCATAGATGGACAGATGGGCAGATGGATGGATGGACGGACGGATGTATGGACAGACGGACTGGTGGATGGATGGATGGATGGATGGATGGATGGATGGATGGATGGGCAGATGGGCGGATGGATGGATGGATGAGTGGGTGGGTGGATGGATGGATAGGTGGATGGGTGGGTGGGTGGATAGATGGATGCATGGATAGACAGACGGATGGATGGATGGATGGACAGAAAGACGAATGGACGGATGGGTGGGTGGGTGGAAGGATTGATAGATAGGTGGGTGGGTGGGTGGGTGGATAGACGGACAAACCATGGATAATGGCATAGGTTAGAAGAAGGAATGTATACAAGAGAATATACCATGAATGGAAAGACTAAAATTAAATTACTTCCCCAGGAAATGAAGTAGCTCAAGAAGGGCCGTATACTTCATCATTATGCACATTTACCCCAGGCAAAGACCATCAATATGGTCCTCAGTGCCCAGCAAAGACCATCAATATGGTCCTCAGTGCCCTGCCCTGCTCCATGGCCAGACTGGGCGCACATCTCTGACCACGTGGCTTTTTCTCTTTCATCTCAAAGGCACTTCTTCATTTCTGGTAGAAAGCCATGGGTTCCAGGAAGCTACTGACCACTGTGTCCTAGATCAGCAGCTTTATGGAAAATCTGGATAACAGAAAGGAGGGGTCTGTCCCTTTGCTTGGGAACAAATTATTATAGAGGGTACCAGTGCCCCAAGGCTTCTCTCCGTTAGTCTGTGACTGCCCATCTCTCATCTCTCCTGAAATCTGGCCTGAGGTCTAGACACCTGGCACCTTTGAATTACTTTGTACACAGACCCCAGACAAGGGCTGAGACACCTTCAGAAGGGTTCAGACACATGCGCCTGCAATTCTCTCTAATGCAGTCCCCAAGTACAGGTGGTGATACCCAGATACAAAGATCGCCCGTAATACGCACATACTGTTACTCAAAAATAGAGCCAAGCCAACAGTAAGGCTAAGGAAGCCTCCGTGAAGGGTAAGGGGAATGGAGGGCAGAGACAACATGCAAAGGACTCCTGCAAAGAGGCCTGAGCCAAGCCTTGAAAAGAAGAGAGGAAGATGCAGTGTTATTTGGGGATCAGCAGATGCCACCATGCAGACTCTGTGGCCACATGAACACTGTGGTAGACACAGGAGTGCCTCACATCAGGCAGAAACAGGAAGAGAGGATGTATCTACTTCTCCCAAATCTGCTCAGCATCTTTTTCTCCTTTGGGACGATCGCTGCTGTTCTTCATGTATGGTTATTAACAGACCTGTTTCTCTTGTTCTGTCCTTTATCAAAGAATTATGACCATGACAGAATGGAACCTGTGTCAAGGACACCATGCCTACAGGCAACTGCCAACTGTCACAGAGGGACAGGATGAATGCCAGAATGCTTGAATATGGGCACTGCCAGAAGACTCTGCTCATTGTAGGACCTGACCAGTGAGCTGAGTAACGGACCAAGTGGTTCATTCTGCTTCCCCAAAGATGGTTTTACCTCATTGTTCTGGAGGAAGTGGAGGAAGATGCCAGGAGACAGGTTATGCCCATGGGGTTGGCTGCACTTGAGGGAGTGTGGTTTATAGAGACATACCAACTCCTGGGAAGACTCAGAGAGTGGGCTAGTCCAGGTTCAGCATCTATATGGCCACGAAGCTGTGTTAAATGATGATTACATAATAGCTGTGCCAGGTGAAAGTCAGGCCCTCTCAGGGTCCCACTGACCATAGGGTCACTGACACCTGCAGGGCAGCTCCAGGCTGTCTTTCCTCAGCAATGTTCCATGAGCAGCTGCTATATCATAGCATGCTGAAGGACCATGCCACCTCTGATTCATTCTGGAGTCAGACAAGGTCAAAGCTGTCCTGTCCCAAGCATTTACAGATGGATGGCCTGTCACCACCAGAGACACAAAGCCTTCTTGGATGTTCTGCCAGAGTTTTCAAGGCACACAGCAGTGAGGACACCAATTTTTTGTGCTGATAAGGTCCATGGACCCAGAAATGAGCCAAAAAATCACCCACTAACAAGTCAATAAATGAGCCACCCATTAACTAACCAATGAACAAATGAGCCACCCACTAACTAACCAATGAACAAATGAGCCACCCACTAACTAACCAATGAACAAATGAGCCACCCACTAACTAAACAATGAACAAATGAGCCACCCACTAATTAATCAATGTACAAATGAGCCACCCACCAAGTAGCCAATGAACAAATGAGCCATTCAGCAAGTAACCATTAGGGAAAAAGAAATCAACCAACTAACCAATGGACAAATTAATCAACTAACAAATCAAGGAATAAAACTAACCAACCAGTGTACACACACACCAACTAACTAATGAATAAACTCACCAGCCATTTAATCAATGAACCAATGAACCAGCCCATCAATAGATGAACAAACCAACTAGCCACTGAATCAACTAACCAATGAACAAATGAACCACCCAACAAATAAAAGAGGTTCGTGTGCTGGGTGCTAACAACAATCACTAGTGGAAGAAACCTTGTGTCTCAGTCAAGGTTTCTATTCCGGCACAAATATCATGACCAAGAAGCAAGTTGGGGAGAAAAGGGTTTATTCAGCTTACATGTCCATACTGCTGTTGATCACCAAAGGATGCAGGACTGGAACTTAAGCAGGTCAGAAAGCAGGAGCTGATGCAGAAGCCATGGAGGGATGTTCTTTACTGGCTTGCTTCCCTTGGCTTGCTCAGCCTGCTCTCTTATAGAATCCAAGACTACCAGCCCAGAGATGGTCCCACCCACAAGGGGCCCTTCCCCCTTGATCACTAATTGAGGAAATGCCCTACAGCTGGATCTCATGGAGGCATTTCCCCAACTGAAGCTCCTTTCTCTGTGATAACTCCAGCTGTGTCAAGTTGACACAAAGCTAGCCAGTACACCTTGAGTGGGAAGGGTACCTACAGGATCTTGGTGAGAATACCGAGGCCAGGCCACATTAGCCTAGCATCTCCTCTTTGGGGTAGATTGTATAGAAAGGGTTGTTTTGTGCCCGGGTGTGCAGGATTGCTTGTGAGATGAAAGCAAGGTCCATGCCCATCAGAAGGGAGCTGGTTGGATCCAAAAAAGCTGCCCCTGTCTAGCTCACTGCAAAGATGGAGTGGGATGGGTCAACCTACACAGCCCGACATGGCAAGGTGGCCAGGACACACTGCCAAGTGACCACAACCATGTTCAGAGACACTGAAGGCATGCAGCACCCTGTGTTAAACTAAGTTAAACTAGGAAACAGAAATCAATAAATGCCCAACTCACCCCCAATCCAGAACAAATGACCGCAGAAGTCGATAGCCTGGGATGGATCCAACATTGGACAGTTGTGTACTTGCTAATCACCAGCATCTACCTCTGCAGAGCCATGTGTGTGTCAGTGTAAACCTTACACAACCTATTTTTAAAAAAGAGCTCAAAAATATTTAAGTGTGGGTATTTAAAACCAGGCATAGCTCTTTAATTCAAGAGTCTGTCAAACAGTACCTTCCCTGTAACAGAGATGGGCTCTCTGGAAGGTGAGGAATGCATGTGACCAAGGGACACCCTGCCAACTCTGCAACCTTGGCTTTAAAAGCCATGGGACCTGCCTCTGCAGATGTCAGGCTGGAGAAACCCAGAGTATCCTGGCGAGAAGCTCCCAGGGGAGGAGTCACCCAGGCCCCTAACCATGAGCCAGGCCTCACCACCCACTCTGGAAAGCCAGCTTAGGAGCTGAGCCCCAAGCCCTGAGCCCCATGCCATTGCACTGCTGGCCCTGAGCTATACAGAGAGATCAAGTCATCCTGGCAAGCCAGGCCCCAAAAGTGGGTCCACATGCAGAGTAAGAGACCAGAGCACAGGGTTTGCCATTGACATCGGAGTAAGCAACACAGGGAGCTAGCAAAAAGCAAGGACGTATATTTGTCATAGAAATCCCCAGGGGACGTCTTGTGATTAAAAAGGAGGGAAGACAAGCAAACAATTAATGTTCGATGTCACTAATGAATAGGTATGTTCCGATTAAATCAGACCCTTTGTATCCATTTGACATGGCACAATTAGCATGGATGGTGATTCTTGGTCCACTGGGGACAGGGTGACAGTCTACTAGCAGGGACTCAATACCTCCAATGCAGATTCTGCCCTCTGCACTGGGGCAGGCATCTCACCCTAGAGTACAGGAGCACAAACAGGGTCACCACACGTCTGAACCTGCATCTGCACGTGCGCATACAGGCACGTGTGCAAGGGGGCACACACACAGACACACACATACACACATATGTGTGCACACATGCTCTTGCACACACACACATACACACATGCATACATGCATACATGCACACATACACTCACACACAAGCATACACATGCACACAATTCATGCATGCACACACATGCTCTCACACACTCACACACACACACACACACACACACAAACACACACATATGCATGTACGCACGCATCACTGTATATCCTCCCATATGCAGTAAGGGGTTACATCTCACAGGCTCAACTTGTAGCTCCCTGATGACTGGAAAGCAAGCATGTTTTCAGATGTGTACTGGACATCCTCACATCTTTCATGAGACATCTGGTTTTAAACTGGCTCATGTTCTTTCTGGGTTTCACTGTGACTGTGCTTTTTAGATTCCAGATGCAAATTCTGTATCAATATGTGTTTTGCAAATATCTTATTGCAACTATCTCTTCATTTTCTGAAAAGTGTGGGACCATGTGCTTCAGTGGAGACACACCGGCTTTCTACCCGCTGTGGCTCACGGCTTCTGTGGCTTCCGCAGGATAGAACTCTTTCCTAACTCAAGTTCAAAACTAATACTATCCTTTATGGGTCTAAGTCCTAACTGCTGTATAGCAAAGTAAGACTCAAGGTCTATGCCTTTGTAATTGTACATCCAGGGTTTTTGGACACAAGTTGCTGAGAAGGACTAACTTCCACCACTAGTGCCCTGATCAAAATCAAATGATCTTCTCAGGAATGATGGTGCACACCTTTCATCCCAGCAATCCGGAGGCAGAGGCAGGTAAATCTCTGAGTTTGAGGCCAGACAAAGCTACACAGTGAGGCCCTGTCTCAAAACAAAGAAGCAAACAAGTATCAAATGATCATGCTTGTGTGTGTGAGCCACACACGCATGTGTGTGTGCACATGTGTGTGTACATGTGTGTCTGTGTGTATGTGCATGTGTATGTGTGCGCACTTGTGTATGTGTGTGTACATGTGTGAAGGTGTGTGCATGTGTGTACATGTGTTTATTCATGTGTATATATTCATGTGTGTGTGTGTATGTGTGTGTACTACCCATCTACTTTGTCCTATCCATGAGTCTGTGCCTTTATGTCACCATTGCACAGCCTTGATCACTACAGATGACAAGCCTTGAGCTAGCCATTCTCAAGCTATGGCTTGTGACCCCTTTGGGGGATGGCATATCAGATATCTTGCATATCATATATTTACATAATGATTCATAACTAGCAAAATTACAGTTATGAAGTAGCAACAGAAGTAACTTTATGATTGGGGTCACCACAACATGAGACACTGTATTAAGGGCCACAGCTTTAGGAAGGCTGAGAACCACTGCCTTACACTGACACTGCATGGATCCTCTCGCAGAATCTGGCGAGATGTTAGTAAAGTCCTGGTCTCACAAGTATGAGGCCTTGAAGCTCAGATCCCCAGAACCCACATAAAGCCTGGCATGGCTAGTGATGTGTGCCTGTAACTGCAGTGCTGGGGGGGGGGGACGTGGCCAGGGAGCAGACAGGCAGGCAGGTTCCTAGAGCTAGGTGGCCTCCTGAGGAGATGAGCTCTATATTCAATGAGAGTCTGTGACAGAAATGAAGCAGAGCAGTGGAAGAAGACACCCACAACAGTCTCTAGCCGCCACATACAAGCATGCATACACATACACACACACACACACACACACACACACACACACACACACACACTACATATACACAGAAAGTTCAGAATCATCTGTGTTCTTTTTTGCCTAAGATGGTATCCAGCATCCCCTTCAGTCAGCTTAGGACAAAGGATGCCCTAATGATTTGGGTCTTGATCTGTGAGCTTGGTATAGCTCAGTGTGCTTACAATTTTTATTTTGCTAAGTGACATTCAGTAATACTTGTTATACAGAGCCCACATGTTTTGCTTTATTCTATTAAGTTCAAGAATTCCACATTGATGCTATTGTAATGCTTTTAAGTTTCCCATTTCTGGTTGTTTGTTACTTCTGTCTAAAAGTACAACTGACTTTTTATTGGTTTCGTACTCTATTACCGTCCTAAACGATATTATTAGCTTTTGAAGCTGCTTTGGGTTTTTGCGTAGACCACCATCATCTACAAATAAAGACGTCTCCCTCTTTGTTTACAATCTATAAGTCTTTTGTTTCCTTTTCCTGCCCTCCTGCATTGGCGAGGATTTCCACTTGGGGTTAAATGTGACTCACCCTGCTTCTTGAGCTGCTCAGATTTTACACTCAGGACTTCTATTAGGATGAAGAAGTCCTCTTTATCCCTTGCTTACTGAGATTTGCTCATCAGAGTTTCTGTTTAAAACACTTGTATAAAGTACATGTAATCCCACGCTTGTCTATAAAGGCACAGATAAATAGGAAAAAGCAAATACATGAAGGTATACATTTAGTAGTGTGCTTGACTACAATTCATAGAAACCAACATTTTCACCATCATCATCATCACCATGGCTACCAATATCACCATCCTCACTATCATCACTACCACCATCACCACCATCAGCACCCCCACCACTACCACCTTCACCATCATCACACCACCATCATTAGTCAGTATCTTCACCGCCATTATGACTACCACCATCACTACCACTGTCACCATCACTGCCATCTACATTATCACCACCACCACATCACCTCCACCATCACCATCATCACCACCACCACCACAGTCATCATCACTGCCGACTGCGATCACCATAACTTAAACAAGTAAGGAATTATGATGTTTTTGTTTCTCCTCTACTTCTTAGTAGCTTTTAATGTTTCCATATTAACATGTTGCTTTTTATAGCATATTAAACAGACAGCGAGTGCCAGTTAGTGCCCAGCAGGAAACAACACTCTATAGATAAATGCTCATTCTCTCTTTGTGTCTACCCCCAACAGCAATATGGTCCCAGTGCCCATTGTCTTTGCCTCGACAGTGGGCAATTTTCAACTGGCCTTTCTAAATCAAAACCATGTCTTCAATTCTCAGGGCTGTGTACATATCACAGGAGACTGGCATTTGAAGGCGCCCACCCTACATCGTAAGCCCACCCAGGGCCACTTGGCGAGTCATGGGTCTGCCTCACCCTTGCCCTTTCAAATGAAATGTGGACAAAAGGCAAATGTGTCTGTTAGCCGCTAGCCCCTCCCAGCACGGGCAGCAAGCTGGCATTGCCTTTAAATTCTCGTTAGAAGAAACAGCTTTAGAAACAGAAGGGAATTGGCCCCTGAAGATGGTTTAACGCCTATTAACTGCTGAGAAGACAGCAAGCTGAGGAGGAAGGTACGTGGGATACATTTCAGGTTACAGATGCTAACCAGCACATGCTCCATTCACACAGTTCTCCAGGTCAGAATGGTGCTGCTGTCAGATCATAGACTGCACCCTATTGGGAGGCATTTTGCTGGTTCTGTGTAGAGACTGTGGCTTGTTTCCAGCTGTTTGCTTACTGGTTACAACAGCAGTAGCTGGATACCTTTCTACCAGTCCTTTCTGTCCCTCTATTTGATTATCTTCATGACTCCAAAATGATCTAATCCAATTGCATGATGCAAAACCATGCATTGGTCACTCTGACCCTTGGACAAACATCTCACACCACACCCCAGGACCAGAAAGCATTTTTCCATTTCCAAAGCTTGGGGTCAGTTCTGTGGAGGACAGAAATGACCCCAAGGCTGAGGAGCAGGAAAGAGACTCCGTCCTTCCACAAGCCCATGATAAGAACACCACCTGAACACCACCCCCTCTCATGAGTAAACCACACTGGCCCTCCAGGTCTTATTGCCGAGAATAGAAAGGAAGGGGCTCTGCATCACTCTGCAGCCTTGGAGCTGCAGCCAGCCCTCCTGAGCTGCACGTCATTAGCATTCTGGGCAATGTCTTCCTAAGAAGGATGCTGAGAGGCCTTTCACGAAGCCCATCCTCTTCCAGCTCCGGCTGGTCCCTCTCCTGCTGCTCAGCTGCACCCAGCCCATTCCACTCCCTTACAGATGCTTCAAGCTGTGATGTGTTTCCCACAGTCAACCAGTGGGACACCCAGCAGGGAGAAGACCCTGACACCGGCAGAATGTGGTGTGCTTGCTCACTGGGCCCCAACTAGGACTTGGCCAATGCAGACATCCAGAAAGGGAAGAAGAGAATAGGAGTATGGTTAGTATCTGTTAGGTGTCTACTGGGTTCTAGAAGGTTCCATCATGATTTCTGACTAGTGGAAGGACTGCTATGAAACATAGAGCATAGATGCGCTGCTCTTATTCCTAACAGTTCATCCTCTCATGTCGATTCCGGACTTGGAAGTACTTCTCACATTCTCTATACTGGGAAACACTCACGTTCACCTAAAGGCCTAAGGGACCTAGCATGTGTCACAGGAGCAAGAAAGGGCCAAGCAGGGTCTCAAACTTTAAGTAAAAGTCCCCTGCTCCCTTTCCAGAACCAGAAATAGATTACTTCTTCGTGGTGGATTGAATGCCCCACACACACCCGTTTTACAGGTGATGTCTACCTTGACACCTGAGGAGCACGCCACCCAGGATGTGGTAGCTAGGTAATTGCCCACTGTGGCAGGAATGGAATTCGAAAACTACAGGGCTCTACTATTCCTGTGTTTGGCATGTGAGTAAGTGTCTCAGAATTCACCGGAAGGAAACAATCAGAGGCTGAAGGGATCTTCTGGAGAGATGTTCACCCAAGCTCTAGTCGCAACAACCCAGAAAGCAGCCCAGATCCAACTCCAGAGTGCAGTTAACGCAGCTACAGTGAGAGTCTCAGTCCCCAAATGTGACATGGGAAGGTCCAGAAAAAAAAATAATTCAGACATTTAAAATGACTTTTACTGTAACATACTGTTGCAATGTTACAAATACAGATGAGCAGTTGTTCATCTGGAACTGTGCTGTCTGTGAATGAAAACTTGCCACAGGGATGTACACACAGGAACAAACGCAGCACACCCAGGCTTCTCTACCTATAACTGTGGTTTCAAGCATCCCTGGGGAGGCTTGGAATGTGTAGCTGGTGGACGGGGTGGGGAGCAGTGTCTGTACTTACGAGTTCTCAATGGCATGCAGAAGGACTGTTATTCCTGAATAGGTTCACCAAAAGCCAAAAGCCAAAAGCCAAAATCCACTCTGCAGAAAATAGCCTGCAGCGTCTGAGCAGAACAGTCCCAGGAGCCTTCGCTTAGCCCAGAGACCCCGATTTCCAAGTGACACTTGAGGAAGCCTGTGGCAGCCTCAGTTTCTCCTGCTGTAAAATGAGCAGACCTGGCAGTCCTCAGCTGCAGGTTCCACTTCCTCCACCTCACATAGGAGAGGGTGCATGGACAAGCCACTTAACGACTTATCCTGGATTTGCTTTAAGAACGTTTTTGTTTGTTGGTTTGGTTTGGTTTGGTTTGGTTTGGTTTGGTTTGGTTTGGTTTGGTTTGGTTTCTCTGTGTAGCTCTGGCTGTCCTGGGACTCACTCTGTAAACCAGGCTGGTCTCTTTGAACTTGGAGATTTGCCTGCCTCTGCCTCCCAAGTGCTAGGAGTAAAGGCTTCCATCACCACTGCCTGGCAGCTTCATGAACTCTTAAAAACTTACTTTTCACTAAGTGCATGGATGTGTGTGTGCACACACATGCAGGTACCATTGAGTTTAGAGAGGGGCACTGGATTCCCCTGGAACTACAGTCACATGTGGTTGTTAGCCTCACAACATTCGTCCTGCGAACCAAACTCTGAAAGAACAGTTCTTAACCACAGAGCCACCCCCTCAGTCCTTGCTTTACAAACTTTTAAGGCACAAATTGGTTTTACCAACAAAAGGCACGCAGCTGGGAGCAGCCAGTTCACACTTCACTGCCTCTGTGTTCTGTAACTGTACATCTACCTGCTTCCTAGCAACACACCTCTGGGGTCCTGCATTCATCTCTCAAAAGAAGTACGTAAGAACTGTGGCCTAGGGACCTGCTACCCACTCGGGAGGAAAACCGAGTCCAGATATTTGAACATCCTTTCCCATGACTGACACATGTGTAACCATGGATCTGGGTGTTTTCCCCTGGAAAGGGAGGGCTCGCACTGGGAGGAGCCCTCTTCCTTGCTAGGCTTCACCTCAAGTTTCTTGAAGATGGGTGCTGCTCAGTGAATCTGAACCTCTTAAACCTCATTGCTTTCTGAGCTCTGTCCTGTCCCGTGGACACCCCATAACGTATTTAAATGCATTCCCCATGGCTAGGCACAATGGTGTATGCCTGTGATCTCAACATGCACAGAGGCTAGCCTAGGCTACTTAAGAAGAGCCTATCTGGACACATGACTTCTCTTGGTGAGCATGCACATGTTGTGAATCCCTGCTCTTCTCATCAGCACCTTGCACACACATGAGTGAGGAATATAACACACTCCAAAGTGCAGAGCGGCGGGGCCAAAGGAGCATGTGCATTTTAACATCTCAATAGCTACTGTTGGTTGCCTATTGTAAAAGGGCAAGATCCCCAGCTGACAGTGCACGATGTATCCTTGGTTCTGAGGCCTTACCTTGTGCTATCCTTGTTAAAGTTATACAATTTTCAAATGTACTAAAGTTCTAAATGTTTTCCTTTCAGAAAACTGATTATACCTTTGACCTTTTAAAATTGATTTGTGGGAACTCTTTGCATATGATACCACATTGACCCCTTTCCTGTCACATGGCTTACATTCTTTTCTTGCAATTGGTAGCTCCTTTTACCTTCAGCCAGACAGAAAAACTCCAATTATAACTCTCTTTTACAATGTCTGAGGTTTGTGTCACACTAACAATGTCACTTTCCCACCCCGCTCCACTCCCACCGTGGCCTCATAATCATAAACATCTACCTCCCTAGCTTGCTTCTAGTGGTTCTGTGGTTTCATTTTCTAAGTTCACATCTTTGATCCACCAGGAATTAATTTAGTGCAAGAGGAGGGTAGACAGAAGCATCTTTGCCCCAGATGGCTTCTCCATTATCCCAGTCCAGTTCAGTTATTAATCCCTTCTCCCAAGGCCCTTCTGAAACTGCGACCTTTATTAGACCCTAAACTACTGCTAGTGCCCTGACTTTTAGGGGCAAGGACTATACCTCTCCCACCTGCAGCTGATTGTCTCACATGGAATGGATGGGGTACACTGCTCACTAGCCCCCCAACATGTTCTTCTCCTTAAATGCAGTTCAAGAAGGAGGCCCAAGCCTTCTTGCCACCACCCCTGTGGCATGCTTTTTCTGTAATAGGTGGCTTAGAATATGAGACATGGGAACCACCTGAATGTCCACCAGTAAGAGAGAAACTGGAGTAAAACAAATACTCAGAGAGGTCAGGATAGACGGGGTGAAACCTACAGCACACACAACACAATGACAGTGAGTCCTCCCTCTGGCCTGCAGTGAGTCCTCCCTGCCTTCCTGCAGGCCTCAGGGTTGTCATCTTCAGGGAGGGGTACCTAGTGAGCACATGGTCCTTGGAACTCCAGGGTCTACAGGAACTCTCCAGGTAGCCACTGTTACAAATCACCTCCTTTCTTTCTTCTCTCTATTAATACCCAGGAGCTCTGACTTCAAGAATTATACATGGTTTTGTCACTTTTTCATTAATTTTCCTGTTTTCCAAGGTCATTGCACATGCATGTGCATGCGCTCATGTGTGTACACACACACACACACACACACACACACACACACGGGAGGCCACCCTCAGTGGGAACCCTGTCTCTGCTGGTGCTATCCTCACCAGACTGTGACCCCTGGGAACCCAACCCAAATGGGGTCGACTCTGCCTCCCTCCTGGGCTGCAGGAGAACCAGAGCTGCAGCCATGGTTTAGGCCTCATGTGGGCAAAGCCACGGTGCTGCCATAACTAGTTCCAGGATGCAGCTCAGATTTCAAAGATCCCATGGCCCAGCCAGGAATGTCACTCTTCTCCTTGGAGCTGTGTCAGCTGTGTGCCAATTACAGGTGCCTAGAGCTCACTGCATTACACTTCAGGAAAGAGGTTTCCTTAACGACTTCTTGGCAAAGCCACACACAGTGCCTTGGACATTGCCGGTGCCCACAGAGGAGTTGCTGAGCTGAATTCTGGGGCTTAGCAGAACAGGCAGGGCATTTAGTAGGTATACAGCAGCCTCTGGGATGAAGCAGACGAGGTTCTCCTATGGTTAATAGTTCTGGACTTGAGTGTCACAGTACAGACTCCGGTTTGAACCCGTGGCCCAACAGAGACACAATGAGCAATAGTTTGGGAGTTCAGCAGCAGGCTCCCACCCAAGCGGGCAGCTGTGTGAGCCCATCCCTTGAAGAGCTGTCAGAACTGAGGCCAGGGATGAGATCAGAGACAGGTAAAGCCACAGAGCTGTGAGGGTGAGAGTGGAGAGGGCCAGGAGGAATCCCTGCCAGCAAAGCTACTCAGCCATCAACACCCATGTCTGCGTGCGACCCCTGCCCAGGAATGTGGGGAGGAGCGCACCCAGGAACCGCTGAGGGATATAGGAGGGGGCCCACAAATGGGCAGAGAACTCTGTGAGTCAGGGAAGGGGAAACAGAAACCAGCTCCTCTGGCACCTACAGGTGGAGGGTGTCCCTGGACCAGTACAAATGTCCAAATGGAAAGGAAGGTGATGCCAGACAGGCATGAACCAGGCAGGGTGCGAGAGCATCCTGGCACTCACTCTGACATAGGCTGGGGTAGAGCTGCATAGGAGGTACAGTGGGATGCCAAGACCGGGTGGCATGGCTCTGCCCTGGCTGCAACATCACTCAAGAAGCCAGACCAGGAAACAGTTTTATAAGTGACTGGAAAGAGGTCGGACTGCCTCTCAGCCAAGGAATTTATCTGCGGGCCATGATATTGACCAGGCATGAGCAGTGAGGCAGAAAGGGCACACGGCAGGGGCCTGGAGTCCTAGCCCTGGGAGGGAGGCTGGGAGCATGCCTGTGTCTAAAGTGAGGAGTCCTTTAAAATCTCACTTCCCACTCTCAAAGTTGTAGATAACAGGAGCTGTTTAAGGGAAGGTCCCAAACAGAAAGACGCAGCCAGAGAGGGTGGGTAGCAGCTGTAGTTAAATCATTGCAAAACACGGCTGGAAGGTTTTACAGGGTGAAATGGTAGATCCTGGGATCAGATGAGCTGGGGCTAAAAGCAGCATCTGGGGAATGAATACTGAGAGCTGGCAGGCTTGGCTGGTCAGCAGAGAGCTGCAGAGAAGGCGGAGTGTCAACCCAACCTCAGGCTGGCTCCTTGTGGGCACAATCAGGGTAGAAACTCATGGGGTGAAGGGTACACAGAAACTAAGTCAAAGCTTGGAACACAGCTCAGTTGGCGAGTGCTTGCCTAAAATGTACAAAGCCCTGAGTTCAGTCTCTGGGACTGCATAAAATTATAGCAGCACAGAGCTATACTCACAGCACTTGGGATGTGGAAGCAAAAGGATTGCACGTTCAAGATCATCTTTGGCTACATCGTTAAGTCTGAGGCTGGCCTACGATTATAAAGAAAGCAGGTAACAAGTGCGTCACCCCACAAGGAGACAAGACATGCTTAGCTGGGTGCAGGGCCACAGGGCTCTCTGGAGACATCAGATTGTGCTAGAGGGCAGATGCCCATCGCCACGGCCAGCTTCAAGTCTGTTGCTTTCCTAGGCATCCCTGAAAGGCCCCGGCGTGGTTCAAATCACCATGGGAATTGTGATGCTCGACTCTGGGTCTGGATCTGTGTCTGAAGAGGGGACAGTGCAGTGGGAGCTCACACCAGATATTCCGATCCACCACACATGGGTGGGCAGTCCCTAGGTGTGCCTGGAAAATATTGGGCACCCTATCCCTGTAGATATCAGGACACCTAGCCTAGTAGCCCAGCTCTCCAGTGTTCAGATTACCTTGCCAGGACTCTTGTGGCCTGCCCCAGAATGGCACAGGCAGCATGGGCCAGGGCTTCCCTGGCTTCCCAGCACCAACTGCCACTCCAGAATGGCTATACTCTTGTTCTGCGGACACCCTGGAGTTTGCAAATTACTTTCAGTTAACCCCAGAAAGGATTCACTAGCATGTCCCGTGCTTGTCCATTATGAGATACAGCAAACTACAGCACTGTCTGCTTCTTTATGGCCTCGGCTCTGCCTCCTTAGATCCACACCACAAGCCTATGAAGGATGGGCCATGATCCTGGATGAGGACCCCACCGCTCACGGGAAGAAATTAAGGCACAGGCACTACACTCCTCAAGTCACGCTTGGCTACCCAAGCCACACCCAATTTTAAATGGCAAGAAGCCCTGAGGTGCAATGCCACCCTCGGCCTCTAGGTGAGGCTTTCTCTCCCCCACCTGAGTTCCAGGTCTCACTGCCCCTCCACAGGCCTAGGCCACCTTCTGCTACTGTGTGATGAGAACTCTGGTCCACTGAGTGAGCAAAGTGTCTAAGATCACAAGTACAAGCTGATCTTTCCCTCACCCTCCCTGTAGTGTCCAGGGTACACCATGGGGTCAGGTAGGTGGTCTAGGCAGCAAGCACCAATTATAGGATCAGAGCCCCAGAGTTTTTAATTTTCTTCTCCAAAGGCTCATGATTTAATGGTGGGCTACACCGCGCTTAGCTTCTCTGGCCACCTTGAGCTTATTGCTAAGCTGTGGCAGCTTGATTCTTGGACCCTCTAACTGATGACTCAACCCCCACCGGCATCCACCCAGCTTATCAGGAGGGGGAGGGTGGCAGGGTGGGGGGACAGGTCCAGGAACCCGCCCACTCTTGCCATCCATGTTTGGCTTTCCCAGAGCACCCCCCACACCCATTTCATCAGCTGCCAACTGAGACAGAACAGACAGCCCCTACCTGGCCTTAATCCCCACTATCTGACCTTCTTCCCACTAAAATGGAAAAAACGTGACTCAGACTCCTAAACAAACAGGCTCCTCACAGCTGGATGCTGTGGAGAGCAAACCCACAGAGCTCTCCAAGGACAGATCAGATGGAGCAGAACCCAGGAACCCAGGGCTGTGGGCTTCAGGAAGCCCAGGGACAGGAACCTGAACCCCAGCCCCGATGACCACACACACACACACACACACACACACACACACACACACACACAGGAACACTCATTCTGCCACTGTCCCCACACCCTCTCATTGGTCCCTGCCACAGGAATGGAGACCCCTCCCCAAAGAAAAGGGGGAAATGCTTTCAGTGGAGATGAAAATGTCATCTTCAATCAGCCTCAGCCTTCTCTACTGGCCCTGACACCCAGCCTGAATGTCACCCCTCAGGCTGACAGTCATTCCCAGAGCACAGATATTGTCTTAAGGGCTTAAGCTCAGTCTTCGCCAGTTGCAGAGCTTCAGTGGGCTTTGGTCTTCTCACCTGTGAAATGAGGAAGTGGTGAGGGTGGTGATGTCTCATGTCTTAGAGCCAAGTTCTTTAAACTGAAGGTTGTAGCACCTCATGGGTCACATGACAATATGGAGGAGTGTCATGAAACAACTTGGCAACAGCAACAAGTGTCTCAATGAGCAATGACCAAAAATTAATTTCCAATCAAATGCACCATGAATCTGAGGTTTCTCTGGCAAGTGGCCACCTATGGTGAATCGTGTGACCCCACTATGACCTTGCATGCAGACGCAGGTGCTCACTACATATGTCTCAGCTTGGAGCCCAGACTGCTGCAACTCAGGAAACCAATGCTTCATCTACATGTAATGTGTCCTGCTCTTAAAAAAAAAGCATAATGGGCTGGTGAGATGGCTCAGTGGGTAAGAGCACCCGACTGCTCTCCCGAAGGTCCGGAGTTCAAATCCCAGCAACCACATGGTGGCTCATAACCATCCGTAACAAGATCTGACGCCCTCTTCTGGAGTGTCTGAAGACAGCTACAGTGTACTTACATATAATAAATAAATAAATAAATAAATAAATAAAAGCATAATGATTTCATCACAAACAAACGACATAAGCTTTTCACATTTCCCCACCATCATCCCTCAGGAGCAAGCATCAAATTAGCATATCTTTGAATTATATTATGCTACAATATTTGATTTTTCAAAAGTTGTCATTTGAACTACTGACCTGAGCATGAAAACAAAATTGTTTGTTTGTGAAAACAAAAAAAAAAATCATTAAATGAATTTTGGCTTGGGATTAGGGTGAAGTTTCCAACAATTTATCAAATGGCCCCAAACCCATCTCCGCCCATTTGTTCTATGCATTTGTATGAGGATGAATTCTCAGTACTGACGGTCATAAAATCAAGACATTGAGCATCTCTGAAAAACACGGAGACCACTATACATCTGGCCGTGGCAATATTCAGCCAAGATTTAATCTTCATATAAAGATAAATACGTGTACCTATTTAATTAGCATGCAAACTTGTTTTTATCTTTAAAAGACAGCATAGTAGGTATAGCAAAGAATTGTTTAAAATAAACTTCCTCACACTGATCAGTACGTGTTTGGTTTGTGTGCCTATTTTACATATCTGTAGAGCCAGGGTCACATGAAAAAGGGGTTCAAGCAGAACACATGTAGAGCCCTGGCTTAGAAGATGTCGTTAGGATAGACTAGGTAGGGGAACACGTGGACAAGTGGGAGGAGGGTGGGGAGAGGAGTGGGGAGGCAGGTGGAAGAAAGAGGGGGAGGAGGTGTGGGAGGAACAGGAAGGGGAGACTGAGAAGGGAAGAGAGGAGGGGGAAGTGGAGGGGAAGTAGGAAGAGGATGAAGAGGGAAAGGAGAAAAAGGAGGAAGTGTAAGAAGGGGGGAGGGGAGCAGGAGGAGGCAGCAGCCTGGACAGTCCTATCTTCACTCGCAGTGGACATCAGGCAAACGTGCGTCTTCATGTGGGAAGGTTCCGTCTACCTTAACCCACACAGGCGTCACCAGAACCAGAGGAAGCTTTGGGGAATAGCAAGACCCCAGGGCCTCCTTGGAGCCCGTGGCCCCTCCCCTCCGGTCCAGAGGCTGACCCTCCTTGGCTGTCCTGACCGGATTACAGGGGTACCTGAAGGACCACAATGGACAGATCAGCTGTCTGCTCTCCATTCTCCAGTCTTCCTCGGGTACAAAGGCAAGCAGAGGGAAGGGTCTTGGCTTTCCCCTACAACATCCCGTGTGGCCTTTCTGCCACACTGTCCATGCCCTAGTACAACAGTCCCTCCTGGAGCCTGAAAATCGGCCTCCAGGGCCAAGCAGCTGTTTGCAATCGGCCCAGCCCTAGCCCCAAGCAGAGGAGGTGGAGTGTGTCCACAGGCTGGACTCAGAGAGACTCGGGGCATATGAGGACAGGCATCCCCAAAGCTAGGAGACCCAGGGCTGCCCCTCCCCACAGACAGAGCCAGCAACAGTGAAGAAATGGGGCGGGCCTAAGAGGGCAGGAAAGAGCTCTCTACTTGCGGCCCATTTTCAGTCACTGCTGATGAACAGGGAACATCTCACCAGCCACAAGCCAGAGTTTAACACAATGGCTTGGAGGCATTTTACAGCACCTGCCAGGGGTTGGGGTAGGCTCTCCTGTCTGCACACCACCCAAGCAAGATGCTTGGCAACCATCATGGTCATCCAAGAAAGCCTTGGATGAGCCATCCTGCAGTGACCTTCCAGCCATCAGAGGCAAAGACCTTAGAGCTGGAATAGCGCCCCAACTGGTTGGATCAAGACAGCCAGGCTCCTTGCCCCAGCTCCTAACCTGTGACTTCAGAAATCCCCAACTCATCTGAGTGTGATTATCTGCAAGTGGCCTGTGGCTGCAGGCCAGACCCCAGGTTCTATAAGCACCCCCTCAGTGCATCGGTCAGTTCCTTCCAAAGCGGCCATCCGGCCCTCCCACTCCTGGGCAGAAAAACACCTTCTCTCCTAAGCCCCAGGAGTCAGGGGCAGGGGAAGGTGGGATGGTCCCAACGTGACCCAGAGATTCACCCTCATCACCACTGGGGGCCCTTGCCCTAAAGAAGTGACTGTGGCTGAGGTGGCATGATACTATACCCACACACAGCACCTTTACCCTTCACAGAAATTAAGGGGTGCTCCTCGATCCCAGTCAGTAACGAAGACAAGCCACAGAGCAGTTACATCATAGGCCATCCTCCACCCTGCTACTATCTACTACCCACATGGGCTGGAGGCAACTCACCATGCTCAAGGCCCACAGCAACCTCACGAGATCTGGTCCTACCTACCAGCTCTGTTTCCAGTTAAACAATTCTAACGCATTGATGAACCGATCAGATCAGAGAGATTAACCGGCATGCTCCAGGGCCCACCACCAGGAGCCGAAACACACTCTCCTGATCCACTGCACCCTCCACTGTCCTGTTCTCTTAGTATCTGCTGAATGTTTCCCATGCCTGCAATAGAACTGAGCTGGCAATGGAGACAGGACGCCCTGGGGACTGCCTGCTGTGCCCAGAGTTATCCCACAGTGCCCTCAGCTGATCTCTAGCACCAGAATGTGGGAGAACTGCTAGAGAGCTTCGTAGAACTGGCCCCATTAACGAACCCACACATACAAGGCAGGGTCCTGGGGCCACGGAAGCTGACAGTTATGTGGGGGCCTGGCTCCACTGGCTGGTCTCATTCAAGGTGCCCTGCTGAGCCCCTCGAGGCCCTTTCTGAAGGAAGTGCAGCTCCTGCTTTACCTTCCTCAAGCCTAGAGAACACCAGGCATGTCTGGGCGGGGTCACGGGCCCTCTGCAAACCGCTAGCATTCAGCTCTCTGGGGACCAGTCCACCATGCCAGGGTGTTATTAAAGGGCGGGTGAGCCCCTGCTGCAGTTGGAATGGCAGCACAGAACATCTGGGATGCAGCTTTCCTGATACAGGGAACAGCACACAGGGTACCCATCTTGTGTCACACACTAGGCAGTCACTGCAGGTCCTCAGCCCCAGGCTTGGCTGAGTAGAGCCTGTCCTGTGCCTGCCACTCAGCTCATTAGCCAGCAGCAGGCAGAGGCCTCAGGGACACGAGCCAGGAAAGCACCACAGGCCCTCTGCTTCAGTAGTGTCTTCTCAGGGGATAGAAGAGGCTGGAGTCTGCACAGCGGGGATGGTCCTAGGCTTCCCTGCAGCTCCTTAATAAACTCCAGGCAGTATAGCTCCATGTGTGAGCTCTGCAGGCTGCTTGCGTGCCTCACACAGGCACGCACTGATGTCATATGTACAGCAGGCATTGCAGTCTCTATTAGCTTGCCTTAGTGATGACGTAGCATTTTATGTCCACTCTGCTGATGGAGAAACCCAGGTGCAGTAGGTGCCTCTAAGTAGGTGTTGTGCTAAGTCCCAGCACACAGTGAAGGGCAAGATGCGGGGGCCCTCCCTCCTAACCCCCTGATTGTGAACTGGATGTCTGAGGGTGTGGGAAACAGTTGTCCTTTGCCCCTCTGGCCTGGACCTCCAGGGCACTGACCTGCTCTAAGCTCCATCTCTTCATCCTTCCCACGCAGATGTGTCACCAATAAGAGAACCACACTAGCATAGCCTACAGGAAGAGCGCCTGTGGGCGACGGACAGGGAGAGTCCCGAGAGGCAGAGGAGTTCAGCCCGGAGGCTGGCTTTTAGGGACATATGCCCAAAGAGTCACTACTGAGAGTAGGTGATACCAGTGATCTGCTTGATCTAGGGCGTGGATGGAGCAGCAGGGGGCTGAGGCAAGACTAGCAGACCTGGGGGCTTTGCAGAATGTAGGGCCTTGTTGGACCAAGTTTCTCCCACTACCCTCAGCGCTGACAGACTCTCAGCCATAACATGCTCAAGAACCTCGCAGCTCCATACACTCCAGCCCAGCCCTGATCCTTAAGGTCTGCTGGGAAGTATACAAGACTGGATGGATCCCACAGACTGGAAGTGGGCAGTATCCTGATTCTATCCTTGAACGTGGAACGTAAGGAAGGGGCTGGTGGGGCATCCCCAGACTTCACACAGCTTCTCACACATTTCTCCAGCCAGGCTCTCCCGTGCTGAAACTCAAGCCCTATTAGAGCTGAGAAAACACCTCCCCCCACAGGTCCTTCCCATATCACTTAGCATCCCAGAGCCAGAAGAAATTCAAGGGGCTCTTTTTGTGCCCAGTGTGACAACTGCAGGTTGTCCCATACTGGGGCGGGAGCCAGCTTTTCTAACCCACACTGTCTGCCACTGACTGACTGCCCTCTAAGAGCTCTGACAATGGAGGAAATGAGCTGCGCATACACCTGGACCACTGCCCTGACAATGCTTCAGGGGTACCTCATCCTGTATCAGAAAGGGACAATTGTTTTTTTTTTTTTTTTTTTTTTTTTTTTTTTTTTTTTTTTTTTTTTTCATTTTCAAATGCTATCCCGAAAGATTCCCATACCCCTCCCCCCACCTCTGTTCCCCTACCCACCCACTCCCACTACTTGGCCCAGGCCTTGCCTTGTGCTAGGTCATATGGAGTTTGGGAGACCAAGGAGCCTCTATTCCCACTGTTGGCCGATTAGGTCATCTTCTGCTACAAATGCAGCTAGAAACACAAACCCAGGGGGTACTAGTTAGTTCCTGTTGTTGTTCCACCTACAAGGTTGCAGCCCCCTTCAGGTACTTGGGTACTTTCTCTAGTTCCTGCATTGGGGACCCTGTGTTCCATCCAGTAGCTGGCTGTGATCATCCATTTCGGTGTTTACCAGGCACTGGCGTAGCCTCACAAGAGGCCACAATATCAGGGACCCTTCAGCAGTATCTTGCCGGCATGAGCATGAGCATTAGTATCTAGGTTGGTGGCTGATGATGGGATGGACTCCGAATGGGGTCCTCTCTGGATAGTCCATAGAAAGGGACAATTGTTGTTCAGCGCCTGTGGCAAGGACACTGCTGTTCTCCTAAATCGCCCACTTCTGTCTGAAGGAAGCAAGGGGGCCAGGCCAATGCTACCGCATTGGCTTTTATGACTTTATATGACTGAAGTGAGGCCCACAAAAGCAGAGAGCAACTTACATGGTTTCCTGTGACCTGGCCTGGCAGAGCCTCCATGTACACACCTGCAAGATTTAGTCCCACCCAAAGACATCTGAGGGGCTCAAGCACTGTGCAGGTCATGCCCGGGAAGCACTCAGCAGCACAAGCACTGTGCGAGTCATGGGTGGGGAGCACTCAGGAGCACAAGCACTGTGCGAGTTATGCCTGGGGAGCATTCAGGAGCACAAGTACTGTGTGGGTCATGCCTGGGGAGCACTTAGGAGCACAAGCACTGTGTGAGTCATGGCTGGGGAGCACTCAGCAGCACAAGCACTATGCAGGTCATCCCTGAGGAGTACTCAGGAGCACAAGCACTGTGTGAGTCATGNTGTGTGAGTCATGGCTGGGGAGCACTCAGCAGCACAAGCACTATGCAGGTCATCCCTGAGGAGTACTCAGGAGCACAAGCACTGTGTGAGTCATGGCTGGGGAGCACTCAGCAACACAAGCACTGTGTGAGTCATGCCTGGGGAGCACTCAGGAGCACAAGCACTGTGCGAGTCATGGCTGGGGAGCACTCAGCAGCACAAGCACTGTGAGAGTCATGCCCCGGGAGCACTCAGGAGCACAAGCACTGTGCAGGTCATCCCCGAGGAGCACTCAGGAGCACAGGCAGTGTAAGAGTTATGGCTGGAGAGTAGGATTATAACGAGGATGAAAGGGATCCAAAAGGAACAATAGGGGGAAGTGCCCTCTGCATTCATGCAGAGGTACCTACCTTCAACTGTGTAAGGGGTGGGCCCCAGGGTGCTTAGCACAGTGCTTTGGAGACAGGCCTAGAAACACAATCTGGTCTCTGATTGGTCAGCCCTCCATAGGGACTGGCAAGTGCCTTCTTTTGATTCTTCAAAGCCTCTTTGGGACTGGTAGGGGACGATCTCATCTTGACTGACAGGTACCTCCGATGACTGGCACAAATCTCAAGAAGCATTTTCTTGCTTCTCACTATAACTGTATATCACTTGACAGAACTATCTAGACAGTTGTCTGTCCCCTCTATGCACCCTACTCTAGAAGTTCTGACAGCCAGGGAGAGCTTACCAGTCGCTCACCTATGCCCTGGAACCTACAAGGACTATGAGATGTAAATTCCAGTTTCCTCACTGTAGCACAGGCAGGACGGAAGCCCACCTTTCTGACTCTCACCACACCACAGTGCCCGCCTAGTCGGAGATGCTCACCAGTCTCGCTGGGAGGTCACTGCTTTTCTAAGCTATCCGAAGCACCACACACACACACACACACACACACACACACGCACGCGCACGCACACGCACACACACACACACACACACACACGCACGCGCATGCACGCGCGCGCACATGCACGCACGCGCGTGCACACACACAGGCACAGACATGCATGCATACACATAGGCACACACACATGCAGACAGGTATACACATACACACACACACACACACACGGATGTACACACACACATGCAGACATGTGCGCATATACGCATGCACATATGTGTGCACATGCCTGCAGATACACATACATGTGCACGCACACACACATTTTTATGTCCGGTTGGTGCCACTCATTTCTTTCCTTTTCTCTTTTCTAAGGATGCTATTAGAATCCCCATTGCCAAGGCACTAGTAGGAAAGAAAAGGATGGGAAACTAAATTTGCCCACAAGAAGCCAGCACTGGGGCCAGAAAGCTTGCACTGCAGGTTATGGTTACTTCCTGTCAAGTCTGGCAACCTAAACTCAGTTCCTGGAACCCAGATGATAGAAGGAGAACCAACTCCAGCAAGTTGTCCTCTGTACACATACACACACACACACACACACACACACACACACACACGCACACACACACATACATACATATACACATACATACACACCCATAAATAAATAAATAAATAAATAAACAAACAAACAAACAAACAAATGCAATACAAAAACTGTTAGGAAACAGGCCTACAGTCGAAGCAACAGTACCCACGTCACACCCAGCAGCACCTCTCCCCTGGAACTCCAAATTATGACATTTTAAGGAAAGTGGGTCAGTCTGTGCTTCATGTCTTAGCTCTGAGTCACCAAACTAATAACATTTACCACTGATGTGGGTTCATCACTGAAGTTGGGAATATCCCAGAAAAAATGACTATGTTTTCAGGAGCTGAGACTTGACATGGTGACAGAAAGTGAACCTGTAGCCTGTGATATGACCAGCAATGTGTTACTGCCAGTTCTCTCATCCCCCCACTCCCTCCCCACACCCAGAAGAGGTGGCCAGAAGCCATGAATGCCCATTTGGACTTCCTGACCCTAGATCCTCCTTGTAGGGTGGGGCAGCTGCAGTGGGAGGGGCGTGGAGGTCTCTGGCCCACACTGCACAGGAACAGACTCCTAGTGGCCAGCAGAGCTTGGAACCTCTGGAGAGGTGAAACAGTCACAAAGGCACTGCTTCCAATGTCTGTCCCGTCTTGAAGACCCAGCGTGGCCCTCTTGGGAGAATGGGGACAGGTGGCTCCCACAACTGGCAATACCAGCTTCTAGCCAATCAGGAGCCCCAATGATCATAACAATAACCATGCTGTTTATCTGTGCTTCATATGGCCAAGTATTGATCTCACAGGAATCTGCTGTCATTACAATCATTTCCATCTGCTCACGAGTGGGGAAACTGAGGCCCAAGCCATTGAGTACCCAACTGGGAAGAATCGGAGCCAGGATGAGCATTTGTGCTCACCCAAGCCACCTGTACTTTCTACCGCACTCCCCCCCCCCCCCAATACGGGGTCTGCAGTCAGACCATGTCCTACAGCGACTGCAAGATGGCCTGTGAGAAGGGCCCAGGCAGCCTCTATCAGTGGCATCCTGGCACATCCAAGAGCTGGGCCAGAATTGCTACAGGCATCTGTCCAAGTGCTGACCGCATACACGCTGATTACATAGGAGAATACAACAAGATGAGGAGCCCAGGTGTCACATGACATTACTCTCATCAAACTGGGAGGGCCTGTGGACCAGCCCACCCTGTGACAGGACCCAGGGTCTGTGATCACTGGGAGCACCAGGGGTTCCAGGACCTCGAGCGTCTCTTCACCTCCCATCCTGCGCAGAGTAAAGAACTCAGGACAGCTGTGGAAACCACACAAGCATTATGTGTGTGCTTTTATACTCCCACACACATGTGCTCTTACATACACAGTTGTTTTACACATGCAGGCATGAGCACACAGAGACATGGGCAAGTCCATTACACTCACACACAGCCTGACGTGCACATACACACATAAGAATAGCCCTGAAATTGACCTGTCCAGTGCCTTCACACACATTCTCTCTCTCTCTCTCTCTCTCTCTCTCTCTCTCTCTCTCTCTCTCTCTCTCTCTCTCTCTCTCCCTCCCTCCCCCCCCACCCCTCAGGTGACTACAATACCTCCGAGATGGGACTGGCCAGGGAGCCACATGCATATGAGAGCCAGGCAGAAAGACAGGAGAGCATGGCACCTCCTTGCACACACGCTCTTCTGCCCAAGTTTCTAGAATCATGATGTTTGGAGAGGATTTAGGGAACACCGCTCATTACCACAGAACACAGCTTGTCAGATGGCCCTTCATCCCAGTGCCTAAGTCACTACCTAAAAGGCACTGGCAGGGGCACCAGTGAGTCTCAGACGCCCCCATGGCAGATGCTAGTCTTCTCATTTTTCAGGAAGGAATACTGAGGCAGAGACTCACCCTAGCTAACCTTCGACCTCAGAGGCAGAGACAGTGCATGCTGGCTTTCTCAGCCATGCACATCCATTGAAGGTGCAGTACCACCAAGGGCTGTCCCCCACAAACTAGAGTTCCCGCGGGCAAAGCCAAGGCCTGTCTGGTTTGTACTCTATCCTGCTAACATGGTACTGGGACAAGCTCCCATCCTGAACAGGAAGGGGATGCCAGTGGGGCCCTGGGGACCCCTACTTATTTTTTGTTGGTAGCATTTCTGCTCTCCTGGTATAATATCGACACAGCAGGCAAGAACTGGAGATCTGCCAACCCACTGATGAGGGGGTTTCCAGCCAAGGGAGACAGTCCGGGGCGAACCTCCTTAAATAAGTTTGGAATACTCAACAAAAGCAAAATTAAACCAGAAGGAGGTGACACAGTGAGGGATGGTAATGAAAAGAAAGGGGTCAGGCCACCAGGGACTCCATGGAAATATCCTCCAAAGCTGCTTCACAGGGCCAACACGTCTGAGGTGGCCTAAGAACAAGAAGAAAGATGTCTGAAGTAGAGAAGGCATGAGGAACCCCTTCACCACCACCCCCAGCACCTCCAGACCAAGAACAAGCTAAAGTCTGTGGTACTTGAAGGTTCTGCTGATTGGGAAGAGCCTGGGCCGTCCAAAAGGAGATGGGGAGCCCCTGCAGAAGGCTGTGGACCTCAAGGAGAAGAAAGGGAGGGGTGGGGGGGATAAGAGAGAAAAAGAAAGAAAGGACACAGGGGGGGAGAGGAGAGATGGAGATGCAGGAGCGGCAGCAGAAGGAGACACTGCGCTGGCAGAGTGGGGCACCCCATCTGGCCCCCAGGGCCCTGGCAGAGTGGGGCACCCCATCTGGCCCCCCAGGGCCCTGGCAGAGTGGGGCACCCCATCTGGCCCCCAGGGCCCTGGCAGAGTGGAGCACCCCATCTGGCCCCCCAGGGCCCTGGCAGAGTGGGGCACCCCATCTGGCCCCCAGGGCCCTGCCTGGACTGGGCCCCCAAGCTGGGATTATAGCTCAGGGTACTGGGTCTCCCAGGGGAAAGCTAGGAGATGGATGTGAGATCAAAGAACAGAACGAGTGGGAGTGGGCCAGGGCTAGCAGGAGGGGCTACGGCCAGGTCAGTCAGCTCTGCTTCTCTACTGCTGAGCTTCTGTCCAGACAGGAACCAGCACACTAGCCACCAGTACTCACTGTTTCCTGAGCCCCAGACTACAGTCAACAGTGTCCTGGGGTAGGGGAGACAATGCTTCCCTGACCCACTGGGCACCACTCACCATCCCTGCTGTGACCCTGGGGACCGGGTGAGAGCTGTACAATCTGGATTCTACTCAACAACTGTAACCCTAAGAGGGTACAGGAAGTTGTTTTGTTTTGTTTCGTTTTGTTTTAATGAAGAAAGAGGCTTCCAGCCAGAGGCAGGGGCAGGCAGCGGGCATCAGCTGCCCTCGGCTAAGGGTATGACTATGAAGAGCATCCAGAAATATCTACAGGGTGGGGTGGAGAGGCAGTCTCTGGCCAGCACCGCAGGGCCAGCCCCCAAGACAACATCACCAGAGAAGAGGCTGTGAGCTAAGCCCCGGGAGAGGACTCATCTACCACACAGCTGGTGAGGGCCCACAGCTCCAACCCTGTGGCCAGAGTAATACACCCTGACAGACACAGCGGGCTTCTACAGACTGGACTTTGTGGGGAAAGTGAAGGAGGGAAAGGGGGAAGAGAGGGGAGAGAGGAGAGGGGAGTGAGAAGAAAAGAGAAGGGAGGGAGGAAGGAGAAGGGAGGAGGGGGGAGAGAGGAGGGAAGGCCCAAGGATGTCCCTGTAGCCAACTCATTGAGTCACAGGAAATTTAACCATTCAGTATCTGTCAAGTCTCACAAAACTTGGCTGGCTTTCCCTGCAAATTATTGCAAAAAAAGCAGTCACATGACCCAAGCCCACCAATAGCACATGGAAGAGATGACCTCAATTTCCAAATATTGGGGTCACATTTCATTTCTCATCTCCCCCCCCCCTTTAAGGCTTTTAGCAGCTCCCAGAGCAATCGGATTTCTCACTCCTTCACACACTTGGCCAAGAGAGAGACGGAGGATCTGTGCTCACAGAAACCTCAGAAAACATCTGGCAGGTCCGAGAGGGAGAGCAGAGCAGAGCAGAGCCTGTTTGCACTTTATCCTGACCTGTCAGCTTCAAGCAGCACTGCTGCCCCTCTGGCCATGCACTGAGGGTGGCTTCAAAGTGGGTCGCACCACAGGAACCCCAGGGGAAGCCTCCCGAAGCCCACCCAGAAAAGCAGTTTCTTTACGTGCTTCTGAAAGTCAATTTTGTCCAAGGCAAAACATCTAACAGCACAGCCAGGACCCGGGCAGCCCCTTCCAAATGGCCGCACCCTCAACAGCACAGGGAAGTGGGGGAGAGCAGAGTGATAGAGTGACACAGAGAGGTAGGTGACCACAGGACAGGATAGGGCTGGGACAAGGTACAGGATGGACAGGGTGAACCAGGAACACCCTACCTATGCTTCCTCCTGAGGTTCTGGGAGGGGCACAGGGGAACATTGTGGGGTAGGGAAGAGAGAGGCTGACCTCCTCTTGTCTCTCTTCCACACTTTCCTGAGGGCCTTCAGCATCCCCTACTGCTAGCTTAACCCTGGGAACTCCAGGGCAGTTGGTCCAAGTTGCACAAGAGTGAGCATCATCAGGCCATGCTCTCCCTCGGTCCCCGCAGGCCCTGGCCCCTCCCATTCCCACTCTTGCTCATCCTGCGCCCACTGGACACTAATGGTGCCTGGAAGCAGGAGAAGAATATTGTAATTGGCCATGGGGGGAGGGGTGGAAATTGATTCTTCCCCTAGTCCTGGTAGCACCAGCTAAGCTAAGGAGAGCCCTGTCACTGGGCAAGGGCTGACCACTCCACCCGCTGTTCAGTTGCCTGAACTCTTCCTGACTGCTTTCAACTCCCTGTATCAGCACATGCTGGTGCCTTCCCACCCTGGGCTATGGTGTTTAAGGAGTCTGGGAAGATTTATCCCACAGCTAACTAACAAGAGTGATGCTGAGAATAATATGCCTGCCTGGAAGCGCTGGAATACAGACAGGGACAATCAGTACCTCCCTGATTCTGCCCATTGGATCAGGGCTCCTTCGGAGGACCCAACCTGGCAGGAGAAGTCTCACATCTGCAGATCATCTGAGAGGCTCCCAGCCCAGACTCCAAGGCCCGCTCCTGGCCAGGCTTCCCGTTCATCCCATCTTTGGGCAGTAAGCCCAAGAAAACTACCTCTAAGGGGTTAGGAGGTTTGAGGTCAGGCTAGGAGTAGGGCTGGCCTGCCTCACAGGGCTCCCCAGTGCCCCTGAAGACTTGGTGGGGACTACAGTGAACTCTATCCCCTGGGAATGCAGAAAGTTAGCTCAGACAAGCAAGAGGGTGTGTACTGAGGGAAGCCCATAGCTAGGGATTCAAACTTCTAGGATCCCCCTCCACCCCTAGGCGTCCCTGAGGAACTGAATGGCCTTGACTCTAGGGGGCGGCCCTTCCCTGCTTTCAGAAGGAAAGTTTCGGCTTAAGGGCTGCGTGGGATGCAGCGGATCGCCTGTGATGTGGGACAGGGAATGCGAGATTTGGGGACAAAAGTGTGACCACCTCTGTTCGGATCTAACACGAGGCAGATTCTTCCTTGACCAACAGCCCCACCCAGCAGGCCTGTTTGAGGAGGGGGCGGTACGCCGCGGGGATGGAGTTGGCCCTGCTCCCTCTCCTGGGCCCCCAACGAATGGTATTCGTTGTCTTGCCCGGTGCATTCCACAGGCCAAGGAGGAAAGTTCTGCAGGCTCTGAGGAGGCGGGCGGCGAAGGAGCCCGAGGTGACAGCGGCGCGGAGGTTCTGCGCGCCTCCTACAGTCCCCGAGGTCCGGTCCCCAGAGCGCTCTTACCTGCGCGGCTCGAAGGCGGCGCCCACAGCAGCAGCAGGAACAGGAGCAGCGGCGAGGACAGCAGCAGGGCGCCTGGGCGCGCAGCTTTCCAGCGGGTGTGTACGTCCATGCCAGCGGGGTGCGCGGGCCGGGGAGCGGGAGACGCACACGATGCACGGGGACCAGAGACACGTCCCGGGTGGCGGACGCTAGGAGAGCGGGATAACTTCAGGGAGTCATAGGAAGCTCGGCACCCGCCCGATCTCCCCCGCGGCGGTGGCTGTTCTGGAAGGGGCAGCGGGCGCGCTCGCCCACGGCGCAGGGATCGACTGTGGCCCGGGACGGCCGGGACCCCCTCGCTGGCTGCTCGCGCACTCCCTGTCCTTCTCCTTCTAGTCTCGTGGCCTCCTCACCGCTGCTGCCCCGCGACCCGCTCCCCGTGGGCGCTCCGCTGGAGTGAGGTCCTGCGCCAGCCGCGGGGACGAGGAGTGCGGACCTCGCCTTCGGCGCTGAGCACTTTTCCCCCCTTTCCCTCCCTCCCTCGCTGCTGGCAGACAACGCGGAGGCTGTGGATTCCCCCACCCCCCACCGCCCCCAACGCCCGCAGCAAATCAGAGCCCGGCGCCCGGCTCAGCAAGGCCGGCCCCCGCCTCCCACTGGGCGCCGCGGGCGAGGGGGTGGGGATAGCGGGCGAGTCGCGGCGAGGAAGGGGCTGGCCCGGGGCGGGAGCGGACGTGGGACGGGGGCGGCGCCCCCGTTCTTTCTCCCCGATCTGGGCGGCGGCCTCCAGAACCCGATGGCCCACCCTGGTCCTCGATTCTTCCCGCCTCAGGTACCCCGACCTGGCCAGACTCCAAGAACCAGCTTTGAGGGACCCCCGAAGTTTGATCGCTGGAATTCAAAAGAGAGCTTCTTGCACTACCACACAGAACTTTCTCTTTAAGGAGGAGTTCTGGGCGCTCCTCTTTTGGGCGGAGACTCAACTTGCAATTCAGCCAGAAGGGGCTCCCTAGACTATGACTGACAAGCCAACACAGCGCTGGGGACCCGCCTTCTACCTCTCCACAGACCAGACTGTCAAGGATGCCCAGAGGGGCCTTAAGTGAACAAGGAGTGACCAAGTTATCAATCAGGTGAAGGTCAGTCTCAGATCCCACCCCACCGCCTTACTGCTGTCCCTGGTGGCCCAACAACTCATAAGGAAAAGGAAGAGCTCCCTTCCAGAGCTGACAGCTGGGAAAGGAGAGGGGCTCCCAGCTCCCCATCTAGGGCAGAGGGAGACAGTTCTCCCAGACTTCTCCAGGCCCAGGAGGCCCTGCAAAAGCCTGACTCACCGCCCTGCCCTTCTCCAAGGGCTTCGGGGTTTGTTTAGAAAGAATCAGAGTGAATTAAGAAGGCTTTCAGACACAAAGCCATCGCTGCCTTTGAATACATTGCAGCTGGGAAGAATTTTGGAGTGATGGAGACCTGCCTGGGACTCCTCTCTCCAGTTGCATCCTCAGACTCCCTTGTTTCTCATTATTCTCCAAACAGGAAGAGAGTGGTAGTCAGGGTGCAGAGGCATTCATGGGATAGAGGCAGTCAGAGGGCAGAGGCAATCAGGATAGAAGCAGTTAGGGGAAAGAGGCAGTCTGAGGGCAGAGGCAGTCAGGGGATAGAGGCAGTCAGAGGGTGGAGGCAGTGAGGAGCAGAAGCAGTCAGAGGGCAGAGGCAGTCAGGGGACAGAGGCAGTCAGGGGATAGAGGCAGTCAGAGGGTGGAGGCAGTCAGAGGGCAGAGGCAGTCAGGGGATAGAGGCAGTCAGAGGAGTTTCTGGGATGGCCATGCTCTGGTTCTTGAATCTGAATGGAGGTGGTTAGTACTGATTTAATTCAAGCTTAAGTGTGGGATGTACCCTATAGGGAACATCAGACAGTACACAGAATAGAGGAGGAAAGCTGGGGATACAGCTCAGAGGCTGTTCAAAAAAGTCCTAAATTCTATCCAGAGTACAGAGAGGGCAGAGGGAAAAAAGCTTGAGTGGACACACAGACAGTCAGACTCAGTCACAGTACAGTAAAAGTTAAAAGTCAGCTTGTATAGTTGGTTATGGAATAATTATGTATGTGTGTAAGTTGTATGAATGATAATGAAATGTGTACGTGTGCGTATATGTACACATGTGGGGCATGTACATGCGTATGTGTGTCTGTGTGCTGTGTATACTATGCACTTGTGTGCCTGTTGTATGGCCCACATCAAGAGTAAGGGAGTGTGATGCCATTCCATTGGTGAGTTTCATGGGGATGAGAACCTCAGCCATCCTGAGGTTTTCACCCAGGTCACCTCCCCATCCCCAACCTGCATCAGGTCCACATATCAGGAGAAGTCATTCTGCCATCCACAGACGGGGATGTTGCAAGTCAGGAGGGGTAAGGGGTTACCCAGAGCACCAAATCAACAACGCACTGTGGCAGAGCCAAGACGGGTGCTGCACTGATCACTAGGCAGAGTTCTTCCCTTTTCGTGCTATAATACAGACTCAGAACACCTGCCTTCCAGCAGGTACCCCCTAGGCATCCTGCTCAGGCTGAGCCAGCCCATACCCAGCATTCTCCTGTGCCCATTGGCATCTCAAGATAACGGAGAGTGTTGGTCATGGTCTGTTTGCCAGCATGACTCTAGGCTCTAGGGAATCTTGAGGAAGCAAGCTGCTGTGGGCCCCATCTACACCAGCCTGCACTGTTGTACCAGGTCTCCATGATCATGGACATAGTCTTGTGCTTCCATTGTGTTCTTTCCATCTCGCCTGTCTCTGTGCATCCACCTCCATCTAGTGTCCCCTGCATGTCCCTGCCATCCATACATGCCATTACACTCTGTTGTAAAATACAGTCCTCCAAGCAAAGCGACTGCCATTAGCATCAGGTCAGCTGTCCCTGCTTGCAGGAGTCCATCCAGATTAGGCTTGTGGACTGTTGTTGTTCTCTCATAGAAGTAGACAATGAGGGAGGACCTCTACCTGAGACTCTAGGGAGAAGCAAAGAGGAACCGCTAAGGGGTGGGAGGTGCTTCCTTCCTTCTCAGAGCATATGGCGTATTTCAGGCACATTACAGACTGCCCTCCAAGAGGTCCCGGGCCCCAGCGGCTCTGTAGTAGATGAAGAAGGTCATGATGAGCTATGGCTCTGCCCTGTGGGTAGAGATATTCACACCAGCAGGAATGCCTTTGCATTTGTTCCCAGGGAAGAGCTCCGTCCATGCGTCCTTCAGCTGGTGTTCAGAAGCCCAACAGATGTCCCACACTTGTACATGCCATTAACTGCAAAACCTAGGCAGATGAGTTCCCTCTCTGCACTGCTTGTCACCTATGAAGTGGGGTAATGAAGCTGACTCTGGGATTCCCAAAGACTCAGATGTGAAGGGAGATGGCATGTTTGGGACAGAGGGGCAGGCAGCTCTGGATTTTCCCTCTGTATGCCAGCCACTCCCTGCACCAGGCTGTTTCCATGTCCTGTCCACTAAGACTGGCTTCTTTAACCTGAGCTGGCTAGCCTTTCCCCACTGGTGCCAAACAAGCCTTTAAAAATGATGGGATTTCCAGGCAGAACAGCCCAGGAGACACTAGACTGACTTTTGGCATGAGAAGCGGGTTTGGAGGGAGTCAGACGAGAGCGTCCTGAGATGTGTTTTCCAGACGGTGGCAGCTGGCGCAGGTCGTCTCCTGTAGACCGTTTCACAGAGCGGGGCTTGAGATTTCAGGCCAAGGAAAGTGTCCACAGGAGAAATTCCTGCGTTGTCTCTTCAAGAACTGTCTGCAGGGGTGGAGATAGTACCCCTACAGCAGGGGACTGTTCCCAGGATCAGTGACGTCACCTAAAATCACCTAAATTCCTGCTTGTCTGTGGTGACAGTCCCACACAAGGATCTGATCTCTCATGTGCTTCTGCATGGTGGCCAGGACCAGAGGCAGCCCATGCAGAGGCAGCCAGCCCATACTGTGGGAAGGGCTCAGCCCACTGTGGGTGGTGCCATCCCTAGGCAGGTGGTCCTGGGAGATATGAAAAGGGTAGCTGACTATGAGACTAGGAACAAGCCCACCATTGGTGTTCGTCCACGGTCTCTGCTTCAGTCCCTGCCTTCAGGTTCCTGCTTGAGTCCCTTGGTGACAGACTGTGGTTAGGGCTTGTAAGCCAAATAAACCCTTTCATCCATTCCCAGGTTGCTTTTAGTCATGGTGTTCATCACCGCAATGGAGAAACCAAGTAGAACAGAAATGGACGAGGTTTGAGCTATGGGTGGAAAGGCAGGGTCAAGGTGGGCAGTAAGGTCCTGCAACTCCAGGGAGCAAGGACTGCAGAACCCCCACAGATAGTGCGCAGATGTCTCCCCAGACACTGCCTGTCACAGCATGCCACCAGCCAACTATCATGTAGCCCTTCGCTGCCGTGCCCCTCTACCATGCATAGACCACAGATGTAGGAGCCAGGGCCCAAGATGGGCCCAGCATGGGGTTCTCTGCCACAGAAACTTTATTCTGTCCACTCTCACCTCCCCACACACCTTCCTCTACACAGCTACTGATGATCCCCAAGTTATCTGTCTGATCCTAGTAATTGAGCACCCCTGTAAGGGTTTCCTATTTCAAAGATGCCAAACCGGGACCTTGAGGCTGACCTTGGACAGCAGAGCTGGGTACCTGGCCATGTCTGTATTATAGCACCCATTGTTGCTAGTGGCCAGGCTCTGTGTTCTTCCCTCCCAGAATCCTCTGCTACCATGTCCATACATCCTAAGAAGGCCTCAAAGCTTAGCTCTAAGTAAGCCTCTCAAAAATGCCTTGTCCCCGAGCCCTGGGACTCTTCTGCATGGGGTACTGTGGGCTCTCGTGGATTTCTGGTCCCATCCATCTGCCCACCATCTGACCTACACAGAGGCCTGAGGACCTGAGGTTGTTTGCTAATATCTCCTCCTAAGGGCCTGGTAAGGCTGGGATTTGGGTCTCCCAGAGCTGGGGAGCATCTTACGCACTTCTTGGTTCTTAAATTGACTAAAGAATAAGCAGGTGACACTTAGTACAAAAGCCTGTGGTGATCTCATTTGATCCCCAGTACATCCTTCACTGTGAGCATTGAGACAACCTGGACAGGCGAGCATCCAGAGAGGGTGGGATCTGTCCCCACTCACTGGCAGTGGCAGCTACCTTTACTCTCGGAAGTTCTAGTTCAGTGGCAACATTGAAGTATCTTGGGCTGCTGCCCAGATAGACATGGAACTAAAAGCAACAAAACCCCACCCTCTCCTGCCAGGAGACTACAAGTCAAGTCAAGGTTGATATGTATCAGGGTCACCTGCCTCCCAGAGGCAATCGGAGAGCCTGTCATACCTCCTCCACCCCTGCAGAGTCCATCTTGGTCTCCACACTATCTTGTCTGTCTGCTTTGTGATTACCCTGGGTCTCTCCAGCAAGGACAGACTTGTGCAGCCCAGGGTGCCCCTCCTACCATCTCCAGGGCTTTAACAGAATTGCAACTGCATAACCCATGAGCAAATTAAGTCCCGTTCACAGCCTCGGGGCTTGGGATGCAAACATAGACTTCGGTGTCACTGGCCACCCTGTACAGCCCCGGACACCGTAAGACATCTGTGTCCTGAGACCGCTAGTCCCTCCATCCCCTTGAGTCAAGTACATGCTGGGCTCCCGCAGCTGTAGCCTGGAACAAAGGGCAAATGGGGGCTGCAGTGCATCTGGCTGCCAGAGCAGACACCACCCAGTTTCCTGTGCCCTGAGAACCTGTTCCCAGCAGGAGGGCTCCTCTGGCAAAGGGAGGTGGCCACTGGGCTGAAAGCAGTGTGTGATGGTGGTGTCTGCCAAACTCCAACTGGGACTGTTGGTTTTTCCAGAAGACTCTAGCTTTATTTGTTTTCATTTTGAGTATTAAACCAATGTTTTTAATGGAAATATCTGCCCTCTTAGACTTTCTTCCATAAGAGGGAATTTAGAAGGGGACCAAGGCTTTAAAACCAGGCTCTTAAGCTGGAGTGTCACCTAGACCAGGCTCTTAAGCTGGAGTGTCACCTGGGAGCTGAATTCACTTGTTCCTCAAAGTCATTGAGCTTGGTTCACAGGGAGAGCTTCCCCTGGGAGGATGATGTGTGGAACTGGGGGAGGGCGGGAGGGAGTCAGGGAGGGCAGGACAAACAAGAGGGGATAATAAATTTGTGACAATCCAGCACAAACCACCTGACCCCTTAATATAGTGTGCATATGTTTGCGTGCGTGTCCACGCACTCATGTGCATGTACCGTGTTCAGGTACACATGTTTGTGGATGATGGGTGAATGTGTGCAGTCCACTGTTAGTCTAAGTATCATTCTTTAGGAGACAATCACCTTGTTTGTTCGTTTGATTGTTTTTTGGATACAGGGTGTCTGACTGAGACCTGGTGCTCACCGGGTCTTCTAGCCTGGCCGGCAACTGAGCCCCATGGACCCGTCTAGCTCCCCAGCACTGACGATACAAATGCACAGCACCATACTCAGGGCTCTCTTTTAGTTTTCTTTTATAAAGGCTTAATATTCTTATGTCTGTTTGAGTGTGCATCTGAGTGTTAGTATACACACAGCGCAGGTGCCCTGTGGCGGCAGGTGCCCTGTGGCGGCAGGTCCCCTGGAGATGAAGACTTAGGGCCCTGTGAACTATCCGATGTGAGTGCTGGAAATGGAACTCAAGGGTGATATGTGTCCTTAACCACTGAGCAGTCAGTCCCTCCAGCTCCATGCACAGCTATTTTTGGTGTGCTCAGGAGGTAAGACTGATGGCCTCATACTTATAAGCAAGTGCTTTGCTAATTGGAATATCTCCTCAGGTCCAGTTTCCCTCTTCGTTCCTCCTTTGAGCCATAGCAAAAGAGCAGTCAGGACCTTCAGGTGACACCTAGAGCACAGGATTTCTAGGTGGGGACACGGGATCCCACTGCCAACATGTTCTCTAGGATGCATGCTCTTGAAGACCGGATGTAGGTGATACTCAGCTTGACCCACAATGGCACAGGTTTGAAGTGAATGAGGTTGCTGACAATGGGTGGGGCACCTTGGGTGGCTGACAATGGAGAGGGCCACAGCCACATCAATAATCCATGACAGCCATCTTACCTAGAGAAAGGTCTGGAACGCTGTGTTTGAGCTAGCCCATCTTGAATTAGTTGGCAGGGTCCACATGCCCTCAAGAGTATCCTCCTAAGAGGGAGTAGAAGATGACTGACTCACTTGTGATGACGGTAGAGCCCAATGGAATGGTGCTCACATAAACCACAGGATGCCTAAAGCCATCAAGAACCAGCCAGGCAGGAAGGATCTACCATCGGAGCCTCTAGAAGGAACAAGGTCCTACACCCTGCTCTTAGCCTGGTAGCCTCCAGACCTGGAAGAGAATGAGCTTGCTTTTTAAGCTAGCTGGACTACGGTATTTTACAACAGGAGTCCCAGAGGCTTTGGACACAGACAACCCTTCTGAGGCCTCCTGGCCAAGGGGTCAGCCTAGAGTACAGGATATCTCAGAGAAACCGAGATGATGTCGGTAGGGAGGGGCTGGGTATGTGGGAAGAACCAGTGAGGACCTGGGCTCAGGTGGCTGATGGCCCAGTAGCACATCCTTCAGGTATCTCTCCTATCCAGAGTTGAAACAAAAAGGAGGTACATGGCCTCAGCCATTCCTAAACAGGTAAGAACTGTGGTGGTTTAAATAGGAACAGCACCCACAGACTCATGTACCTGAACGCTTGGCCATAGGGAGTGGCACTATTAGGGGGTGTGGCCTTGGTGGAGTGGGCATGGCATCGAGGGAAGTGTGTCACTAGGGGGAGGAGCCTGTGAGGTCTCCTGTGCTCACGCTACATCCAGTGTAGCACACAGCCTCCTTCTGCTACCTGAAAATCAAGATTTCAAGGAGCAAATCTCCTTCTCCAGGATCAAGTCTGCCTGCACGCTGCCACGCCTCCTGCCATGATGATGGTAATGGACTAAACCTCTGAAACTGAAAGTCGGCCCCAATTAAATGTTTTCCTTTATAAGAGTTTCCATGATCATGGTATCTCTTCATGGTAATAAAATCCAAACTAAGAGAGAGACTAGGAAAGCCTGGATGCCCGCTGCCGCCAGCCCAGCTAGGAAAGCCTGGATGCCCGCTGCCGCCAGCCCAGCTAGGAAAGCCTGGATGCCCGCTGCCACCAGCCCAGCTAGGAAAGCCTGGATGCCTGCTGCCACCAGCCCAGCTAGGAAAACCTGGATGCCCGCTGCCACCAGCCCAGCTAGGAAAGCCTGGATGCCCACTGCCACCAGCCCAGCTAGACACAGGAAGAGGGCAGGTTCAGAGGACACAGAGCAGGTAGGTCTCCCTCTGATCCTAAGGAGGAACAGGTCCACCCCCTGTGTCACTTTCCTGACAAACTCAAGCCAGGAGTTCTTGTGTGTCTTCATTAGGTTCTTATTGCTGTGATCAATACCATAACCAAAAGCACTTGGGAGGAAAGGGTTTATTTAAGATTACAGCTCAGATTCCAGCATAAAGGGAAGTCAGGTCAGGAATTCAAGCAGGAAACTAAAGGCAGGAGCTAAGGCAGAGGAACACTGCTGGCTGGCTTGCTCTCCATGGCTTGCTCAGCCTGCCTTCTTATAGTACCCAAGGATGTACCACCCACAGTGAGCTGGGCCCTCCTGTATCAATCATCAATCAAGAAACTGTACTACAGGCTTGCCCACAGGCCAATCTGGTGGGAACATTTTCTCAGTTGGGATTTCCTCTTCCAAAATGACTAGATTGTGTCAAGTTGACACACAACTAGCCAGCACATGGATCCCGGAAAGGCTGTCACCAGACATCATCCACAGAGTGAAAACATACAGCTGGGGGTGCTGGCTGCAGGAACAGTTCCACCTGGACAAGGACCAGTAGTGCAGGATGCTCCGGGCAGCATGGATACAGGAAAAGAAGTGGGCCTCTGAGAGACTGCAGATGAGAATGCTACCTGGGACCCGCCTAGCTCGTCTCCTTTCTAAGCATCTCATGAGACCTGTCACCCACTTGTACTCATGTCACAGAAGGTTAGGCTTGGCTCACTGTTCAGGAAGCTTCTTGGAGACGCCAGACGTGGCAAGTATCTTCTGGCTGCTTGAGTGACCAGAAGAGGTGGGCAGAGGGATGTACAAAAGAGAAAAAAGAAAGCAGGACACAGTGCCCACGGAAGCTGGACGGGAGACAAGCAAGGAGGGCATCTTGATTATCTGTCATAATGAGCTTGGCTGGGCACAAACTTGCAGTTGTGGCTTTGACCTTATTTGGAAGAAGGGTTGTTACAGACATCAGTGGTATTGACACACATAACTCAGGTGGCACTAAAACCACTGACAGGTGTCCATATAGGAAAAGCACAGAGGAGAAGAGAGGGAAGGGGAGTGAGGAGGAGAGGGGGGGAGGGGAGGAGAGGAGAGGAAGGGAAGGGAAGAGGAGAGGAAGGGGGAGAGGAGAGGAAGGGGAGAGAAAAGGGGGAGGGGAAAGATGGGGAAGGGGAGGGGGAGAGGGGAGGAGGGGGAAGGGAAAAGAGAGGGGAGGAGGGGGAGAGGGGAGGGGAAGAGAAGGGGAGAGAAAAGGAGGGGAGGGAGGAAGAGGCCATGTAAAGATTAGATAGTCAAGAGACACTGAGACTAGAAATTTCCAGACAGAACTGGCCTTTCCATGCCTGCAGTTCTGACCTTTGGCCTCCAGAACCATGGGGCAATGCACTGGCATTGTCTTAGTCCCCAACTGGTGTTATTTTGTCACAACAGTTTCAAGACACAGACTGCACAGTATACCTTTTCCTCCCGATTCACTTGGCTCTGAAGACCTGCCACTTGGAGCCGTGAGAGCCAGCTGGATCTCAGCTTGGTGGATGGTGTGATGGGTATCCACGCTGCGCTGCCCAGCCCTGCTCTGCCGATTTGGAGTGTTTGCCTCCCTGGTACTGTCTTCTCAGACACCTGGCTTATAAGCTGACCTCACATTGGTGGCCTCTTCGGCTCAAAACTGCTGGCACTGCAGTCCAAGCTCGCCATGACATCCATTCTGCATTCCTGTCTCACCTCTGGGTTAGGAAAATTCAAGCCATGCGCCAAGGAAAACGTACCAGAATGTTGGATAGCGAGTGTTAATGAGACCTGGGCCCGGGCATCTCTGTCTGCTGCCCCCTAAGGAGGCATTCTCATTTACTAGGGCACCCAGCCAAAGCCCCTTCCCATTCAGGAACACTGCCCGCCCCCATACTCTTTGAAGCCTATGGGCTTGGTCCAGTTTGGAACCCTGGGCTCTAGCTCCTCGCAGGAAAATTAAGGCAGCCCGCAGATGGTGCGTGCTGGCATCGATTTGGTTCTTTGTCAACAAGGAGGTTGGTTTTAATGAGACTCAGCAGATCCAGGCTGCAGATTTTCCACTCCCGCAGGTCTCAACAGCAGCAGCCCGACTTCCCGCTTCCAGCGGGAAAGCAGCAGAGTTTGTGGCCCTTGGAACCTGAAGGAAGGAACAGAAGGGAAAACTTTGTCCCCCAGCCTTTCCCATGGCCTGCTCAGCCATCTCCTGGCATACCTGTCCCCTGTGGCTCTGCTTCCTGCAAACCTGAGGTCCGGTGCTGTCGTCCTCCTTCCCATGCCTTGCTCAAGAGGGAAGCAAGACAGCACACTTCCCGAGAGCCTGGCACTTCCTGGGCAGTGCCTCGGTTTCCTAGTCTGTAGCATGAGAACCAATAGGGTCGTCACAGGTGGGTTCCCAGGTCTGTACTGCCCAGGGTGAAGACCTTGGCAACCTGAGGAACGCAGATACTGGGAACAATCTGGTGGAAGCTCCTACTCCACTGTCCACTGCCCAGGACCTCTGGACTGGCCCTCCCCTGACTTGCTCCTGCAGGTCCTGACTGCCCTAATCTAACTGAAACTATTACCCAAATTCTTCCTGCTTTCATCTGATGCTGTTACCAGCTGTGTCCCATGGTATCATTTGATGGCTTAAAATCAGGTATGACAGGGCTACGTAAATGACAGGGCTGTGAGCAAATGGGACAGTTGAGACCTCTGTCCCAAATCATTAAATCTTCCAAAAATTAAAAATTAAAAATAAAAAAAAGGGGGCTGGTGAGATGGCTCAGTGGGTAAGAGCACCCGACTGACCTTCCTAAGGACCGGAGTTCAAATCCCAGCAACCACATGGTGGCTCATAACCATCCGTAACAAGATCTGACACCCTCTTCTGGAGTGTCTGAAGACAGCTACAGTGTGCTTACATATAATAAATCAATAAAATTAAAAAAAAAATTTCTTCCCCAGTATGGTCCTGGTTTCTGACCCTGCTCTCCTCCTCCTCGGGACTGGGGAGGGACAGTTCCTGGCAGGGAAAGTTTCCCCTATCTTCTTCAAAGCTGGGATTTCCTGAGAGGCAGTCATCTGCTTTCCTTAGACACTGTCTTCCTCACCAGCTGCCTGCAGATGGATATCTGGAGGGTTGACACATGGAAGAAAAAAATCGCTTTACATGGGCCAGGAGGAGACCGTGGAGAGGTGAGGTGGGAAATTGCTCCCCTCCTCCCCATGTGTCAGGCCCTGCAAAGCCAGCACCAGGCTTGCTCATCCAAGCCCCATCCCCACCCTAAAACAAACAAACAAACAATCAAACAAACAAAAAAACCGCTCCTTACCTCAGAAGTAAATCGCCTTTACCTTGAATAAAGCCCTTTGCTGGCCTGGCCACACCTCACCCTCCCATCCAGGTCTTCCAGATGCCCTCTTGGGAATCAGGAACAGGTTCTTAGCATAGGCCCAGGGAGACTTCAGAGCATGGCCACATTTGTGTCAAATCAGGGAGGGTAAGGCTGGCACTGGAGGCTGAGTGGTTCAAAGCCAGTGCCTCAGGCCAGCTTTCAGTCATGCCAAAGGCGCTGCTGCTGGCACCATAGCCGCTCACTTAGGCTCCCTAGGCTGGGCACCCTCTCTCCTGACCCCAGCAGGGACAAAGAACTATCCTGTTGGCCTTCCTTCAGACCAAGCCACCGGACATCCTGGAAACAAAACACACTATTTTGTTTACTTTTTGAACAAATTAAAGCAATCGGCAAGGCTGGGCTGAAAGTCGGGTCGGCTGGTGATGTTTGGAGAGAGCGGGGATCCCGCTGGTCTGAAGATGAGTGGAGAACATCTCTGACAGACGCTGAGAGCTTGAGTCTTTCCCTTCCGTGTTGGTTACAGTTTACAGAAGACTTCCAGACACTCTGCCTCCTACACCTCAGAATAAACATGCAAGGAGAACTCAGAAGGCTTGCAGAAGTCGGGAGTTGCCCAGATCATGGCTGTGTGTGTGGCCAAGGTGAGGGCTCGGGGCTCCATTGCTGTTCTTATACAGATAGGCAAATTCCTAAATTTAAAAATAGAACTGCATTATGGTACCAAGAGCGGCTCCTGCGAACAGAGCATGAGAACTGTGTTGGGCACTATGCAGGCCCTTGCTACGCTACACCACACTTACACTTACTCCTGTCATAGTCTGCTGTGCCGTTCTGAGGTAGAACCACAGCTCCGGGGCGGGGGAGGGGGCTGGGGAGGGTCAGGCTGCATTTGCACTCGGTCTCCACAGCTGGGCTTTGGTATGTCCTTACTCCTAACTGACATGACTCACCAGACCACTGGTGGCTGCATTCAAGATTCCATTGCCAGATTTGGGATTTGTCTGTCACCCTACTGCTTCTTGTAAATGAGAGCAAGACTCCTTTTCGGGTGGATGATGGGTGTGAATTTAGGAGAATGCCTTATCTGGGAGACAGGCTGCCCAGGGAGGCCTGGAGTGATTCCCTATCTGGAGCAGGCCTACTGTCCCCTCCCAAGCTGAGCTTACTATTCCAGAGAGCTCATGTTCCCCTCGATGCCATCCATAAGAAAGTCTCCGTCACTTCAGTGGCCATGAGCAATTGCCGTGGAGGGGCATCAGGAGGGATGAAGACAGCATCTCCCTGTGCAGAGGACGAGTCCCCAGACAGGGACTCAGATGGAGCCAGAGGTGACTAAAGGGTGTGGCGGCACAAAGATTCTGAGGTAGGGGGGCCACAAGTGGTCGAGGCTGGTTCAGAATGGCATAGGACATAGGCATGCAGGATCAAACTGGGCATTGGCAACAGTGTTCAACATGCTATGTTTTGTGGCAGCCATAGCAACAGAAACTCTGAGAGGAGACCATACAGTCCATAGGGTTTCTGGACCCATTCTTTCTATGGGGTTTAAAGACATCCCCCACCTCCAGTTCTGATGAAAGAAACTTAAAAAGTTAAATGTATAAATATACAACACAGCTCTCCATCACTGACTACGGGAGGAAGGCACCTTGTAATCTTCTGAGAGAGCGTGAACCAGCTCCTGTAGGACCTTGCGGACCTGCCAGGGGACCTCGGGCAAACTCTCCCACTTTCACCTCAGCTGCTACTCTACTGGATTCTGGCCAGGCAAGGAACAAGCATGTGCTGTGAGACTCTCCGAGTTCGGCACACACTGTGCGTTCTGCGATCTCAGCTAGGAAGTGTGGGCGGGCCCTTTACCAGTACCTGAGACTGCAGAAGGACCCCACTTGTTGGCTCTGTGGCCATGCTGCGAGATGAGGTGGTGACTGAAAAATACCCTCGGCCCCACAGACAGTTCTAATGGATGTGACTTTCGGGAGGAAAGGGGAACGGAGGGAGGGGGAGAGAGAGAAAGAGAGAGAGAGAGAGACAGAGACAGAGACAGAGACAGAGACAGAGAGACAGAGACAGAGAGACAGAGAGAGACAGAGACAGAGAGAGACAGAGACAGAGAGAGACAGAGAGAGACAGAGACAGAGACAGAGAGAGAGAGACAGAGAGACAGCAGAGAGAGACAGACAGAGAGAGACAGAGACAGAGATACATAGAGACAGAGATACACAGAGGCAGAGACAGAGGCAGAGACAGAGACAATGAAAGAGAGCAAGGAGCCAGGTCCTTGGAAGTGAATCCCATAGGGTAGGTAGTAGGCTAGGGCAGGCTTTTAGTTTGTGCATGACTTTTGTCTGCTCTGGTTCATTTGAGCTCTGGAAAATTCATCAGTTAACACAGGGGAAGGCAGAGAATGCCTATCTGTCAAACTCCGGTTCCTCCAACTGCTTTTGATTGGAGACCGGGATCCCCAAATCTTGTGCTTCCATCTGTGAGCCCTCCCAGTTAACTATAGATTCTCCAGTGGACTCTAGTCTGAGGCCAGCCTCTTCCAAGTTACCATATATGGGGGGCAGATGATGGAGCATGAGTTGAGTCTCTGGGAAGTCACCGGCTCTCTAAGGTGCAAAAGCTGCAGACCGCCTTGGGTACAGTTGTGGCCACAACACAGCACCTGCCTCTGAGAAGTTTCAGTTTGGTGGCAATGACCCTCTCTTCTGCAATGGGAAAATAGGGAGAGGAAAGGCTGTGGAGCTATAGGAGCGAGCGAGGAGAGGGGAGAAAGGAAAAGGAGGGAGGGAAGAAAGGGGAAGGAGAGATGGCTCAGGGAGAGGCGGCTGAGCTGAGTGGATGCCTGGATGCAGGGACTGCAAAATAAAAGTTCAAATTGTGAGCAAAGTGAAGAGGGACCTCCCCAGAGCTGAGTGGGGACCACCAGAAGACAGGAGCTCGTCTGTCATCAGTCACACCGGCTCTTGTCTGCCACCACCAGCCTGAGTTCCATCCCTAGCTGTCTTTAAGATGCATTAAAAGCCAGAGCAATCCTCTCTGTACCCCCTGGCTCCTGAGAGCTGAGTGCAGGGCCTGGCTAATGGAGTTCTGAGAGAGGAAGTACAAAGGCTTGGCTCACAGGCTCAGGCAGAACCCTGTGTGAGTGCAGGCAGCGTATTCCAGCCTGTGCTTCTGAGGCTACAGCGTGCTTGCCTGCTTCAGACCCACCTCGATCTCCATCCCTGCCCTGATGCATCTTCCCTAGCTGATGAAATCTGACCAGATGAAAGATCTGCACTTCTTTACAGTGGGTTTCCTGGCCTCAGCACTGTGATCATTTCGGACTATCTGGCTCAGCCTGAGATACCCTGAGCCACACAGGATGAATGGCAACCTCTCTGGCCTCTTCCCAGCCAATGCTGGCAACACCCCCTTTCCATCTGCCAGAAGGCAGTACCTCAAGTTGTTTCCACACACACCCTTGAACAAAACTACCCTCCACGGAGGATAACTGATCTACATAGAATGTAGACTTCTTCGGGCCACACAATACACACGGTGTGCCTTGGTCTTTGGGGGACAGTGAGTATCACAGCCAACATGCTCCTAGGGCCCACACCCTTAAAGGTGTGGAAATTTCAGAGGTTTTAAAGGCTCTAGAGACACACAATTTTGGTTTGATGGCTACCGTGGCTCCCTAGGGTCACTACCTGGCTTTGTGGTGTGGGGTGCAAAAGTCACCGTAACAGAACTCAGCAGATAAGGGTCCTTTCAGCCAAGCCTGGGAGTCTGAGTTTGATCCTGGGACCCACACGGTAGAAGAAGGAGAGAACCAATTCTCACAAGTTGTTCTCTGACCTCTACATGCTTGCCATGGTGTATACATATGCATGCCAACACACACAGAAAGTCAATGAAGAAATAAGAAAGGGAGGGAGGGAGGGAGGGAGGGAGGGAGATGGACAGCAGCAGTAGTGAGTACAAGGCAGGATGGTGTAAGCAATCTTTAGATTTCATGTTCTTTCTATGTCACATTCTTTGGTCCTCCACTCCCCGATCATTTGAAGATAGAAACCCACTGTAAGCTTGGAAGCCCCACCAATTCTGGCCACAGGGACTGTAGTTTGTTGACCCTAGTTTTAACCCACATTCTCCCTTTTGTAAACAAGCCAAGCAGGTTGGCCAGAGGCCAACATGTAGCCTCCTTGGAAGCTGCTTCAGGACTGGCCCTATAGCTGTGGCCTGCAGCCCTCACCCACAGACAGAGCTGTGTGCACTGTGACCCTAGGGTCACCCATGGGGTTAGCCATGTACAGTTGAAGCTCCAGCTATCTCGCAACCAGGGTGACAGTGTGTGGGAAGGAGGGACTGCCCTGATGGGAAAGAGCTGGGTTAATCAGTGACCGAGGTTAATCCCGCTCTGTGAGAAACACCATCCCTTTCGATGGCAGGGCCATCTCTGAGCCTGTCTTATCGGTGTCTGGCCACTCCACATGTCAGGCAGCAAGAAAGATAATTCCACTGCAGGCTTGGGTGGGTGATCGGGGTGGGAAATAGGAGTTCCCAGACCATCTCCACAGCTACACCATTCTCCCCTATTACACAAACCCTTCCTGGATGCCTCACCCCAAGTCTGCCTTCTGGGGAACAGACATCCTATTTATAGCTCAGCCAATCCACTCATCTCTCCTTCCAAACTGGTACTTGTAGTTGGAACAGAGAGAGCCACAACCAAAATTGCTGGACTCCATCTGGGGTGGTGAGGCCGAGACACAAATTAGGGTCCCAGATTGGCAACAGCCTCACTGTGTCTAAAGGTATTGGTTGCACATGGGTGGAGCCCATAAAGCCATTTGCACAAGTTGTGCATAGCCATTCAAGCATACGAAGGTGGCCGCAGCTGGTAAAAAATGCCATGCCAGAAACCAGCACAATGACCAAAGGTTCTGACTAAACTCTACTGTGTGACTTGCTGGCGAAGGCACAAGCTCCTTTTCCAGTTGCCAAGCTTATAGAAAGCAAAATATAGATGCTCGCCCCGACCAGAGGCCTGCTCTAGATTTTCCCAGCTGCTATGGTCATGTGGATGAGGAAATGGGGCTCCTTCCCAAGGGTCCCCAATGGAATCTGCATGTCCTATAAGACACCACAGCCCCTTCCATGTGTATAATACAGAAAACCCTGGGCAGGAACGTGGATATAGGAAAGGCCCACGGAAGCCAGGCTAGGCACCAGGCATCCGCAACCGTCAGCTGGAAGACCCAGAGGTCATCAAACAGTGCCCTAGGCTCCCTTCCCTCTGCCATAAAGGAGAGTTGCACTGGATGATTCTGGTTTGATGGAATATGCCCAATCCTTCTCAAATCCACTCCTAGAGCTGGAAGAGTCAACTCTCAAGGTTTTCCCAACCAAAGAGGCCAGAAGGGAGGCTCCGGCCTCCATCAGCTCCTGTTGTATAGTATGATCCTCTGAACAGAGCAGCCACTACCTTCCCCAGATCAGTTGTACCTACTTGTGACAGTCCATCACCACTGGACCTATAGGCTACTGAGGTTCCCTCAGGAAAGGAGAAGATGGGTCATTTGATCTTACCTGAGATTCCAGAGGCTGCTCTCAGCCTTTTGTATGTAGTTCTGTCCTAAATGCACATGGCCTCAGTTGTTGTGATGTGCTGGAATGTATGTGTGTATAGTCTGGGGAGGCTAACTGAGGCAGAGCTGCATCTGTGATGCAAGGAGGAAGCCATGATCCCAAGGCAGCTGTTGAGGGTTTCCACGTTCTGGCCAGTAAAATCTCACCTGTGTTCTTTAAAGAAGCCCAGCAAACTCATCGCTTCCCTCAAAGTGGGTTTTAGTGCAATCATACTTTGGCTTATCGCTGGGGCCTTATGAAAAAGGTGGGCATTGTTCACATCTCTCTAGGGAGAAAATTTTCACAACAGCTTCTGTCTAGTCCTGTCTCCCAGCATTCTCTCCTATGTCTGCCAGAGGTGACTGGTTCTCAGAAGGGACAGTCAGGCCCCAGTGGGCAGTGCACAGACAGGCTTACCCTGTGAGCACCCAGCAGGACCACCCTAACCCCTGCTGAGTTGGCATAGACATCTGCTGGGCTGCTGCTCTGGGCCCTCTATGCAGCCCCAGCCATGACCAGATCCAGGTCTGTTCGCCGAGCAGCTTTTCCTAATTCTGCCAAACTCGGAGACGGAAAGCCAGATTAGAGAGAGAGCTTATCTCTCCCACTGATACGTTGCCCTCATAGCACCCCGCCCAACCCCTGACCACTCAACACACCAGAATTGCTGCAAGAAGCACCTGGGTACACCCTCATCTGAGAGATACCCAAGGGAAACTGCAGGCCTGACAGGTGTAGAATGGGGACGTTAGGTGGATGGCTCTGCCAGTAACAGAAAACATCACCACATTTATGTAGTACCATACTACAGTGTAGGCCATCCACACACACTCTTCCACATGCCCGCACAGCCCCGCATCCTTCTGTATCCCTCCACATACCTCCTCGTCTCTCCACATCTTTCTTGCCTTCTCCACCCTGCTAGCCCTATCCTCATAACTCTCATTCTTCCTGGTCCTGATGCAGCCTGTGACTGACCTTCCCTCGGTCTTCTTGACATTTATGTTTGCAGCTGTCCCCAGGCATACCCACCCAGTGTGACACTGCACAGCTCTCTCCCATGAGGAAACCACTGGTGGCCTGGGAGTCATAGAGACCCATAGGAACAGGGGCTTTGATTGCAGGCAGGGTTGGTTCGAATCCCACATGCCCAACAACACAGAGTAGGGAATACAAGAATACACTTTGTCCATGTGAGAGCTAAACTATTGTTGCAGGGGGAGATACTTGAAGCTAGCCAGTGGAAGGGCAAGGTGTGGTAGTTCACGGCTTTTAATCCCTGAGCTCTCCTTGAGTTTGGGGTCAGCTTGGTCTATATAGTTTGTTCTAGGCCAGATGCGGTTATATAGTAAGAGCCTGTCTCAGGGGGAAACAAAAACCTGGGCAGAGACCATTGGAGTGGGCAGCAGCCTGAAACCTGCTCTGCACGTGGCCTCTGAGCACCTCTCCTTACCCTCTGCTTCTCTGGGAAGCTCTGTTCTTAGACCCAGTGCCTGCCACAGACCTGGGACACCCTGCGGAACTACCCAACCTACCCTTTTGAAGAAGGTGGGTCCTGCTCACTGGGCCTGTCATCCACCCGGACACCAGAGACAGGCTGGCAGGCTGGGAGTGTCTGCCAGGCTAGAGAAGGCTAGGGAAGGGGCTTAAGGACTAGGAAATGCAGATGGACTGCAGGAAATGGGGACTGCAGGAAGTGGGGGTGACAAGCCTCCTTACTGGCAAGAAGAGCTGAGGCAGAGGAGCCAGGGAGGGTTCCGGCGCTGGCCGCCATGCTCCAAAGCAGATGACTGGTGTGTGAGGCACCTGGCATGCTCCTGCGTGACAATCCACATGTGTAGGTCCACAGCAAGCTCATGAAGACCAAGACAGAGCAAGAAAGTGGGGCAAGAGGTGGCCCCGGTTGTGTGGACGAATGGAGAAGGCCCCTGGAGTCTTTCAAGAGCACTGTCTCTGGGCTTCTGGATCCAAGGACCGGGCAGCAGAGATGAGTTCCACAGGGGACAGCAGAGCAGACAAGCAAGCCAAGAGTGCAGGCCTGGGGTTTCATCCTCCAGGCAAAGAAAGCTGAGGGCTCTGCTGTGAATATCAGCCTATGTCCTCAGCTACAGGAGACTGGCTGAGCTGCCCAGAGAGGGTGAGCTGGGGTCTCAGAGAGCTGGGTGTTTGGGGAGTTATCTATGGGACCAGATCAGACTTATCAGCACCAGGAGGGCCAGTCTGGCAGGCTGCAGCTCCTGCACATCTGTGCCACGGGTGCTAGTGGCCTGCAGGCCCTGGCCTGAGGCAGAGGGCTCCATTCTTTCTTACCTTATTTGAAAAGCCAGTTTACTCCCTCCTACTTAGCAGAATCTGGTCCTGTGCTTCCCACAGGGATAACAGCTGCTGAGACTGCCTTGAAGAGAAACAAGAACTCCCGTGGATTCTTACGAATAAGGTTGCTGTGTGATGCCCGGGCCCCTCCCACTTACAAAAGGGTCTCTTCGCTATAGACAGTGGTCAGCTTCACTAGGCCTGCTTGACCTTACCCTACCCTGTGCATAGGCCACTTGCCTCCTGACTCCTGTAGGATGCCCTGGACAAGCCAAGGTCCAGGCACTCCAGAGGCAAAGGCGTTAAAGGGGTTAGTTAGCACCTCATGCTGACACTTGAGCTAGCAGAACAGCGAGACAGTTGGTAGATTCTCCCCAACACATAGTACACCCAGCATGATTGATTCAGGACTAGGAAGGAGCACCCCAAGTCTATATCCTAGACACTTCCTAGACTCTTGAGCCTCAGGCCTGTACCACAATTGCACCCCAAAACAAAGTACAACATACAGGCCTTCTAAGGCTGGAACACCCAGTCCCTGAGCCCACAGCAGCCAATGGGAAAGAGGTATGGTCAGATGAGTAGGTGGACCTCTCATTTTAATGAGCTGGAAATGTAAGACATAGAAAGGATGAGGGGCCAATTGTCCCCCAATATCTGAGGTGTGGACGCACAAACACCCAGGATCACACAGTGCAGCCCAGGAGAGAGCTGACTCCTCAGGCAGGTTGGTTCTCCTCGGGTGTGCACCCAGGACCAGAGTTCAAGTCCCAGAGCTAGAATTAGCTTGTAACTCTAGCTCCAGGAAGGCCAACATCATCTTCCAGCCTCTGAAGGCACTGAATGCGTGTATATATACACACATGGACAGAGGCACACATACACATTAAGAAAATAACAAGGAGCGTGAGCCCTTGTGGGGACTGGTCTTGGGGTGGTGGCAGATGATCGTGGTTTGCCCTTGTAGTGAAGCCTTCCCGGCAGAGGTCTGTGCATGTCGGGATACAGATGGTGCATGGGAAATAGCTTTATGGACTAGTCAGTGTTGCTCTTATCCAAAAAAGTAAGTATTTGTTAATTTACTTCGTGTATGTGTGCAGGTCATGTGCATGCCACTGTGGGCACGTGGAAGTCAGAGGCAACTGTGGGAACTTGTTCTCTCCTTCTACCACATGGGTCCTATGGGAACTGAACTTTTGTTATCAGGCTTAGCAGCAACCACCCTTACCTGTTGAGCATATTGCTGGCCCATAACATTTATTGGTTGAAATAAAATCAGTGTTCTAGTTTGGATGGTTCTGTTTCTCTCATGTTCCTATTCCCAGCAGGATGATAGGGGGAGGTGGGGCCAGTGGGGACTGAGTAGGTTTCAAGGACAAGACTCTACCTATACAGCTGCCTTCCCCTTCCTGGCCACTAGAACACAGAGGGAAGGCACTCTCACTGAGCGAAGATAAGCCCTCCCAGATGCTAGACCTGCAGGCATCGGGACTGTGGGCTTCCTTCTCCCAGGACACTAAAGTGTTCCCATTGCTTAGGAGTTATGCAGTACTTGGTATTTAGTTAAGTAAGGCATCTCGAGCACAGGAAGACAAGAGTCTATGACAATGAGTGTGGGAAACACTAAAGCGAACATCTGCAGAGTGGATGCAGCTATGGGGATGGACAGCACACACCATCTCCAAGAAGTTCCAGGAATTGGCCAGAGAAAGCTTGCCTTCTGTAAGTGGGTTTGGGGGCTGAAAGGGTAGGGCATGGGTGGGTGTTGGGATAGGCAGTGGGCTAAGGGCATCTGCTGACAGGCAGGTGTGGAGAGTGCCACATTCAGAACAGAATATCGGTAGGAGAAGTCATGAGCCCGAGCAGAAACCCAGAGCACATTACTGGAAATCAACAGAGAATCATGGCTGGCTTGTGCTGGCATTTGGGGACTTGAGAGTGTGGAAGGCAGAACTGGAGGGATGAAAGAGAATCTTGGGAGCGTTTCTCAGCCATGGTTTGAAGGTGCAGCTTGGTGCCTCTCAAATTTTATTAAAAGTGAAGGATTCAAAGGCAGGATTTTTAATCAAAATGGAAGCAAAACCTAAAAAATATGGGAAATTGGACCCAGTGTGGGGCCTGTACCTATAATCCCAACTTTCAACGATTAAGGCAGCGAATATCTGTCTCACACACACACACACACACACACACACCCCTGAAGAGGGGGTGATTTGGCCATCCAAAGCAAGAATTGTCTTGAGTAAGACAATGGGGTGACCCAAAGGCTTTACAGAGATTATCAGTTCATCTCTCCCAACACAGGCCCCTAGAGTCTGGGAGAGAAGGTGACTTACGCACAGGAGTGTAGACTGCTCACACTTCCTGTGCACTGCCACCCCAAGCTCCGCTCCCCACTTCCAGAGCTCCCCTTCCACAACACCACATGAGGATCCAGTGAGCCAGACTGAGTAATAGTCATGCTAACCACCCTCCAGAGGGCAGTGACTATAGCCTTGGTTATTCTGTACACTGGACCAGCTCTTCCTTCTTACGGCAGAGGTGTGTGTGTTGTGGGTGGTATTTCATCACATGGAATTAGAAGCTGGCAAACGCCTGCAGTTTCAGGTGACTGCCTGAGGTGCAGGATTACCTCAAGGACAGACTCATCAGTGAGTCCCACTAGGGTGAGGCCTAGTGGGGCTGTGTCATAGGCTGACACCTCCATCCTAGAGCAGCAGAACCATGGGCTGTGATCTCCAGGCTGCTTCATCCTCAAAGCTGGAGGCTAGCTGGTGACGCTCCCCTCACCTCTCACTCAAGGCATTCATAAGGCAGCCTGTGAGGTTGAGAATGATTTCCCCAGAGCCTGGAGATGAAATATTGCTTTGCCCTGCCAGGTTTTAGGTTTGCAGGGGATTCCTCCTGCCCCTCTCTCCTGTTGGCAATGAGGGCCCGTCCAACTCTTGGATTTTGGAAGCCCAGGACGTGTTTGATTTCCCAGGTTTCCAGCTGAAGGGAAAGTTTCCTGGGATGAATCATGCCTGCAGTTGCAGCCACATCTGATTTAATAAAAGAAAAATACAACAAGCTCTGAGAGGAATGCAGTTACATCCAGGGGAGATGCCCTCTGCAGCGGTAAAGCTGGGCTCTAACAGCAGCACTGCCGCATGTCAGGACTCCTTCAGGATCCATACTTTACCTAGGGGAGAGGATAATGAGGTAGGGGAGGGGAGAGGGAGGCAAGAGGAGGAGAGGGAGGGAAGAAGGGTGTGCTCGAGAGGAAAGCTCAGTATGAGCTCAACCGGCATGAATGGACTTTCAGCTTGGGACAATTCACTCTGCATTACAGCTCCTGGAGACAGCCTGGCCCAGACACTAGGACTGGCTTCCTCCAGAACAGGGAGGCTCCTCAAAAGAGAGCAGGAAACCTCCTGACGTCTGGGACGTTCCACCAGCCTTGGAGTGTCACTGTGCTTCCCATCCTTGTCTCCTCTCTCCTTCCAATCATCTTTAGCATCACTTAAATCTTAGGTCACTATTTGGCTTATAAAATGACCATGGCAGGAGTCGGAGAGATGACTTAGTGGCGAAGAGCACTGGTGACTCTTCCAGAGGACCCAGTTTGATCTCTAGCGCCTCGCAAGCATCTGTAACTGTAGTCCTAGGAGCTGCAGGTCTAACACAGGTCATGTTCTGGGCTTCCAATGTACAAGAGTTGGACAGGCCCTCATCGCCAACAGGAGGGAGCGGTGGGAAGGGAGGCAGGAGCAGCCGCTGGTCCCTGGCAAACCTAAAACCTGGCAGGGCAAAGCAACCCTTAATCTCCCAGCTCCAGGGAAAGCATTCTCAACAGCACAAGCTGACTTCTGGTATGTCCTGGTGGCCAGTAGTTCCTCTGGACACTGCACTCCATGGTGAACAGCATGCAAGCAGAACACAATACACCAAAAGAGTAATTAAAAATAAATTAAAATGAATATGGAAGCAAAAAACGATGGCTTAATAGCTAAAGACACTTCCTGCCAAGCCTGATGAGTTCAAATCCCAGAACCATATGGTGGAAGAGAAGAGCCAACACTGCAAAGTTGTCTTCAGATGCCCGTGTGCACACTAAGGCACACACATGCACGCTCGTGTAACACACACATACAGAGAGAGAGAGAGAGAGAGAGAGAGAGAGAGAGAGAGAGAGAGGGCCGCAAGAGAGGAAGACACTTTGCACTGACCTGCGGCCTCCACGTGTATGCTCATACCCACAGGCGCATGTGCACATACAGATACACACAAACAGTGCACACATATTCTCTCATACACAGAGAACATGGCTCGGCCTTTAACCTCAGCACCCGGGCTGTCCACTCACTTGCACTTGGCTGACTCACTGGCCCTCTGTGCGTACAGCAGACTCCATCCAGCCTTGCTCTTGTTCCCATGGGGACCTCCCTCCCCATCATATCCTATTGGGTGATAGTGCCCATTGAGCCCTCCGTGTTTAGAAAAGAAAGCTGGTCCATTGTGGCCTTCACAATGGTGGCCTTGTTGCTTTCTGGTCACTTGGAGGCCAAGAGAACTACCGACTTTCTTTGGTCCTTATCTCCCATCGGACTATGCTCAGCCAGGGTCATGCCCACTCCTGCCTCATCCAGGACCATATTGTACCCTAGATGAAAGGTCCCCAGAGACGCTGTTGTCACTAGAAGAACCCAGACAGTAATTAACCAGACAAGAGATACTGATCTCCCCTCCTCCACCACCACTAGAGCATATGGTGGTAGCATGTTCACAAGGAGCTGCCTTGTTCAGGAGACTTGGCAGGAACAGTATGGATGCTGGACCACTCTGGACCAGTAGCAGAGGGATGGCAGGGACAAGGAGAGACCCTGGTGTTCCTCAGTTAGTGCTGGGTGGCAGTGCAGCCTGGAGCTGTCCTAAGGCCCAGACTGTCACAGGGTTGTCAAGTTAAGTAAATCTGAGTTGTTTAATGCGAGTGGCTGTGACGCCTGGCATCCCTTGCTGTCATCGCTGCTGCCTCCGGATGAGGACAGTGCTTCATGTGGGGAAAATGTGTGTGGGTTCACCCATTTCTGTTGCATGCTGCCCCCCAAGGTAGGGGTAGGACCTCTCGGAAGTGCAGACGGTACCTCGACTCTCCGGTTTCAGAAATTCCACTAGCCGGGCTGTGATCTGGGCTGTGAATCATGCCCTGGGTCTGGAAAAAGTTGCAGAATCAAAGCCAAGGAGACTTGGGGCCCACCCAGCAGGGACATGGGCTCTTGCCCAGGATGGTAAGTTCCAGAAGCGGCTTCTCTGTCCGTACGCTGCTGTCAGGGTGGTGCCAGAAGACTAGAGATTAAACTGAGTCAGATCTCCATGAGGCCTAGGAATCTGAGACATGTATGTAACATGTATGTAACCTCTTGCCAGGAGTACAGGATCTCAGACAGCTTTCCAAGGGTGCCCTAGGAGAAAACTACACACAGGAACCCTGCAGGGGATTATTGCACAAGATGCTAAGAATGTACAGAAACAAGAATGACGGAGGAGGTCCTTATTACATAGTTCCCATCATTTAGCAGCAGGTTTCAGAGGCCTCGCAGACAAAAGCCCACTCTGAAACCAGGAAACTGAGGCACACACAGAAAAGGCAAGTTTCTCTCTCTCTCTCTCTCTCTCTCTCTCTCTCTCTCTCT